>NW_028322232.1:16663981-16970277 GCF_059928025.1 Delphinapterus leucas
GCACCCCAACTCACTTTTCGCCATAAGCAAGCATAAGTTGGTTTTCTAAATTTGAGACCCTGTTCTGTTTTGTAATTCAGTTCATGTGTAGCCAAGTTTACGTTCCCTGTATTAGTGATATCTTATGATGTTTCTTTTTCTGTGTGACTTATTTCTCGTAGAATCGTCTTACCTGAATCCACTCATTATGCCGCGATGGGCCTGATGACATAGATTTCATTGCTGAGTGATATTCCATTGTACGTACGTACCACAACTTCTTTATCCATTTTTCACGTTCTGGGATATTTAACTTGTACCGTAGACGAGGTTCTTGTAAACAGAGCCGTCCGAAAATTTGGGGTGGCTGTGTGTTTTTAATTTTTATATCCCTAAGCTATAGGACCATAAGTGGAAGTGCCGTAGGCTCCGTTGCTTTGTTTTTTAGCTGTTCCAGGAAACACCATACACTTCTCCAGAGTGGCTGTTGGCAATTTACATCCCGCCCATCAGCATAACAAGGCTCCCTGTTCTCCATGGCCTGTGCTGCCTTTCTGGATTTTACACTTTTTTCACATGGCCCTTTTGACCGGGGGGCAGTGAGACTTCATTTTAGTGCAGAGTTCTTTAACATGCTTGCTTGGTTGGCCAAAAAGGGCGTATGCGTTTTTTCCTGAATATATTCAGGAAAAAACGCATACGCCCTTTTTGGCCAAGAGCATCATTGTCGACGTTCTGCCTCTTTTCCTATGCTTTAAATGCAATTCCCGTCTACCTCCTGAAATCGTTATCCTGCAATTCTGCCCCACTTACAAGTCCTCTTCGCAGCCTTCCTTCAATATATTTTTGGACGATAGCTGTCATTTATAACTCTGCAGGTTTGTGAGTTACAGTGCCCCTGAGCTCCTTTCTTCAACTCGCTATCTTGTGAGCTGGCCGCAAACCCGCAGGATTGCTTCAGGCCCTAATCTAGTTCCGGCACGGCATGCTGAGCCTTTGGTTAATTCCTCTTCCTGGTGGGAAATGAGTGTTACATTTGCCCGTGCAGACACCTAAAGCTAGTCTCTCATTGGTTCTCCCTATTCCTGTTCATCTTGCGCAGAAATTGCAAACGGTGCCAAACAGGAGGTTAAAGGCACTGACTCTCCAAGTGGGGAGAGTGTTAGTAAAGGGTCTGGAAGGGTGAACCCGAGTAAAAGGGGACGAAACCTGAGATGCATTTGAAAACGTTTGCCGGTCCCTCGGTGCACCATACTGTGGGTTTCCCACGCATGTTTTAGCTGAAGGAAGAATTCGTTATACCTGGAGAGATGGGACCCATGGAATAGGTACCATGCAGTATGACTTCAAAGGGTCTACATTTGTTCATCGAACCTCACCCATACTATCAGCCCGAAGTGCCCAACCTTATGTCTCACTCAGCTGTGGGTGTAGATGTGGTAAATCCAGGTTGCATCACAAGCCCTGAATGAATTATTTAAGAATTGCTCTCTATTTCACTGTCATTGCTTTTGTTTTTGTAGTTTATTTTGATAATGGGATTTATTGGATTTTCTCTGCTGCGTTCATGCAGCTGTACACACGCTTGATTCTGTTATGGAGACATATAAATCCATGGGTTTGAAGATTCTTACTAGTCATGTGTAATCCTAGGCGTTGAATAAGGTGTGTTTAGTTCATTTCGTTGAGCAAGGGGTAGGTCTTGACTATTACATATTTGGCTTATGGAAAGTTATCTGTGCTAATTTCTATCTCTGGTTTTATGCAGCACCCCAACTCACCTTTCCCCTTAAGCAAACATAAGTTGGTTTTCTCAGTTTGAGACCCTGTTCTGTTTTGTATTTCAGTTCATGTGTAGCCAAGTTTAGATTCCGTGTATTAGTCATATCTTATGATGTTTCATTTTCTGTGTGACTTATTTCACTTAGAATCATCGTACCTGAATCCACTGATTATGCCGCGATGGGCCTGAATACATAGATTTCATTGTTGAGTGATATTCCATTCTACATACGTACCACAACTTCTTTATCCATTTTTAACATTCTGGGATATTTAACTTGTACCGTAGACGAGGTTCTTGTAAACAGAGCCGTCCGAAATTTTGGGGTGGCTGTGTGTAGTTGATTTTAATTTCCCTGAGCAATAAGACCATAAGTGGAAGTGCCGTAGTCTCCGTTGCTTTGTTTTTTAGGTGTTTCAGGAAACACCATACACTTCTCCAGAGTGGCTGTTGGCAATTTACATCCGTCCCATCAGAATAACAAGGCTCCATCTTCTCCATGGCCTGTGCTGCCTTTCTGGATTTTACAATTTTTTCAGATGGCCCTTTTGACTGGGGGGCAGTGAGACTTCATTGTAGTGCAGATTTCCTTTACACGCTTGCGTGATTGGCCAAAAAGGACGTATGCGTTTTTTTCTGAATATATTCAGGTAAAAACGCATACGCCCTTTTTGGCCAAGTGCATCATTGTCGACATTCTGCCCTTTTTCCTATGCTTTAAATGCAATTCCAGTCTACCCCCTGAAATCGTTTTCCTGAAATTCTGCCCCGCTTTCAAGTCCTTTTCGAAGACTTACTTCAGTACATTTTTGGACGATAGCTGTCATTCATAACTCTGCAGGTTTGTGAATTACAGTGCCCCTGAGCTCCTTTCTTCAACTCGCTTTCTTGTGAGCTGGCCGCAAAACCGCAGGATTGCTTCAGGCCCTAATCTGTTTCCGGCAGGGCATGCTGAGCCTTTGGTTAATTCCTCTTCCTGGTGGAATTTAGTGTTCCATTTGCCCATGCAGACACCTACAACTAGTCTCTCATTGGTTCTCCCTATTCCTGTTCATCTTGCGCAGAAATTGCAAACTGTGCCAAACAGGAGGTTAAAGGCACTGACTCTCCAAGTGGGGAGATTTTTAGTAAAGCGTCTGGAATGGTGAACCCGAGTACCAGGGGACGAAAACTGAGATGCATTTGAAAACGTTTCCCAATCACATGGTGGACCATACTCTGAGTTTCCCATGCATGTTTTATCTGAAGGAAGTATCCCTTAAAGCTGGAGAGTTGTGACCCATGGAATGGGTACCATGCAGTATGACTTCAAAGGGTCTGCGTTTGCTCACGGAACCTCACCAATGCTATCAGCCCGAAGTGTCCAGCCTTATGTCTCACCCAGCTCTGGGTGTAGATGTGGTAAATCCAGGATGCATCACAAGCCCTGAATGAATTATTTAAGAATTGCTCTCTATTTCACTGTCATTGTGTTTTGCTTTTGAAATTTGTTTTGATAATGGGATTTATCGGATTTTCACTGCTGCGTTTAGGCTGCTGTACACACGCTTGATTTCCTTATGGAGACATATAAATCCATGGGTTTTAAGATTCTTACGTGTCAGGTATATTCCCAGGCGTTGAATATGGGGTGTTGAGTCCATTTCGTTGAGCAAGGTGTAGGTCTTGTCTATTATATATTTGGCTTATGGAAAGGTATCTGTGCTAAATTCCATCTCTGGTTTTATGTAGCACCCCAACTCACCTTTCCCCATAAGCAAGCATAAGTTGGTTTTCTAAATTTGAGACCCTGTTCTGTTTTGTAATTCAGTTCATGTGTAGTCAAGTTTACATTCCGTGTATTAGTGATATCTTATGATGTTTCTTTTTCTGTGTGACTTATTTCTCGTAGAATCATTGTACCTGAATACACTCATTATGCCACTACGGGCCTGATGACGTAGATTTCATTGCCGAGTGATATTCCATTGTACGTGCGTATCACAACTTCTTTATCCATTTTTTGCTTTCTTGGATATTTAACTTTTACCGTAGATGAGGTTGTTTTAAAGAGAGCCATCCCAAACTTTGCGGTGGCTGTGTGATTTTGATTTTAATTTCCTTAAGCTATAGGACCATAAGTGGAAGTGCCATAGGCTGTGTTGCTTTGTTTCCTACGTGTTTCAGGAAACCCCATACACTTCTCCAGAGTCGCTGTTGGCAATTTACATCCCTCCCTTCAGAATAACAAGGCTCCCTCTTCTCCATGGCCTGTGCTGCCTTTCTGGATTTTACACTTTTTTCAGATGGCTCTTTTGACTGGGGGGCAGTGAGACTTCATTGTAGTGCAGATTTCTTTAACATGCTTGCTTGGTTGGCCAAAAAGTGTGTATGAATTTTTTCCTGAATATATTCAGGAAAACTCGCATACGCCCTTTTTGGCCAAGTGCATCATTGTCGACATTCTGCCTCTTTTCCTATGCTTTAAATGCAATTCCAGTCTACCCCCTGAAATCGTTTTCCTGCAATTCTGCCCCGCTTTCAAGTCCTCTTCGTAGCCTTCCTTCAATATATTTTTAGACGATAGCTATCATTTATAAGTCTGCAGGTTTGAGAATTACAGTGCCCCTGAGCTCCTTTCTTCAACTCGCTTTCTTGTGAGCTGGCCACAAACCCGCAGGATTTCTTCAGGCCCTGATCTGGTTCCGGCACGGCATGCTGAGCCTTTGGTTAATTCCTCTTCCTGGTGGGAAATGAGCGTAAAATTTGCCCATGCAGACACCTTCACCTGAGTCATCATGGTGCCCCTTTGCCCCGGTTATCTCTATGGAGGTTGGAGTTGGAGGGCCTCCTCACTCAAGGTCAGTGTGCCCACGGAGCCAACCCTGCAACTTCAGGGCATGGTTGGGGTTTAGGATCACCACGTGGGGTCCTTTTCCCTTAGGAGGGAGGTGGCCTTTTGGGCTGCTGATTTCCAGGTTTTCAGATACTGCCAGTATCTTGGCCCGATGTGGCGGTGGGCCAAGCCCCTTCGTGACCTTAGTTTATCCTACCTGGATCGCATTCTTGCATTGTTCCATTTCAAGTGGTCCCAGGGTTTGTACTAATACTCCAATGGCGATTCACCATTCACCAGGAATGTAAAGGTCAAAGGGTTTAGCTAAATTAGGGAGTTCCAGGGCTAGGGTCTGAATTGACTGCTCTTTCCATTCTTGAAAGGCCACTTCTGCATTCTATTCAAAAGGATCATCATCTTTTCCTTTCAGTGTTTCATATAGAGGTCCAGCTAGTAGACTGTAGTTAGGGATCCAGAAGCAGCAAACCCTGGCCTCCCCAGGAACCCCTAAGCTGTCTTCTAGTTTTAGAAATGGGTAAGGCTATAAATTTTTTCTTCCCTTTCCTGGGATGGGCTTCTCCGACCTTCTGTGAGAATGAAGCCCAGGCAGCTCACTGTAGTCTGTGATATTTGAGCCTTTTTTGGACAACTTGTATCCTTTATTGGCTTTGTAGTTCAGAGGTCTAATTAGTAGGGCTAGCGATCAGAATGTCGTCTGCATATTGAAGGAGTGTTTCCTTTTCCAGAGGTAGAACTTTTAGGTCTTTAGCTGAGCTTTCCCCAAAGATGGTGTGGGAATTTTTGAACCCTTGGGGCAACACGGCCCGGAAGTATTGTTTTAGTTGTATGTTGAGTCCTGCCACACACAAGCCAAAATTTCTTGTGACTCTGGGACTAATAGAATACAAAAGAAGGCATCATTGAAGACTAATACAGAATACCATGTCCTGGTGGTTGGTAGAATGACCAGCAGGGTGTAGGATTTAGGAACTACTGGAGGTATATCCTTGGTGGCTTCACTGACTGTCCTGACATCCTTTACCAGGACTCCAGCAGCCCATGGGGCTCTCGAGGTCAGGCCAATCCCAGGATATGGAGCTCACCTGGGCAGGTACCCGACCCCCACCCCAGCCCACGGGGCTCTCGTGTTCAGGCCCCTCCCAGGATATGGGGATCCCTGGGCAGGTTCCCCGGGCAGGTTCCCCTGCAGCCCATAGGGCTCTCGTGGTCAGGCCCCTCCCAGGATACAGAGCTACCCTTGCAGGTACCATGGCAGGGCTGGGAACACAGGAACCGTGCATATCGCCCTCATTGCAGAGCACTCCCAGCTCACCTGTCACTCAGATCTGACACAGAGCACCTCAGAGCAGGACTTGAACTAACAAACAGCAGCTCCGACAGGTCTGTGACCCTGGGCATCACTCTGTGTGGCCTCCCTCCACCTGGTCTTCCAGAGACTTCCACTGCACCCGGGGCACCAGGCCTCTGTCTCCACCCACCAGCCACCCCTCCTCTCCCTGACTCCTGGGTTCCTCTCATTAGGAGAGGGTTTTCTTGAAGTTGTCTCCCACTCATGGGCCAGATAATATAATTAGGAAACAAGCCAGAGCTGCAGCCCCTTGTCTATCCTGACTCTCAGGAGCCCACACCTGTTCCTTGGACCTGGCCGATTCAGCAAGTTCCAGTTTCTGCAACTGTGAGCCCCTGAGGGGTGATTATTGGCTGGCCTGGGAAGCCCGACCGTGCCGGCCAGACCTCCCCAGGTGTGCCTGGGTTCAGATCAATATAAACACCGCTCCAGGCAGCAAGAGCCCCTGCAGCTGTGCCTGACGCCATTTTCTCTGCCCTGTCAGCAGTCTCGGGGCTGGACTGGTGGGAGGGAGTGAGAGGCCACGGCTTTGTGGGTGGCCCAGTGTGAGTGGGGCTCTGCTGGACTTTCTGCAGCAGTTGCCAAGATGCCACCTGCTAAAGAAGAGGATGTGTCACCCATACCTGCCGCTGGAATTTCTCCCTGGGCAGAGGTGAGTGAGGAAGAAAGCAGTGGGGGCCGGGACAGCAGGGGTATCTCAGCCAGGGAAATGGAAAGCTTCCAGAAGAGCACCCAGGGCCAGGACCATCCTGGCTGGCCTGCAGGCACCAAGTCGGCTGGCATGCTGTCGCTCATGTGGCTCCATGGCCCTTCCTCTAGGCTTTCAAGTCCTTGTACATATTCAGGTGTTTTACCTGGGAAGGGTGGGAACATTTCACCAGCAACTGGCCTGGGGCTCAGCCCACGTTTACTCACAGATGCCTCGGCACGTTCCCCAGCTTTGAAATGAGGACGCTTGTTGCGTGGGGCCTGCTGGCTGAATGGGAGATGATTCCCCACCACTGACCAACTTCAGGATTGTTTACAACTGGAGCAAGTGCCCTGATACGGTTTTCCTCTGTGTAACTGGTGGGTTCTGTTTTTTTTTCTTTTTTTCGTTTTTGGTTCAAGGTAGATTTTATTCCTCTTTTTTGTATTTACAGATATAAGCATGGAAATAATTTATTCATATAAATACATGTATGTGAAGGGAAGAATATTTTTTCTGTTTTACTTTTTGTAATATGAATTTTATTTTATTTTTTATACAGCAGGTTCTTTTTGGTTATCTATTTTATACATATAAATGTATACATGCCAATCCCAATCTCTCAACTCCTCCCACCACCACCCCCCAACAGCTTTCCCCCCTTGGTGTCCATACGTTTGTTGTCTACATCTGTTGCTCTATTTCTGCCTTGCAAAACGGTTCATCTGTACAATTTTTCTAGGTTCCACATATATGCATTAATATACAAGATTTGTTTTTCTATTTCTGACTTACTTCACTCTGTATGACAGTCTCTAGATCCATCAACGTCTCTACAAATGACCCAATTTCATTCCTTTTTATGGCTTAGTAATATTCCATTTTATATATGTACCACATCTTTATGCATTCGTCTGTCTGTGGGCATTTAGGTTGCTTCCATTACCTGGATATTGTAAATAGTGATGCAATGAACATTGCGGTGAATGTCTCTTTTTGATTTATGGTTTTGTCTGGGTATATGCCCAGTAGTGGGATGGCTCTATCGTATGGTAATTCTATTCTTAGTTTTATAAGAAATTCCATAATGTTCTCCACAGTGACTGTATCAATTTACATTCCCAACAATAGTGGAAGAGGGTTCCTTATCTCCACACCCTTTCCAGCATTTGTTGTTTGTAGATTTTCTGATGATGCCCATTCTAACAGGTGTGAGGTGATACACCATGGATGAGTCTATTTCGTTGAGCAAAGAGTAGGTTTTGTCCATTACATATTTGGCTTATGGAAAGGTATGTGTGCTAATTTCAATCTCTGGTTTTATACAGCACCGCAACTCAACTTTCCCCTTAAGCAAGCATAAGTTTTTATCTAAATGTGAGACTCTGTTCGGTTTTGGAATTCAGTTTATGTGTAGCCAAGCTTACACTCTCTCTATTAGTGATATCTTATGATAATTATCTTTCTCTGTGTGACGTATTTCTCTTAGAATCATCATACTTAAATCCACTCAATTTGCTGCTACAGGCCTGATGACATTGATTTCATTGCTGAGTGATATTCCGTTGTACGTAAGTAGCACAACTCCTTTATCCATTTTTTTCTTTCTGGGATATTTAATTTGTACTGGACTCAAGGTTCTTGTAAACACAGCAGCTCTAAATTTTGTGTTGGCTGTGTCTTGTTGATTTTAATTTTCCTAAGCTATAGGGCCGAAAGTGGAAGTGCCCTAGGGTCTGTAGCTTTGTTTTTCAGATGTTTCAGGATACACCATAAACATCTCCAGAGTGTCTGTTGGCAATTTACATCCCGCCCATCAGCATAACAAGGCTCCCTGTTCTCCATGGCCTGCCCTGTGTTTCTGGTTTTTACACTTTTTTCAGATGGCCCTTTTGACGAATGGGAAATGAGACTTCATTGTAGTGCGGATTTCCATCGCTAGAGTGCTTGGTTGGCCAAAAAGGGCATATGTGTTTTTTCCTGAATATATTCAGGAAACAATGTTTACGCACTTTTGTCCAAGTGCATCACTGTCAAAGATCTGCCGCTTTTCACATGCTTTAAATGCAATTCCAATCTACCCCCTGAAATATGATTCCTGCAATTCTGCCTCGTTTTCAAGTCCTCTTTGCAGAATTACTTCAGTATATTTTTGCCAATAGCTGTCATTTATAACTCTGCAGGTTTGTGAATTACAGTGACCGTGATTTCCTTTCTTAACTCGTTTCCTTGAAAACTGGCCACAGAGCCGCAGGTTTGCTTCAGGCCGTAATCAGGGTCCGGCACGGCACTCTGAGACTTTGGTTCATTCCACTTCCTGGTGGGAAATTAGAGTTAAATGTACCCCTCCAGACACCTGCCTCACTCCTAGCCCCTTGGTGATGTGTGTCCTCTGGTTGGAGGCCACATGTGCTGGGTTCCTCACCTTTGGCTGATGTGGCCCTACTGGTGTGAGGACACTCCTGCCTGGTTCCCATCCCCTTGGTGATGTGGGCCCTCCGGTGAGAGTCTGATCCTGGTTGTGTTCCTCACACTTCTGTGAGGTGGGCCCTCTTCTCTGAGGTCACTCCTGCCTGGCTGGCACACCCCGCCTTGGCGACGTCGGCCCTCTGGTGGGATTTGGTGCCTGCTGGGTGTCTCCTCCCCTCGGTAATGAGGGCCCTCTGGCGTCAGACCCTAACCCCTGGGCTCCCAATATTTTCTGATATGCGCCCTGTGGTTCGAGTACACTCCTGCCAGGTTCCCAACCCCATGGGAATGTGGGCCTTCTGCTCTGAGGTCCCAACCATGGGTTGCTGAGTTTCATGATGAGGGCCCTCTGCTGTGAGTTCTCTCCGGCCTGGATCCCATAGCCTCTCTGCTCCTGGCCACCTGCTGGGAGGTTCCAACTGCGGGATTCCTCACCTTTTTTATTCTATGGGCCCTCTGTTTGGAGGCTCCTCCTGCCTGCCTCACTCCCAGCCCCTTGGTGATGTGTTTCCTCTGGTTTGAGGCCACCTGTGCTGGGTCCCTCGCCTTTCGATGGTGTGGCCCCACTGGTGTGAGGACACTCCTGCCTGCTTCCTATTCCCTTGATGATGTGGGCCCTCTGGTGAGAGTCTGATCCTGGCTGGGTTCCTCACCCTTCTGTGAGGTGGGCCCTCTGCTGTGAGGTCACTCCTGCCTGGCTGGCACATGTCACCTTGGCGATGTGGGCCCTCAGTTGGGAGTTGGTACCTGCCGGGAGTCTCCTCCCCTCGGTAATGAGGGCCCTCTGGCGTCAGACCCTAACTCCTGGGCTCCGAAAATTCTCTGATGTGCGCCCTGTGGTGCGAGTACACTGCTGCCAGGTTCCCAACCCCATGGGAATGTGGGCCTTCTGCTCTGAGGTCCCAATGGTACGTTGCTCAGTTTCATGATGAGGGCCCTCTGGTGTGAGTTCACTCCCGCATGGATCCCATAGCCTCCCTGCTCCTGGCCACCTGCTGGGAGGATCCAACTGTGGGATTCCTCACCTTTTTCCTTCTATGGGCCCTCTGTTTTGAGACTCCTCCTGCCTTCCTCACTCCCAGTCCCTGGGTGATGTGTGTCCTCTGGTTTGAGGCCACGTGTGCTGGGTCCCTCACCTTTCAATGATGTGGCCCCACTGGTGTGAGGACACTCCTGCCTTGTTCCGATCCCCTTGGTGATGTGGGCCCTCTGGTGAGAGTCTGATCCTGGCTGGGTTCCTCCCACTTCTGTGAGGTGGGCCCTCTGCTGTGAGGTCACTCCTGCCTAGCTGGCACACGTCACCTTGGCGATGTGGGCCCTCAGTTGGGAGTTGGTGCCTGCTGGGAGTCTCCTCCCCTCTGTGATGGGGGCCCTCTTGCGTCAGGCCCTAACTCATGGGCTCCCAAAATTTTCTGATGTGCGCCCTGTCATGCGAGTACACTCTAGCCAGGGTCCCATCCCCATGGGCATGTGGGCTTTCTGTTCTGAGGTCCCAACGGCTGGGCTGCTCACAGTGTCAGAATGTGGGCCCTCTGCTGTGAGTTCACTCCGGCATGGATCCCATAGCCTCGGTGCTCTGGGCCACCTGTTTGGAGCTTCCAACTGCGGGGTTCCTCACCTTTTTTATTCTATGGGCCCTCTGTTGTGAGTCTCCTCCTGCATGCCTCACTCCCAGCCGTTTCGTGATGTGTGTCCCCTTGTTTGAGGCCACATGTGCTGTGTTCCTCACCTTTGGCTGATGTGGCCCCACTGGTGTGAGGACACTCCTGCCTGGTTTCCATCCCCTTGGTGATGTGCGCGCTCTGGTTAGAGTCTGATCCTCTTTGGGTTCCTCACACTTCTGTGAAGTGGGCCCTCTGCTGTGAGGTAACTCCTGCCTGGCTTGCTCCCGTTGCCTTGGTGACGTCGGCCCTCTGGTGGCATTTGGAGCCTGCTGGTAGCCTCCTCTCCTCCGTGATGTGGGCCCTCTGGCGTCAGGCCATAACTCCTGGGTTCCCACATTTTCTGATACGTGCTAAGTTGTGCGAGGACACTCCTGCGAGGTTCCCATCCCCATGGGGATGTGGGCCTTCTGCTCTGAGGTCCCACTGGCTGGGTTGCTCACAGTTTCATGATGTGGGCCCTCTGCTGTGAGATCACTGTGGCCTGGATCCCATAGACTCCGTGCTCTGGGCCACCTGCTGGGAGGTTCCATCTGCTGGATTCCTCACATTTTTTATTCTGTGGGCCCTGTGTTGTTAGGCTACTCCTGCCTGCCTCACTCGGAGCACCTTGGAAACGTGGGTCCTCTGGTTTAGGCCACATGTGCTGGGTTCCTCACCTTTCTATAATGTGGCCACACTGGTGTGAGGACACTCCTGCCTTGTTCCGATCCCTTTGGTGATGTGGGCCCTCTGGTGAGAGTCTTATCCTGGCTGGGTTCCTCACCCTTCTGTGAGGTAGGCCCTCTGCTGTGAGGTCACTCCTGCCTGGCTGACACACGTCACCTTGGCGACATGGGCCCTCAGTTGGGAGTTGGTGCCTGCTGGGAGTCTCCTCCCCTCGGTAATGAGGGCCCTCTGGTGTCAGACCCTAACTGCTGGGCTCCCAAAATTTTCTGATGTGCGCCCTGTGGTGCGACTACACTCCTGCCAGGTTCCCAACCCCATGGGAATGTGGGCTTTCTGCTCTGAGGTCCCAATGGTACGTTGCTCAGTTTCATGATGAGGGCCCTCTGGTGTGAGTTCACTCCAGCATGGATCTCATAGCCTCGCTGCTCCTGGCCACCTGCGGGGAGCTTCCAACTGCGGGATTCCTCACCTTTTTCCTTCTATGGGCCCTCTGTTTTGAGACTCCTCCTGCCTGCCTCACTCCCAGCCCTTTGGTGATGTGTGTCCTGTAGGTTGAGGCCACGTGTGCTGGGTCCGTCACATTTCGGTGATGTGGCCCCACTGGTGTGAGGACACTCCTGCCTGGTTTCCATTCCCTTGGTGATGTGGGCCCTGTGGTGAGAGTCTGATCCTCTTTGGGTTCCTCACACTTTTGTATTGTTGGCCCTCTGCTCTGAGGTCACTCCTGCCTGGCTGGCACACCCCGCATTGGCGACTTCGGCCCTCTGGTAGCAGTTGGAGCTTGCTGGGAGCCTCCTCTCCTCAGTGATGAGGGCCCTTTGGCGTCCAGCCCTAACTGCAGGGCTCTCCACATTTTCTGATGTGTGCCCACTGGTGCGATGACACTCCTGCTTGGTTCCCTTCCCCATGGGGATGTGGGCCTGGTGCTCTGAGGTCACAACGGCTGGGTTGCTTACAGTATCACGATGAGGGCCCTCTGTTGTGAGTTCATCACTGCCTGGATCCCATAGCCTCGGTGATCTGGGTCGCCTGCTGGGACGTTCCAACTCCTGGATTCCTCACCTTTTTTATACAATGGGCCATGTGTTTTGAGGTTAATCCTGCCTGCCTCGCTCCGAGACCCATGGTGATGTGGGTCCTCTGGTTTGAGGCCACATGTGCTGTGTACCTCAACTTTCGATGATGTGGCCCCACGGGCGTGAGGACACTCGTGCCTGGTTCCCAGCCCCTTGCTTATGTGGGCACTCTGGTGAGAGTCTGATCCTGACTGGGTTCCTTACCCTTCTGTGAGGTGGGCCCTCTGATGTGAGGTCACTCCTGCCTGGATGGATCACATCGCCAAGGCGACGTAGACCCTCTGTTGGCCACTGAAGCATGCTGGGAGCCTCCTACCCTCTTTAATGAGGGCCCTGAAAGAAACGCATATGCCCTTTTTGACCAAGTGCATCATTGTCGAGGTTCGGCCTCTTCTCCTATACTTTCAGAGGACTTCCCATCTACCTCCTGAAATCGTATTCCTGGAATTCTGCCCCGCGATCAAGTCCTCTTTGCAGCCTTACTTCAATATAATTTTGGACGATAGCTGTCATTTATAACTCTGCAGGTTTGTGAATTACAGTGCCCCTGAGCTCCTTTCTTCAACTCGCTTTCTTGTGAGCTGGCCGCAAAACCGCAGGATTGCTTCAGGCCCTAAACTGCTTCCGGCATGGCATGCTGAGCCTTTGGCTAATTCCTCCTCCTGGTGCGAAATGAGCGTTAAATTTGCTCGTGCAGACACCTACAGCTAATCTCTCATTGGTTCTCCCTATTCCTGTTCATCTTGCGCAGAAATTTCAAATTGTGCCAAACAGGAGTTTAAAGGCACAGACTCTGCAAGTGGAGAGAGTGTTAGTAAAGCGTCTGGAATGTTTAAACCGAGTACGACGGGACGAAAACTGAGATGCATTTAAAAAGGTTTCCCTATCACACGGTGGACCATATTCTGGGTTTCCCATGCATGTTTTACCTGAAGGAAGAATCCCTTAAACCTGGAGAGTTGGGACCCATGGAATGGGTACCATGCAGTATGACTTCAAAGGGTTGCCTTTCCTAACCGAACGTCACCAATGCTATCAGCCCGAAGTGTCCAGCCTTATGTCTCACTCAGCTCTGGGTGTAGATGTGGTAAATCCAGGTTGCATCACAAGCCCTGAATGAATTATTTAAGAATTGCTCTCTATTTCATTGTCATTGAGTTTTGTGTTTGTAATTTATTTTGATAATGGGATTTATCGGATTTTCACTGCTGCATTTTTGCCACTGTACACATGCTTGATTCTCTTATGGAGACATATAAATCCATGGGTTTTAAGATTCTTACTAGTCTGGTATATTCCTAGGCATTGAATATGTGGTGTTGAGTCCATTTCTTGGAGCAAGGAGTAGGTCCTGACTATTACATATTTGCTTATGGAAAGGTATCTGTGCTAATTTCAATCTCTCGTTTTATGCAGCGCCACAACTCACCTTTCCCCTTAAGCAAGCATAAGTTGGTTTTCTAAATTTGAGACCCTTTTCTGTTTTGTAATTGAGTTCATGTGCAGCCATGTTTACAGTCCGTGTATTTGAGATATCTTATGGTGTTTCTTTTTCTGTGTGACTTAGTTAACTTAGAATCATCGTACCTGAATAAACTCACTATGCCGCAATGCGCCTCATGACAGATTTCATTGCTGAGTGATATTCCATTGTACGTACGTACCACAACTTCTTTATCCATTTGTTGCTTTCTCGGATATTTAACTTGTACCGTAGACGAGGTTCTTGTAAACAGAGCCGTCCAAAATTTTGGGGTGGCTGTGTGTTTTTGATTTTAATTTCCCTAAGCTAGAGGACCATATGTGGAAATGCCGTAGGCTCCGTTGCTTAGTTTTTTAGGTGTTTGAGGAAACACCATACACTTCTCCAGAGTGGCTGTTGGCAATTTACATCCCGCCCATCAGCATAACAAGGCTCCCTGTTCTCCAGGGCCTGTCCTGCGATTCTGGATTTTTCACTATTTTCAGATGTCCCTTTTGACAGGGGGGCAGAGAGACTTCAGTGTAGTGCAGATTTCCTTAACATGCTTGCTTGGTTGGCCAAAAAGGGCGTACGCCTGTTTTCCTAAATATATTCAGGAAAAAACGCATACGCCCTTTTTGGCCAAGTGCATCATTGTCGACATTCTGCCTCTTATCCTATGCTTTAAGTGCAATTCCAGTCTACCCCCTGAAATCGTTTTCCTGAAATTCTGCCCTGCTTTCAAGTCCTCTTCGAAGACTTACTTTAGTACATTTTTGGACGATAGCTGTCATTCATAACTCTGCAGGTTTGTGAATTACAGTGCCCCTGATGTCCTTTCTTCAACTCGCTTTCATGTGAGCTGGCCGCCAAACCGCAGGATTGCTTCAGGCCCTAATCTGTTTCCGGCAGGGCAAACTGAGCCTTTGGTTAATTCCTCTTCCTGGTGGGAAATGAGCGTTTCATTTGCCCGTGCAGACAACTACGTCTAGTCCCTCATTGGTTCTCCCTATTCCTGTTCATCTTGCGCAGAAATTGCAAACTGTGCGAAACAGGAGGATAAAGGCACTGACTCTCCAAGTGGGGAGAGTGTTAGTAAAGCGTCTGGAATGGTGAACACGAGTACCAGGGGATGAAAACTGAGATGCATTGGAAAACGTTTCCCTATCACACAGTGGACCATACTCTGGGTTTCCCATGCATGTTTTAGCTGAAGGAAGAATCTCTTAAACCTAGAGAGTTGGGAGCCATGGAATGGGTACCATGCAGTATGACTTCAAATGGTCTGCGTTTGCTCACCGAACCTCACCAATGCTATCAGCCCTAAGTGTCCAGCCTTATATCTCACCCAGCTCTGGGTGTAGATGTGGTAAATCCAGGTTGCATCACAAGCCCTGAATGAATTATTTAAGAATTGCTCTGTATTTCACTGTCATTGTGTTTTGTTTTAGAAATTTATTTTGATAATGGGATTTATCGGACGTTCAGTGCTGCGTTTAGGCCCCTGTACACACACTTGATTTTCTTATGGAGACATATAAATCCATGGGTTTTAAGATTCTTACTTGTCAAGTATCTTCCCAGGCGTTAAATATGTGGTGTTGAGTCCATTTCGTTGAGCAAGGAGTAGGTCTTGTCTATTATATATTTGGCTTCTGGAACGGTATCTGTGCTAATTTTAATCTCTGGTTTGATGCAGCACCCCAACTCACCTTTCCCCATAAGCAAGCATAAGTTGGTTTTCTAAATTTGAGACCCTGTTCTGTTTTGTAAGTCAGTTCATGTGTAGCCAAGTTTACATTCCGTGTATTAGTGATATCTTATGATGTTTCTTTTTCTGTGTGACTTATTTCTCGTAGAATCATCGTACCTGAATCCACTCATTATGCTGTTACGGGCCTGATGACGTAGATTTCATTGCTGAGTGATATTCCATTGAACGTGCGGACCACAACTTCTTTATCCAGTTTTTACTTTCTCGGATATTTAACTTGTACCGTAGACGAGGTTCTTCTAAACAGAGCCGTTCCAAACTTTGAGGTGGCTGTGTGTTTTTGATTTTAATTTCCCTAAGCTATAGTACCATAAGTGGAAGTGCCGTAGTCTCCGTTGCTTTGTTTTTTAGGTGTTTCAGGAAACACCATACACTTCTCCAGAGTGGCTGTTGGCAATTTACATCCCTCCCATCAGAATAACAAGGCTGCAACTTCTCCATGGCCTGTGCTGCCTTTCTGGATTTTACAATTTTTTCAGATGGCCCTTTTGACTGGGGGGCAGTGAGACTTCATTGTAGTGCAGATTTCCTTTACACGCTTGCGTGATTGGCCAAAAAGGGCGTATGCGTTTTTTCCTGAATATATTCAGGAAAAAACGCATACGCCCTTTTTGGGCAAGTGCATCATTGTCGACATTCTGCCTCTTTTCCTATGCTTTAAGTGCAAATCCTGTCTACCCCCTGAAATCGTCTTCCTGAAATTCTGCCCCGCTTTCAAGTCCTCTTCGAAGACTTACTTTAGTACATTTTTGGATGATAGCTGTCATTCATAACTCTGCAGGTTTGTGAATTACAGTGCCCCTGAGCTCCTTTCTTCAACTCGCTTTCTTGTGAGCCGGCTGCAAAACCACAGGATTGCTTTAGGCCCTAATCTGTTTCCGGCAGGGCATGCTGAGCCTTTGGTTAATTCCTCTTACTGGTGGGAAATGAGTGTTCCATTTGTCCATGCAGACACCTACAACTAGTCTCTCATTGGTTCTCCCTATTCCTGTTCATCTTGCGCAGAAATTGCAAACTGTGCCAAACAGGAGGTTAAAGGCACTGACTCTCCAAGTGGGGAGAGTGTTAGTAAAGCGTCTGTAATGGTGAACCCAAGTACCAGGGGACGAAAACTGAAATGCGTTTGAAAATGTTTCCCAATCACATGGTGGACCATACTCTGAGTTTCCCTTGCATGTTTTATCTGAAGGAAGAATCCCTTAACGCTGGAGAGTTGGGAACCATGGAAAGGGTACCATGCAGTATGACTTCAAAGGGTCTGCGTTTGCGCACCGAACCTCACCACTGCTATCAGCCCGAAGTGTCCAGCCTTATGTCTCACCCAGCTGTGGGTGTAGATGTGGTAAATCCAGGCTGCATCACAAGCCCTGAATGAATTATTTAAGAATTGCTCTCTATTTCACTGTCATTGTGTTTTGTTTTTGAAATTTATTTTGATAATGGGATTTATCGGATTTTCACTGCTGCGTTTAGGCCGCTGTACACACGCTTGATTTCCTTATGGAGACATATAAATCCATGGGTTTTAAGATTCTTACTTGTCAGGTGTCTTCTGACGCGTTGAATATGGGGAGTTGAGTGCATTTCGTTGAGCAAGGAGTAGGTCTTGTCTATTATATATTTGGCTTATGGAACGGTATCTGTGCTAATTTTAATCTCTGGTTTTATGCAGCACCCCAACTCACCTTTCCCCATAAGCAAGCATAAGTTGGTTTTCTAAATTTCAGACCCTGTGCTGTTTTGTATTTCAGTTCATGTGTAGCAAAGTTTTCATTCCGTGTATTAGGGATATCTTATGATGTTTCTTTTTCTGTGTGACTTATTTCTCGTAGAATCATCGTACCTGAATCCACTCATTATGCCGCTATGGGCCTGATGACGTAGATTTCATTGCTGAGTGACATTCCACTGTACGTGCGTACCACAATTTCTTTATCCATTTTTTGATTTCTCGGATATTTAACTTGTACAGTAGATGAGGTTCTTGTAAACAGAGCCGTCCCAAACTTTAGGGTTGCTGTGTGTTTTTGATTTTAATTTCCCTAAGCTATAGAACAATAAGTGGAAGGGCCATAGGCTGTTTTGCTTTGTTTCCTACGTGTTTCAGGAAACACCATACACTTCTCCAGAGTGGCTGCTGGCAATTTACATCCCGCCCATCAGAAAACAAGGCTCCCTGTTCTCCATGACCTGTCCAGCCTTTCTGGAATTTACACGTTTGTCAGATGGCCCTTTTGACCGGGGGGCAGTGAGACTTCATTGTAGTGCAGATTTCCTTTACACGCTTGCTTGGTTGGCCAAAAAGGGCGTATGCGTTTTTTCCTGAATATATTCAGGAAAAAACGCATACGAACTTTTTGGCCAAGTGCATCATTGTCGACATTCTGCCTCTTTTCCTATGCTTTAAGTGCAATTCCAGTCTACCCCCTGAAATCGTTTTCCTGAAATTCTGCCCCACATTCAAATCCTCTTCGAAGACTTACTTCAATACATTTTTGGACGATAGCTGTCATTCATAACTCTGCAGGTTTGTGAATTACAGTGCCCCTGAGCTCCTTTCTTCAACTCGCTTTCTTGTGAGCTGGCCGCCAAACCGCAGTATTGCTTCAGGCCCTAAACTGTTACCGGCAGGGCACGCTGAGCCATTGGTTAATTCCTCTTCCTGGTGGGAAATGAGCTTTCCATTTGCCCGTGCAGACACCTACAGCTAGACCCTCATTGGTTCTCCCTATTCCTGTTCATCTTGCGCAGAAATTGCAAACTGTGCCACACAGGAGGTTAAAGGCACTGACTCTCCAAGTGGGGAGAGTGTTAGTAAAGCGTCTGGAATGGTGAACCCGAGTACCAGGGGATGAAAACTGAGATGCATTTGAAAACGTTTCCCAATCACACGGTGGAACATACTCTGGGTTTCCCATGCATGTTTTAGCTGCAGAAAGAATCCCTGAAACCTGGAGAGTTGGGACCCATGGAATGGGTACCATGCAGTATGACTTCAAAGGGTCTGCGTTTGCTCAGCGAACCTCACCAATGCTATCAGCCCAAAGTGTCCAGCCTTATGTCTCACCCAGCTCTTTGCGTAGATGTGGTTAATCCAGGTTGCATCGCAAGCCCTGAATGAATTATTTAAGAATTGTTCTCTATTTCACTGTCATTGTGTTTTGTTTTTGAAATTTGTTTTGATAATGAGATTTATCGGATTTTCAGT
The DNA here is from genome assembly GCF_059928025.1 of Delphinapterus leucas. Lineage (NCBI taxonomy): Eukaryota > Metazoa > Chordata > Mammalia > Artiodactyla > Monodontidae > Delphinapterus > Delphinapterus leucas. The sequence continues at coordinate 16,682,935 of NW_028322232.1, forward strand.
GCTGCGTTGAGGCCGCTGTACACACGCTTGATTTCCTTATGGAGACATATAAATCCATGGGTTTTAAGATTCTTACTTGTCAAGTATCTTCCCAGGGGTTGAATATGGGGTGTTGAGTCCATTTCGTTGAGCAAGGAGTAGGTCTTTTTTATTATATATTTGGCTTATGGAACGGTATCTGTGCTAATTTCAATCTCTGGTTTTATGCAGCACCCCAACTCACCTTTCCCCATAAGCAAGCTTAAGTTGGTTTTCTCAATTTGAGACCCTGTTCTGTTTTGTAATTCAGTTCATGTGTAGTCAAGTTCCATTCCGTGTATTAGTGATATCTTATGATGTTTCTTTTTCTGTGTGACTTATTTCTCGTAGAATCATCGTACCTGAATCCACTCATAATGCCGCTACGGGCCTGATGACGTAGATTTCATTGCTGAGTGATATTCCATTGTGTGTGCGTACCACAACTTCTTTATCCATTTTTTGCTTTCTCAGATATTTAACTTGTACCGTAGACGAGGTTCTTGTAAACACAGCCATCCCAAACATTGCGGTGGCTGTGTGATTTTCATTTTAATTTCCCTAAGCTATAGGACCATAAGTGGAAGTGCCATAGGCTGTGTTGCTTTGTTTCCTATGTGTTTCAGGAAACACCATACACTTCTCCAGAGTGGCTGTTGGCAATTTACATCCCGCCCATCAGCATAACAAGGCTCCCTGTTCTCCATGACCTGTCCTGCCTTTCTGGATTTTACACTTTTTTCAGATGGCCCTTTTGACTGGGGGGCAGTGAGACTTCATTGTAGTGCAGATTTCCTTTACACTCTTGCCCGGTTGGCCAAAAAGTGCATATGCGTTTTTTCCTGAACATATTCAGGAAAAAACGCATACGCACTTTTTGTCCAAGTGCATCATTGTCGACATTCTGCCTATTTTCCTATGTTTTAAGTGCAATTCCAGTCTACCCCCTGAAATCGTTTTCCTGAAATTCTGCCCCACTTTCAAGTCCTCTTCGAAGACTTACTTCAGTACATTTTTGGACGATAGCTGTCATTCATAACTCTGCAGGTTTGTGAATTACACTGCCCCTGAGCTCCTTTCTTCAGCTCGCTTTCTTGTGAGCTGGCCGCAAAACCGCAGGATTGCTTCAGGCCCTAATCTGTTTCCAGCAGGGCACGCTGAGCCTTTGGTTAATTCCTCTTCCTGGTAGGAAATGAGCGTTCCATTTGCCCGTGCAGACACCTACAGTTATCCTCTCGTTGGTTCTCCCTATTCCTGTTCATCTTGCGCAGAAATTGCAAACTGTGCCAAACAGGAGGTTAAAGGCACTGACTCTCCAAGTGGGGAGAGTGTTAGTAAAGCGTCTGGAACGGTGAACCCGAGTACCAGGGGACGAAACCTGAGATGCATTTCAAATCGTTTCCCAATCACACGGTGGAGCATACTCTGGGTTTCCCATTCATGTTTTAGCTGAAGGAAGAATCCCTTAAATCTGGAGTGTTCTGACCCATATATTGGGTACCATGCAGTATGACTTCAAAAGGTCTACATTTGCTCATCGAACCTCACCCATACTATCAGCCCGAAGTGTCCAGCCTTATGTCGCACTCAGCTCTGGGTGTAGATATGGAAAATCCAGGTTGCATCACAAGCCCTGAATGAATTATTTAAGAATTGCTCTCTATTTCACTGTCATTGTGTTTTGTTTTAGAAATTTATTTTGATAATGGGATCTATCGGATTTTCACTGCTGCATTTAGGCCGCTGTACACACTGTTGATTTCCTTATGGAGACATATAAATCCATGGGTTTTAAGATTCTTACTTGTCAGGTATATTGCCAGGCATTGAATATGGGGTGTTGAGTCCATTTCGTTGAGCAAGGAATAGGTCTTGTCTATTATATATCCGGCTTATGGAACGGTATCTGTGCTACTTTCAATCTCTGTTTTTATGCAGCACCGCAACTCACCTTTCCCCATAAGCAAGCATAAGTTGGTTTTCTAAATTTGAGACCCTGTTCTGTTTTGTAATTCAGTTCATGTGTAGCCAAGTTTACATTCCGTGTATTAGTGACATCTTATGATGTTTCTTTTTCTGTGTGACTTATTTCTCGTAGAATCATCGTACCTGAATCCACTCATTATGCCACTACGGACCTGATGACGTAGATTTAATTGCTGAGTGATATTACATTGTACGTGCGTACCACAGCTTCTTTATCCATTTTTTGCTTTCTTGGATATTTAACTTGTACCGTAGACGAGGTTCTTGTAAACAGAGCCGTCCCAAATTTTGGGCTGGCTGTGTGTATTTGATTTTAATTTCCCTAAGCTATATGACCATAAGTGGAAGTGCCATAGGCTGTGTTGTCTTTTTTCCTTCGTGTTTCAGGAGACACCGTACACTTCTCCAGAGTGGCTGTTGGCAATTTACATCCCGCCCATCAGCGTAACAAGGCTCCCTGTTCTCCATGAACTGTCCTGCCTTTCTGGATTTTGCACTTTTTTCAGATGGCCCTTTTGACCGGGGGGCAGTGAGACTTCATTGTAGTGCAGAATTCCTTTACACGCTTGCGTGATTGGCCAAAAAGGGCGTATGCGTTTTTTCCTGAATATATTCTGGAAGAAACGCATATGCCCTTATTTGCCAAGTGCATCATTGTCTACATTCTGCCTCTTTTCCTATGCTTTAAGTGCAATTCCAGTCTACCCCCTGAAACCGTTTTCCTGAAATTCTGCCCGGTTTCAAGTCCTCTTCGAAGATTTACTTCAATACATTTTTGGAGGATAGCTGTCATTCATAACTCTGCAGGTTTGTGAATTACAGTGCCCCTGAACTCCTTTCTTCAACTCGCTTTCTTGTGAGCTGGCTGCAAAACCGCACGATTGCTTCAGGCCATAATCTCTTTCTGGCAGGGCACGCTGAGCCTTTGGTTAATTCCTCTTCCTGGTGGGAAATGAGCGTTCCATTTGCCCATGCAGACACCTACAGCTAGTCTCTCATTGGTTCTCCCTATTCCTGTTCATCTTGCGCAGAAATTGCAAACTGTGCCAAACAGGAGTTTAAAGGCACTGACTCTCCAATTGGGGAGAGTGTTAGTAAAGCGTCTGGAATGCTGAACCCGAGTACCAGGGGACGAAAACTGAGATGCATTTGAAAACGTTTCCCAATCACACGGTGGACCATACTCTGGCTTTCCCATGCATGTTTTAGCTGAAGGAATAATCCCTTAAACCTGGAGAGTTGGGATCCATGGAATGGCTACCATGCAGTATGACTTCAAAGGGTCTGTGTTTGCTCACCGAACCTCACCAATACTATCAGCCCAAAGTGTCCAGCCTTATGTCTCATCCAGCTGTGGGTGTGGATGTGGTAAATCCAGGTTGCATCACAAGCCCTGAATGAATTATTTAAGAATTGCTCTCTATTTCACTGTCATTGTGTGTTGTTTTTGAAATTTATTTTGATAATGGGATTTATCGGATTTTCACTGCTGCATTTAGGCCGCTGTACACACTCTTGATTTCCTTAAGGAGACTTATAAATCCATGGGTTTTAAGATTTTAATTGTCAGGTATCTTCCCAGGCGTTGAATATGGGGTGTTGAGTCCATTTCGTTGAGCAAGGAGTAGGTCTTGTCTATTATATATTTGGCTTATGGAACGGTATCTGTGCTAATTTCAATCTCTGGTTTTATGCAGCACCCCAACTCACATTCCCCATAAGCAAGCCTAAGTTGGTTTTCTAAATTTGACACCCTGTTCTGTTTTTTAATTCAGTTCATGTGTAGCCAAGTTTACATTCCGTGTATTAGTGATATCTTATGATGTTTCTTTTTCTGTGTGACTTATTTCTCGTAGAATCATCGTACCTGAATCCACTCATTATGCCCCTATGGGCCTGATGACATAGATTTCATTGCTGAGTGATATTCCATTGTACGTGCGTACCACAACATCTTCATGCATTTTTTGCTTTCTGGGATGTTTAACTTGTACCGTTGACGAGGTTCTTGTAAACAGAGCCGTCCCAAACTTTGGGGTTGCTGTGTGTTTTTGATTTTAATTTCCCTAAGCTATAGGACCATAAGTGGAAGTGCCATAGGCTGTGTTGCTTTGTTTCCTAAGTGTTTCAGGAAACACCATACACTTCTCCAGTGTGGCTGTTGGCAACTTACATCCCGCCCATCAGCATAACAAGGCTCTGTGTTCTCCATGACCTGTCCTGCCTTTCTGGATTTTACACTTTTTTCAGATGGCCCTTTTGACCGGGGGGCAGTGAGACTTCATTGTAGTGCATATTTCCTTTACACGCTTGCTTGGTTGGCCAAAAAGAGTGTATGCGTTTTTTCCTGAATATATTCAGGAAAAAACGCATACGCCCTTTTTGGCCAAGTGCATCATTGTCGACGTACTGCCTCTTTTCCTATGCTTTAAATGCAATTCCAGTCTGCCCCTGAACTCGTTTTCCTGCAATTCTGCCCCGCTTTCAAGTCCTCTACGCAGCCTTACTTCAATACATTTTTGGACAATAGCTGACATTTATAACTCTGCAGGTTTGTGAATGACAGTGCGCCTGAGCTCCTTTCTTCTACTCGCTTTCTTGTGAGCTGGCCGCAAACCCGCAGGATTGCTTCATGCCCTAATCTGGTTCTGGCACAGCATGCTGATCCTTTGGTAAATTCCTCTTCCTGGTGGGAAATGAGTGTTATATTTGAACGTGCAGACACCTAGAGCTAGTCTCTCATTGGTTCTCCCTATTCTTGTTCATCTTGCGCAGAAATAGCAAACTGTGCCAAACAGGAGGTTAAAGGCACTGACTCTCTAAGTGGGGAGAGTATTAGTAAAGGGTCTTCAATCGTGAACCCGAGTAAAATGGGACGAAAACTGAGATGCATTTGAAAAGGTTTCCTGGTCACACGGTGCACCATACTGTGGGTTTCCCATGCATGTTTTAGCTGAAGGAAGAATCCCTTAAACCTGGAGAGTTGGGACCCATGGAATGGGTACCATGCAGTATGACTTCAAAGGGCCTGCATTTTCTCACCGAACCTCACCAATGCTATCAGCCCGAAGTGTACAGCCTTATGTCTCACTCAGCTCTGGTTGTAGATGTGGTAAATCCAGGTTGCATCAGAAGCCCTGAATGAATTATTTAAGAATTGCTCTCTATTTCACTGTCATTGTGTTTGTTTTTGTAATTCATTTTGATAATGGGATTTATCGGATTTTCTCTGCTGCATTCATGCCGCTGTACACACACTTGAGTCTCTTATGGAGACATATAAATCCATGGGTTTGAAGATACTTACTAGTCAGGTGTATTCCTAGGCGTTGAATATGTGATGTTGAGTCCATTTCGTTGAGCAAGTAGTAGGTCTTGACTATTACATATTTGCTTATGGAAAGTTATCTGTGCTAATTTCAATCTCTGGTTTTATGCAGCACCACAACTCACCTTTCCCCATAAGCAAGCATAAGTTGGTTTTCTAAATTTGAGACCCTTTTCTGTTTTGTAATTGAGTTCATGTGCAGCCATGTTTGCATTCCGTGTATTTGAGATATCTTATGGTGTTTCTTTTTCTGTGTGACTTAGTTAACTTAGAATGATCGTACCTGAATCCACTCATTATGCCGCGACGGGCCTCATGACATAGATTTCATTGCTGAGTGACATTCCATTGTACGTACGTACAACAATTTCTTTGTCCATTTATTGCTTTCTAGGATATTTCACTTGTACCGTAAATGAGGTTCTTGTAAGCAGAGCCGTCCAAAATTTATGGGTGGCTGTGTCTTTTTGATTTTAATTTCCCTAAGCTATAGAACCATAAGTTGAAGTGCCATAGGCTCTGTTGCTTAGTTTTTTAGGTGTTTGAGGAAACACCATACACTTCTCCAGAGTGGATGTTGGCAATTTACATCCCGCCCATCAGCATAACAAGGCTCCCTGTTCTCCATGGCCTGTGCTGCCTTTCTGGATTTTTCACTTTTTTCAGATGTCCCTTTTGACAGGGGGGCAGTGAGACTTCATTGTAATGCAGATTTCTTTACAGGCTTGCTTGTTTGGCCAAAAAGGGCGTATGTGTTTTTTCTTGAATATATTCAGGAAAAAACGCATACGCCCTTTTTGACCAAGTGCATCATTGTCGATTTTCTATCTCTTTCCCTATGCTTTAAATGCAATTCCAGTCTGCCCCTGAAATCGTTTTCCTGAAATTCTGCCCCGCTTTCCACTGCTCTTCGCAGCCTTCCTTCAATATATTTTTGGACGATAGCGGTCATTTATAGCTCTGCAGGTTTGTGAATTACAGTGCCCCTGAGCTCCTTTCTTCAACTCGCTTTCTTCTGAGCTGGCGGCAAACCCGCACGAATGCTTCAGGCCCTAATCTGTTTCCGGCACGGCATGCTGAGCCTTTGGTTAATTTCTCTTCCTGGTGGGAAATGAGCGTTAAATTTGCCCGTGCAGACACCTACAGCTAGTCTCTCATTGGTTCTCCCTATTCCTGTTCATCTTGCGCAGAAATTGCAAACTGTGCCAAACAGGAGATTAAAGGCACTGACTCTCCAAGTGGGGAGAGTGTTAGTAAAGGGTCTGGAATGGTGAACCCGAGTAAAAGGGGACGAAAACTGAGATGCATTTGAAAACGTTTCCCGGTCACACAGTGCACTGCACTGTGGGTTTCCCATGCATGTTTTAGCTGAAGGAAGAATCCCTTAAACCTGGAGAGTTAGGACCCATGGAATGGGTACCATGAATTGTGACTTCAAAGGGTCTGCATTTGCTCATCGAACCTCACCAATGCTATCAGCCCGAAGTGTCCAGCCTTATGTCTCACTCAGCTCTGGTTGTAGATGTGGTAAATCCAGGTTGCATCAGAAGCCCTGAATGAATTATTTAAGAATTGCTCTCTATTTCACTGTCATTGTGTTTGTTTTTGTAATTCATTTTGATAATGGATTTTATCGGATTTTCTCTGCTGCATTCATGCCGCTGTACACACACTTGAGTCTCTTACGGAGACATATAAATCCATGGGTTTGAAGATTCTTACTGGTCATGTGTAATCCTAGGCGTTGAATATGGGTTGTTTAGTCCATTTTGTTGAGCAAGGGCTAGGTCTTGACTATTACATATTTGGCTTATGGAAAGGTATCTGTGCTAATTTCAATCTCTGGTTTTATGCAGCACCCCAACTCACCTTTCCACTTAAGCAAGCATAAGTTGGTTTTCTAAATTTGTGACCCTGTTCTGTTTTGTAATTCAGTTCATGTGTAGCCACGTTTACATTCCGTGTATTAGTGATATCTTATGATGTTTCATTTTCTGTGTGACTTATTTCACTTAGAATCATCGTACCTGAATCCACTCATTATGCCGCGACGGGCCTGATGACATAGATTTCATTGCTGAGTGAGATTCCATTTTACGTACGTACCACAACTTCTTTATCCATTTTTCACATTCTGGCATATTTAACTTGTACCGTAGACGAGGTTCTTGTAAACAGAGCCGTCCAAAACTTTGGGGTGGCTGTGTGTTTTTTATTTTAATTTCCCTAAGCTATAGGACCATAAGTGGAAGTGCTATAGGCTCCGTTGCTTTGTTTTTTAGGTGTTTCAGGAAACATAATACACTTCTCCAGAGTGGCTGTTGGCAATTTACATCTCCTCCATCAGCATAACAAGGCTCCATGTTCTCCATGGCCTGTGCTGTCTTTCTGGATTTTACAATTTTTTCAGATTGCGCTTTTGACCGGGAGGCATTGAGACTTCATTGTAGTGCAGATTTCTTTAACATGCTTGCTTGGTTGGCCAAAAAGGGCGTATGCGTTTTTTCCAGGAAAAAACGCATACGCCCTTTTTGGCCAACTGAATCATTGTCGACGTTCTGCCTCTTTTCCTATGCTTTAAATGCAATTCCAGTCTACCCCCTGAAATCGTTTTCCTGCAATTCTGCCCCGCTTTCAAGTCCTCTTCGCAGCCTTCCTTCAATATATTTTTGGGTGATAGCTGTCATAACTCTGCAGGTTTGTGAATTACAGTGTCCCTGAGCTCCTTTCTTCAACTCGCTTTCTTGTGAGCTGGCCGCAAACCCGCAGGATTGCTTCAGGCCCTAATCTGGTTCCGGCACGGCATGCTGAGCCTTTGGTTAATTCCTCTTCCTGGTGGGAAATGAGCGTTAAATTTGCCCGTGCAGACACCTTCACAGGAGTCGTCATGGTGCCCCTTTGCCCCGGTTATCTCTATGGAGGTTGGAGTTGGAGGGCCTCCTCACTCAAGGTCAGTGTGCCCATGGAGCCCACCCTGCAACTTCAGGGCATGGTTGGGTGTTAGGATCACCACGTGGGGTCCTTTTCCCTTAGGAGGGAGGAGGCCTTTTGGGCTGCTGATTTCCAGGTTTTCAGATACTGCCAGTATCTTGGCCAGATGTGGCGGTGGGCCAAGCCCCTTGGTGACCGTAGTTTATCCTACCTGGATCGCATTCTTGCATTGTTCCATTTCAAGTGGTCCCAGGTTTTGCACTAATACTCCAATGGCGATTCACCGTTCACCAGGAATGTAAAGGTCAAAGGGTTTAGCTAAATTAGGGAGTTCCAGGGCAAGGGTCTGAATTGACTGCTCTTTCCATTCTTGAAAGGCCACTTCTGCATTCTATTCAAAAGGATCATCATCTTTTCCTTTCAGTGTTTCATATAGAGGCCCAGCTAGTAGACTGTAGTTAGGGATCCAGAAGCAGCAAACCCTGGCCTCCCCAGGAACCCCTAAGCTGTCTTCTAGTTTCAGAAATGGGTAAGGCTGTAAATTGTTTCTTCCCTTTCCTGGGATGGGCTTCTCCGACCTTCTGTGAGAATGAAGCCCAGGCAGGTCACCGTAGTCTGTGATATTTGAGCTTTTTCTTGGACAACTTGTATCCTTTATTGGCTTGGTAGTTCAGAGGTCTCCTTAGTAGGGCTGGTGACCAGAATGTCGTCTGCATATTGAAGGAGTGTTTCCTTTTCCAGAGGTAGAAATTTTAGTTCTTTAGCTGAGCTTTCCCCAAAGATGGTGTGGGAATTTTTGAACCCTTGGGGCAACACGGCCCGGAAGTATTGTTTTAGTTGTATGTTGAGTCCTGCCACTCACAAGCCAAAATTTCTTGTGACTCTGGGACTAATAGAATACAAAAGAAGACATCATTGAAGACTAATACAGAATACCATGTCCTGGTGGTTGGTAGAATGACCAGCAGGGTGTTGGATTTAGGAACTACTGGAGGTATATCCTCGGTGGCTTCACTGACTGTCCTGACATCCTTTACCAGGACTCCAGCAGCCCATGGGGCTCTCGAGGTCAGGCCAATCCCAGGATATGGGGTTCCCTGGGCAGGTTCCCCTGCAGCCCATGGGGCTCTCGTGGTCAGGCCCCTCCCAGGATACAGAGCTACCCTTGCAGGTACCATGGCAGGGCTGGGAACACAGGAACCGTGCATATCGCTCTCATTGCAGAGCACTCCCAGCTCACCTGTCACTCAGATCTGACACAGAGCACCTCTGAGCAGGACTTGAACTAACAAACAGCAGCTCCGACAGGTCTGTGACCCTGGGCATCACTCTGTGTGGCCTCCCTCCACCTGGTCTTCCAGAGACTTCCACTGCACCCGGGGCACCAGGCCTCTGTCTCCACCCACCAGCCACCCCTCCTCTCCCTGACTACTGGGTTCCTCTCATTAAGAGAGGGTTTTCTTGAAGTTGTCTCCCACTCATGGGCCAGATAATATAATTAGAAAACAAGCCAGAGCTACAGCCCCTTTTCTATCCTGACTCTCAGGAGCCCACACCTGTTCCTTGGACCTGGCCGATTCAGCAAGTTCCAGTTTCTGCAACTGTGAGCCCCTGAGGGGTGATTATTGGCTGGCCTGGGAAGCCCGACCTTGCCAGCCAGCCCTCCCCAGGTGGGCCTGGGTTCAGATCAATATAAACACCGCTCCAGGCAGCAAGAGCCCCTGCAGCTGTGCCTGACGCCATTTTCTCTGCCCTGTCAGCAGTCTTGGGGCTGGACTGGTGGGAGGGAGTGAGAGGCCACGGCTTTTTGGGTGGCCCAGTGTGAGTGGGGCTCTGCTGGACTTTCTGCAGCAGTTGCCAAGATGCCACCTGCTAAAGAAGAGGATGTGTCACCCATACCTGCTGCTGGAATTTCTCCCTGGGCAGAGTTGAGTGAGGAAGAAAGCAGTGGGGGCCGGGACAGCAGGGGTATCTCAGGCAGGGAAATGGAAAGCTTCCAGAAGAGCACCCAGGGCCAGGACCATCCTGGCTGGCCTGCAGGCACCAAGTCGGCTGGCATGCTGTCACTCATGTGGCTCCATGGCCCTTCCTCTAGGCTTTCAAGTCCTTGTACATATTCAGGTGTTTTACCTGGGAAGGGTGGGAACATTTCAGCAGCAGCTGGCCTGGGGCTCAGCCCACGTTTACTCACAGATGCCTCGGCACGGTCCCCCAGCTTTTCAATGAGGACGCTTGTTGCGTGGGGCCTGCTGGCTGAATGGGAGATGATTCCCCACCACTGACCAACTTCAGAATTGTTTACAACTGGAGCAAGTGCCCTGATACGGTTTTCCTCTGTGTAACTGGTGGGTTCTGTTTTTCTTTCTTTTTTTCGTTTTTGGTTCAAGGTAGATTTTATTCCTCTTTTTTGTATTTACAGATATAAGCATGGAAATAATTTATTCATATAAATACATGTATGTGAAGGGAAGAATATTTTTTCTGTTTTACTTTTTGTAATTTGAATTTTATTTTATTTTTTTATACAGCAGGTTCTTTTTGGTTATCTATTTTATACATATAAATGTATACATGCCAATCCCAATCTCTCAACTCCTCCCACCACCAGCCCCAACAGCTTTCCCCCTTGGTGTCCATACGTTTGTTGTCTACATCTGTTGCTCTATTTCTGCCTTGCAAAACGGTTCATCTGTACAATTTTTCTAGGTTCCACATATATGCATTAATAGACAAGATTTGTTTTTCTCTTTCTGACTTACTTCACTCTGTATGACAGTCTCTAGATCCATCAACGTCTCTACAAATGACCCAATTTCATTCCTTTTTATGGCTTAGTAATATTCCATTTTATATATGTACCACTTCTTTATGCATTCGTCTGTCTGTGGGCATTTAGGTTGCTTCCATTACCTGGATATTGTAAATAGTGATGCAATGAACATTGCGGTGAATGTCTCTTTTTGATTTATGGTTTTGTCTGGGTATATGCCCAGTAGTGGGATTGCTGTATCATATGGTAATTCTATTCTTAGTTTTATAAGAAACTCCATAATGTTCTCCACAGTGACTGTATCAATTTACATTCCCAACAATAGTGGAAGAGGGTTCCTTATCTCCACACCCTTTCCAGCATTTGTTGCTTGTAGATTTTCTGATGATGCCCATTCTAACAGGTGTGAGGTGATACACCATGGATGAGTCTATTTCGTTGAGCAAAGAGTAGGTCTTGTCTAGTACATATTTGGCTTATGGAAAGGTATCTGTGCTAATTTCTATCTCTGGTTTTATACAGCACCCCAACTCAACTTTCCCCTTAAGCAAGCATAAGTTTTTATCTAAATGTGAGACTCTGTTCGGTTTTGGAATTCAGTTTATGTGTAGCCAAGTTTACACTCTCTCTATTAGTGATATCTTATGATAATTATCTTTCTCTGTGTGACCTATTTCTCTTAGAATCATCATACTTAAATCCACTCAATTTGCTGCTACAGGCCTGATGACATTGATTTCATTGTTGAGTGATATTCCGTTGTACGTAAGTAGCACAACTCCTTTATCCATTTTTTTCTTTCTGGGATATTTAATTTGTACTGGACTCAAGGTTCTTGTAAACACAGCAGCCCTAAATTTTGTGTTGGCTGTGTCTTGTTGATTTTAATTTTCCTAAGCTATAGGGCCAAAAGTGGAAGTGCCCTAGGGTCTGTAGGTTTGTTTTTCAGATGTTTCAGGATACACCATAAACATCTCCAGAGTGTCTGTTGGCAATTTACATCCCGCCCATCAGCATAACAAGGCTCCCTGTTCTCCATGGCCTGTCCTGTGTTTCTGGTTTTTACACTTTTTTCAGATGGCCCTTTTGACGAATGGGAAATGAGACTTCATTGTAGTGTGGATTTCCATTTCTCGAGTGCTTGGTTGGCCAAAAAGGGCATATGTGTTTTTTCCTGAATATATTCAGGAAAAAATGTTTACGCACTTTTGTCCAAGTGCATCACTGTCAAAGATCTGCCGCTTTTCACATGCTTTAAATGCAATTCCAATCTACCTCCTGAAATATGATTCCTGCAATTCTGCCTCGTTTCCAAGTCCTCTTTGCAGACTTACTTCAATATATTTTTGCCAATAGCTGTCATTTATAACTCTGCAGGTTTGTGAATTACAGTGCCCGTGATTTCCTTTCTTAACTCGTTTCCTTGAAAACTGGCCACAGAACCGCAGGTTTGCTTCAGGCTGTAATCAGGGTCCGGCACGGCACTCTGAGACTTTGGTTCATTCCACTTCCTGGTGGGAAATTAGAGTAAAATGTGCCCCTCCAGACACCTGCCTCACTCCTAGCCCCTTGGTGATGTGTGTCCTCTGATTTGAGGCCACATGTGCTGGGTTCCTCACCTTTGGCTGATGTGGCCCCACTGGTGTGAGGACACTCCTGCCTGGTTCCCATCCCCTTGGTGATGTGGGCCCTCTGGTGAGAGTCTGATCCTGGTTGGGCTCCTCACACTTCTGTGAGGTGGGCCCTCTGCTGTGAGGTCACTCCTGCCTGGCTGGCACACCCCGCCTTGGCGACGTCGGCCCTCTGGTGGGATTTGGTGCCTGCTGGGTGTCTCCTCCCCTCGGTAATGAGGGCCCTCTGGCGTCAGGCCCTAACTCCTGGGCTCCCAATATTTTCTGATATGCGCCCTGTGGTTCGAGTACACTCCTGCCAGGTTCCCAACCCCATGGGAATGTGGGCCTTCTGCTCTGTGGTCCCAACCGTGGGTTGCTCAGTTTCATGATGAGGGCCCTCTGCTGTGAGTTCTCTATGGCCTGGATCCCATAGCCTCGCTGCTCCTGGCCACCTGCTGGGAGGTTACAACTGCGGGATTCCTCACCTTTTTTCTTCTATGGGCCCTCTGTTTTGAGACTCCTCCTGCCTGCCTCACTCCCAGCCCCTTGGTGATGTGTGTCCTCTGGTTTGTGGCCACGTATGCTGGGTCCCTCGCCTTTCGATGATGTGGCCCCACTAGTGTGAGGACACTCCTGCCTGGTTCCTATCCCCTTGATGATGTGGGCCCTCTGGTGAGAGTCTGATCCTGGCTGGGATCCTCACCCTTCTGTGAGGTGGGCCCTCTGCTGTGAGGTCACTCCTGCCTGGCTGGCACACCCCACCTGGGCAACATCGGCCCTCTTGTGGCAGTTGGAGCCTGCTGGGAACCTCCCCTCGGTGATGGGGGCCCTCTTGCGTCAGGCCCTAACTGCTGGGTACCCACATTTTCTGATACGTGCTTAGTGGTGTGAGGACACTCCTGCGAGGTTCCCATCCCCATGGGCATGTGGGCCTTCTGCTCTAAGGTCCCAACACCTGTGTTGTTCACCGTTTCATGATGTTGGCTCTCTGGTGTTAGTTCACTCAGGCCTAGATCCCATAGACTCTGTGCTCTGAGCGGCCTGCTGGGAGGTTCCTACTGCTGGATTCCTTACCTTTTTTATTCTTTGGGTCCTGTGTTTTCATGCTCCTACTTCCTGACTCACTCCCAGCCCATTTGTGATGGAGGTCCTCTGGTTTAAGGCCACATGTACCGGTTTCCTCACCTTTATTGATGTGGCCCCACTGGTGTGAGGACACTCCTGCCTGGTTCCCATCCCCTTGGTGATGGGGGCCCTCTGATGAGAGTCTGATCCTGTCTGGATTGCTCACACTTCTGGGAGGTGGGCCCTCTGCTGTGAGGTCACTCCTGCCTGGCTGGCACACGTCACCTTGGCGATGTGGGCCCTCTGGTGGGATTTGGTGCCTGCTGGGTGTCTCCTCCCCTCGGTAATGAGGGCCCTCTGGCGTCAGACCCTAACTCCTGGGCTCCCAATATTTTCTGATATGCGCCCTGTGGATCGAGTACACTCCTGCCAGGTTCCCAACCCCATGGGAATGTGGGCCTTCTGCTCTGAGGTCCCAACCGTGGGTTGCTCAGTTTCATGATGAGGGCCCTCTGCTGTGAGTTCTCTATGGCCTGGATCCCATAGCCTAGCTGCTCTTGGCCACCTGCTGGGAGGTTACAACTGCGGGATTCCTCACCTTTTTTCTTCTATGGGCCCTCTGTTTTGAGACTCCTCCTGCCTGCCTCACTCCCAGCCCCTTGGTGATGTGTGTCCTGTAGTTTGAGGCCACGTGTGCTGGGTCCGTCACATTTCGGTGATGTGGCCCCACTGGTGTGAGGACACTCCTGCCTGGTTTCCATTCCCTTGGTGATGGGGGCCCTGTGGTGACAGTCTGATCCTGTCTGGATTCCTCCCACTTCTGGGAGGTGCGCCCTCTGCTGTGAGGTCACTCCTGCCTGGCTGGCACACCCCGCCTTGGCCATGTCGGCCCTCTTGTGGCAGTTGGAGCCTGCTGGGAGCCTCCTCCCCTCGGTGATGAGGGCCCTCTGGCGTCAGGCCCTAACTGTTGGGTACCCACATTTTCTGATACGTGCTAAGTGGTGCGAGGACACTCGTGCCATGTTCCCAACCCCATGGGGATGTGGGCCTTCTGCTCTGAGGTCCCAACGGCTGGGTTGCTCACAGTTTCATGATGTGGGCCCTCTGCTGTGAGTTCACTGCGGCCTGGATCGCATAGACTCCGTGCTCTGGGCCGCCTGCTGGGAGGTTCCCACTGCAGGATTCCTCAGCTTTTTTATTCTATTGGCCCTGTGTTGTGAGACTACTCCTGCTTGCCTCACTCCGAGCCCCTTGGAGATCTGGATCCTCTGGTTTAGGCCACATGTGCTGGGTTCCTCACCTTTCTATGATGTGGCCACCCTGGTGTGAAGACAGTCCTGCCTGGTTCTGATGCCCTTGGTGATGGGGGCCCTCTGGTGAGAGTCTTACCCTGGCTGGGTTCCTCACCATTCTGTGAGGTAGGCCCTCAGCTGTGAGGTCACTCCTGCCTGGCTGTTGCACGTCACCTTGGCGACATGGGCCCTCAGTTGGGAGTTGGTGCCTGCTTGGGGTCTGCTCCCCTTGGTAATGAGGGCTCTCTGGCGTCAGGCCCTAACTTCTGGGCTCCCAAAATTCTCTGATGTGTGCCCTGTGGTGCGAGTACACTTCTGCCAGGTTCCCAACCACATGGGAATGTGGGCCTTCTGCTCTAAGGTCCCAACGGCTGGGTTGCTCACAGTTTCATGATGAGGGCCCTCTGTTTTGAGTTCAGTCAGGCCTGGATCCCATAGCCTCGCTGCTCCTGGCCACCTGCTGGGAGGTTCCAACTGCGGGATTCCTCACCTTTTTTACGCTATGGGCCCTCTGTTTGGAGGCTCCTCCTGCCTTCCTCACTCCCAGCCCCTTGGTGATGTGTGTCCTGCAGTTTGAGGCCACGTGTGCTGGGTCCGTCACATTTCGGTGATGTGGCCCCACTGGTGTGAGGACACTCCTGCCTGGTTTCCATTCCCTTGGTGATGTGGGCCCTCCGGTGAGAGTCTGATCCTCTTTGGGTTCCTCACACTTTTGTGTGGTTGGCCCTCTGCTCTGAGGTCACTCCTGCCTGGCTGGCACACCCTGCATTGGCGACGTCGGCCTTCTGGTAGCAGTTGGAGCTTGCTGGGAGGCTCCTCTCCTCAGTGATGAGGGCCCTCTGGCGTCCGGCCCTAACTGCTGGGCTCCCCACATTTTCTGATGTGTGCCCACTGGTGCGATGACACTCCTGCTTGGTTCCCTTCCCCATGGGGATGTGGGCCTTGTGCTCTGAGGTTACAACGGCTGGGTTGCTTACAGTATCACGATGAGGGCCCTCTGTTGTGAGTTCATCACTGCCTGGATCCCATAGCCTCGGTGCTCTGGGCCGCCTGCTGGGGTGTTCCAACTGCTGGATTCCTCACCTTTTTTATACAATGGGCCATGTGTTTTGAGGTTAATCCTGCCTGCCTCGCTCCGAGACCCATGGTGATGTGGGTCCTCTGGTTTGAGGCCACATGTGCTGGGTACCTCAACTTTCGATGATGTGGCCCCACGAGTGTGAGGACACTCCTGCCTGGTTCCCAGCCCCTTGCTTATGTGGGCACTCTGGTGAGAGTCTGATCCTGACTGTGTTCCTTACCCTTCTGTGAGGTGGGCCTTCTGATGTGAGGTCACTCCTGCCTGGATGGCTCATGTCGCCTTGGCGACGTAGGCCCTCTCATGGCCACTGAAGCATGCTGGGAGCCTCCTACCCTCTTTAATAAGGGCCCTGGAAGAAACGCATATGCCCTTTTTGACCAAGTGCATCATTGTCGAGGTTCTGCCTCTTCTCCTATACTTTCAGAGGACTTCCCGTCTACCTCCTGAAATCGTATTCCTGGAATTCTGCCCCGCGTTCAAGTCCTCTTTGCAGCCTTACTTCAATATATTTTTGGACGATAGCTGTCATTTATAACTCTGCATGTTTCTGAATTACAGTGCCCCTGAGCTCCTTTCTTCAACTCGCTTTCTTGTGAGCTGGCCACAAAACCGCAGGATTGCTTCAGGCCCTAATCTGGTTCCGGCACGGCATGCTGAGCCTTTGTCTAATTCCTCTTCCTGGTGGGAAATGAGCGTTAAATTTGTTCGTGCATACACCTACAGCTAATCTCTCATTGGTTCTCCCTATTCCTGTTCATCTTGCGCAGAAATTTCAAATTGTGCCAAACAGGAGGTTAAAGGCACTGACTCTGCAAGTGGGGAGAGTTTTAGTAAAGCGTCTGGATTGGTAAAACCGAGTACGAGGGGACGAAAACTGAGATGCATTTAGAAAGTTTTCCCGGGCACACGGTGGACCATATTCTGGGTTGCCCATGCATGTTTTAGCTGAAGGAAGAATCCCTTAAACCTGGAGAGTTGGGACCCATGGAATGGGTACCGTGCAGTATGACTTCAAAGGGTTGCCTTTGCTCACCGAACGTCACCAATGCTTTCAGCCCAAAATGTCCAGCCTTATGTCTCACTCAGCTCGGGGTGTAGATGTGGGAAATCCACGTTGCATCACAAGCCCTGAATGAATTATTTAAGAATTGCTCTGTATTTCACTGTCATTGTGTTTTGTTTTTGTAATTTATTTTGATAATGGGATTTATCGGATTTTCACTGCTGCGTTTATGCCGCTGTACACATGCTTGATTCTTTTATGGAGACATATAAATCCATGGGTTTTCAGATTCTTACTAGTCAGGTATATTCCTAGGCATTGAATATGGGGTGTTGAGTCCATTTCGTGAAGCAAGGAGTAGGTCCTGACTATTACATATTTGCTTATGGAAAGGTATCTGTTCTAATTTCCATCTCTGGTTTTATGCAACACCACAACTCACCTTTCCCCTTAAGCAAGCATAAGTTGGTTTTCTAAATTTGGGACCCTTTTCTGTTTTGTAATTGAGTTCATGTGCAGCCATGTTTACATTCCGTGTATTTGAGATATCTTAGGGTGTTTATGTTTCTGTGTGACTTAGTTAACTTAGAATCATCGCACCTGAATCCACTCATTATACCACGATGGGCCTCATGACATAGATTTCATTGCTGAGTGATATTCCATTGTACGCACGTACAACAACTTCTTTATCCATTTTTCGCTTTCTGGGATATTTCACTTGTACCGTAAACGAGGTTCTTGTAAGCAGAGCCGTCCAAAATTTATGGGTGGCTGTGTCTTTTTGATTTTAATTTACCTAAGCTATAGAACCATAAGTTGAAGTGCCGTAGGCACTGTTGCTTAGTTTTTTAGGTGTATGAGGAAACACCATACAGTTCTCCACAGTGGCTGTTGGCAATTTACATCCCGCCCATCAGCATAACAAGGCTCCCTGTTCTCCATGACCTGTCCTGCCTTTCTGGATTTTACATTTTTTTCAGATGGCCCTTTTGACCGGGGGGCAGTGAGACTTCATTGTAGTGCAGATTTCCTTTACATGCTTGCTTGGTTGGCCAAAAAGGGCGTATGCGTTTTTTTCTGAATATATACAGGAAAAAACGCATACGCCCTTTTTGGCCAAGTGCATCATTGTCGACATTCTGCCTCTTTTCCTATGCTTTAAGTGCAATTCCAGTCTACCCCCTGAAATCGTTTTCCTGAAATTCTGCCCCGCTTTCAAGTCCTCTTCGAATTCTTACTACAGTACATTTTTGGACGATAGCTGTCATTCATAACTCTGCAGGTTTGTGAATTACAGTGCCCCTGAGCTCCTTTCTTCAACTCGCTTTCTTGTGAGCTGGCCGAAAAACCGCATGATTGCTTCTGGCCCTAATCTGTTTCCAGCAAGGCACGCTGAGCCTTTGGTTAATTCTTCTTCCTGGTCGGAAATGAGCGTTCCATTTGCCCGTGAAGACACCTACAGCTAGTCTCTCATTGGTTCTCCCTATTCCTGTTCATCTTGCGCAGAAATTGCAAACTGTGCCAAACAGGAGGTTAAAGGCACTGACTCTCCAAGTGGGGAGAGTGTTAGTAAAGCATCTGGAACGGTGCACCCGAGTACCAGGGGACGAAACCGGAGATGCATTTGAAAACGTTTCCCAATCACACGGTGGACCATACTCTGTGTTTCCCATGCATGTTTTAGCTGAAGGAAGAATCCCTTAAACCTGGAGAGTTCGGTCCCATGGAATGGGTACCATGCAGTATGACTTCAAAGGGTCTGCGTTTGCTCACCGAACCTCACCAATGCTATCAGCCCGAAGTGTCCAGCCTTATGTCTCACCCAGCTGTGGGTGTAGATGTGGTAAATCCAGGTTGCATCACAAGCCCTGAATGAACTATTTAAGAATTGCTCTCTATTTCACTGTCATTGTGTTTTGTTTTTGAAATTTATTTTGATAATGGGATTTATCGGATTCTCACTGCTGCGTTTAGGCCACTGTACACATGCTTGATTTCCTTATGGAGACATATAAATCCATGGGTTTTATGATTCTTACTTGACAGGTATCTTCCCAGGCGTTGAATATGTGGTTTTGAGTCCATTTCGTTGAGCAAGCAGTAGGTCTTGTCTATTATATATTTGGCTTATGGAACGGCATCTGTGCTAATTTCAATCTCTGGTTTTATGCAGCACCCCAACTCACCTTTCCCCATAAGCAAGCATAAGTTGGTTTTCTAAATTTGAGACCCTGTTCTGTTTTGTAATTCAGTTCATGTGTAGCCAAGTTTACATTCCGTGTATTAGTGATATCTTATGATGTTTCTTTTTCTGTGTGACTTATTTCTCGTAGAATCGTCGTACCTGAATCCACTCATTATGCCGCTACGGGCCTGATGACGTAGATTTCATTGCTGAGTGATATTCCATTGTACGTGCGTATCACAATTTCTTTATCCATTTTCTGCTTTCTCGGATATTTAACTAGTACCGTAGATGAGGTTCTTGTAAACAGAGCCGTCCCAAACTTTGGGGTGGCTGTGTGTTTTTGATTTTAATTTCCCTAAGCTATAGGACCATAAGTGGAAGTGCCATAGGCTGTGTTGCTTTGTTTCCTACGCGTTTCAGGAAACACCATAAACATCTCCAGAGTGGCTGTTGTCAATTTACATCCGCCCATCAGCATAACAAGGCTCCCTGTTCTCCATGAACTCTCCTGCCTTTCTGGATTTTACACTTTTTTCAGATGGCCCTTTTGACCGGGGGGCAGTGAGACTTCATTGTAGTGCAGATTTCCTTTACATGCTTGCTTGGTAGGCCAAAAAGTGCGTATGCGTTTTTTTCCTGAATATATTCAGAAAAAACGCATATACCCTTTTTGGCCAAGTGCATCATTGTCGATATTCTGCCTCTTTTCCGAAGCTTTAAGTGCAATTCCGGTCTATCCCTTGAAATCGTTTTCCTGAAATTCTGCCCTGCTTTCAAGTCCTCTTCGAAGACTTACTTCAATACATTTTTGGACGATAGCTGTCATTCATAACTCTGCAGGTTTGTGAATTACAGTGCCCCTGAGCTCCTTTCTTCAACTCGCTTTCTTGTGAGCTGGCCGCAAAACCGCAGGATTGCTTCAGGCCCTAATCTCTTTACGGCAGGGAACGCGGACTCTTTGCTTAATTCCTCTACCTGGGGGGAAATGAGTGTTCCATTTGCCCGTGCAAACACGTACATCTAGTCTCTCATTGGTTCTCCCTATTCCTGTACATCTTGCGCAGAAATTGCAAACTGTGCCAAACAGGAGTTTAAAGGCACTGACTCTCCAAGTGGGGAGAGTGTTAGTAAAGCGTCTGGAATGGTGAACCCGAGTACAAGGGGACGAAAATTGAAATGCATCTGAAAACGTTTCCCAATCACACGGTGGACCATACTCTGTGTTTCCCATGCATGTTTTAGCTGAAGGAAGAATCCCTTAAACCTGGAGAGTTGGGACCCATGGAATGGGTACCATGCAGTATGACTTCAAAGGGTCTGCGTTTGCTCACCGAACCTCACCAATGCTATCAGCCCGAAGTGTCCAGCCTTATGTCTCAGCCAGCTCTGGGTGTAGATGTGGTAAATCCAGGTTGCATCACAAATTCTGAATGAATTATTTAAGCATTGCTCTCTATTTCACTGTCATTGTGTTTTGTTTTTGAAATTTATTTTGATAATGGGATTTATCGGATTTTCACTGCTGCATTTAGGCCGCTGTACACATGCTTGATTTCCTTACGGAGACATATAAATCCATGGGTTTTAAGATCCTTACTTGTCAGGTATCTTCCCAGGCGTTGAATATGGGGTGTTGAGTCCATTTCGTTGAGCAAGGAGTAGGTCTTGTCTATTATATATTTGGCTTATGGAACGGTATCTGTGCTAATTTCTATCTCTGGTTTTATGCAGCACCCCAACTCACCTTTCCCCATAAGCAAGCATAAGTTGGTTTACTAAATTTGACACCCTGTTCTGTTCTGTAATTCAGTTCATGTGTAGCCAAGTTTACATTCCATATATTAGTGATATCTTATGATGTTTCTTTTTCTATGTGACTTATTTCTCGTAGAATCATCGTACGTGAATCCACTCATTATGCCGCTAGGGACCTGATGACGTAGATTTCATTGCTGAGTGATATTCCATTGTACGTGCGTACCACAGCTTCTTTATCCATTTTTTGCTTTCTTCGATATTTAACTTGTACCGTAGACGAGGTTCTTGTAAACAGAGCCGTCCCAAACTTTGGGGTGGCTGTGTGTTTTTGATTTTAATTTCCCTAAGCTATAGGACCGTAAGTGGAAGTGCCATAGGCTGTGTTGCTTTGTTTCCTATGTGTTTCAGGAAACACCATACAATTCTCCAGAGTGGCTGTTGGCAATTTACATCCCGCCCATCAGCATAACAAGGCTCCCTCTTCTCCATGACCTGTCCTGCCTTTCTGGATTTTACACTTTTTTCAGATGGCCCTTTTGACCGGGGGGCAGTGAGACTTCATTGTAGTGCAGATTTCCTTACACGCTTGCTTGGTTGGCCAAAAAGGGCGTATGCGTTTTTTCCTGAATATATTCAGGAAAAAACGCATACGCCCTTTTTGGCCAAGTGCATCATGGTCGACATTCTACCTCTTTTCCTATGCTTTAAGTGCAATTCCAGTCTACCCCCTGAAATCGTTTTCCTGAAATTCTGCCCCGCGTTCAAGTCCTCTTCGAAGACTTACTTCAATACAATTTTGGACGATAGCTGTCATTCATAACTCTGCAGGTTTGTGAATTACAGTGCCCCTGAGCTCCTTTTTTCAACTCGATTTCTTGTGAGCTGGCCGCAAAACCGCACGATTGCTTCAGGCCATAATCTGTTTCCGGCAGGGCACGCTGAGCCTTTGGTTAATTCCTCTTCCTGGTCGGAAATGAGCGTTCCATTTGCCCGTGCAGACACCTACAGCTAGTCTCTCATTGGTTCTCCCTATTCCTGTTCATCTTGCGCAGAAATTGCAAACTGTGCCAAACAGGAGGTTAAAGGCACTGACTCTCCAAGTGGGGAGAGTGTTAGTAAAGCGTCTGGAATGGTGAACCCGAGTGCCCGGGGACGAAAACTGAGATGCATTTGAAAACGTTTCCCGGTCACACTGTGCACTGTAATGTGGGTTTCCCATGCATGTTTTAGCTGAAGGAAGAATCCCTTAAACCTGGAGAGTTGGGACCCATGGAATGGGTACCATGCAGTATGACTTCAAAGGGTCTGCGTTTGCTCACCGAACCTCACCAATGCTATCAGCCCGAAGTGTCCAGCCTTATGTCTCACCCAGCTCTGGGTGTAGATGTGGTAAATCCAGGTTGCATCACAAGCCCTGAATGAATTATTTAAGAATTGCTCTCTATTTCACTGTCACTGCGTTTTGTTTTTGAAATTTATTTTGATAAAGGGATTTATCGGATTTTCACTGCTGCATTTAGGCCGCTGTACACACACTTGATTTCCTTATGGAGACACATAAATCCATGGGTTTTAAGATTCTTACTTGTCAGGTATCTTCTCAGACGTTGAATATGGGTTGTTGAGTCCATTTCGTTGAGCAAGGAGTAGGTCTTGTCTATTATATATTTGGCTTATGGAACGGCATCTGTGCTAATTTCAATCTCTGGTTTGATGCAGCACCCCAACTCACCTTTCCCCATAAGCAAGCATAAGTTGGTTTACTAAATTTGAGACCCTGTTCTGTTCTGTCATTCAGTTCATGTATAGCCAAGTTTACATTCCGTGTATTAGTGATATCTTATGATGTTTCTTTTCCTGTGTGACTTATTTCTCATAGAATCATCATACCTGAATCCACTCATTATGCCGCTACGTGCCTGATGACGTAGATTTCATTGCTGAGTGATATTCCATTGTACGTGCGTACCAGAACTTCTTTATCCATTTTTTGGTTTCTCGGATGTTTAACTAGTACCGTAGAAGAGGTTCTTGTAAACAGAGCCGTCCCAAACTTTGGGGTGGCTGTGTCTTTTTGATTTTAATTTCCCTAAGCTATAGGACCATAAGTGGAAGTGCCATAGGCTGTGTTGCTTTGTTTCCTTCGTGTTTCAGGAAACACCATACACTTCTCCAGAGTGGCTGTTGGCAATTTACATCCCGCCCATCAGCATAACAAGTCTCCCTGTTCTCCATGACCTGTTCTGCTTTTCTGGATTTTGCCCTTTTTTAGAAGGCCCTTTTGACCTGGTGGCAGTGAGACTTCATTGTAGTGCAGATTTCCTTTACACGCTTGCTTGGTTGGCAAAAAAGGGCGTATGCGTTTTTTCCTGAATATATTCAGAAAAAAACGCATACGCCCTTTTTGGCCGAGTACATCATTTTCGACATTCTGTCTCTTTTCCTATGCTTTAAGTGCAATTCCAGTCTACCCGCTGAAATCGTTTTCCTGAAATTCTGCCCCACTTTCAAGTCCTCTTCGAAGACCTACTTCAATACATTTTTGTACGATAGTTGTCATTCATAACTCTGCAGGTTTGTGAATTACAGTGCCCCTGAGCTCCTTTCTTCAACACGCTTTCTTGTGAGTAGGCCGCAAACCACAGAATTGCTTCAGGCCCTAATCTGTTTCCCGCAGGGCACGCTGAACCTTTGGTTTTTTCCTCTTCCTGGTGGGAAATGAGCGTTCCATTTGCCCGTGCAGACACCTACAGCTAGTCTCTCATTGGTTCTCCCTATTCCTGTTCATCTTGCGCTGAAATTGCAAACTGTGCCAAACAGGAGGTTAAAGGCACTGAGTCTCCCAGTGGGGAGAGTGTTAGTAAAGCGTCTGGAACGGTGCACCCGAGTACCAGGGGCCGAAACCTGAGATGCATTTGAAAACGTTTCCCAATCACACGGTGGACCATACTCTGGGTTTCCCATGCATGTTTTATCTGAAGGAAGAATCCCTTAAACCTGGAGAGTTGGGACCCATGGAATGGGTACCATGCAGTATGACTCAAAGGATCTGCGTTTGCTCACCGAAGCTCACCAATGCTATCAGCCCGAAGTGTCCAGCCTTATGTCTCACCGAGCTGTGGGTGTAGATGTGGTAAATCCAGGTTGCCTCACAAGCCCTGAATGAATTATTTAACAATTGCTCTCTATTTTACTGTCATTTTTTTTTGTTTTTGAAATTTATTTTGGTAATGGGATTTATCGGATGTTCACTGCTGTGTTTATGCCGCTGTACACACGCTTGATTTCCTTATGGAGACATATAAATCCATGGGTTTTAAGATTCTTACTTGTCATGTATATTGCCAGGCGTTGAATATGGGGTGTTGATTCCATTTCGTTGAGCAAGGAGTAGGTCTTGTCTATTATATATTTGGCTTATGGAACGGTATCTGTGCTAATTTCCATCTCTGGTTTGATGCAGCAATCCAACTCACCTTTCCCCATAAGCAAGCATAAGTTGGTTTTCTCAATTTGAGACCCAGTTCTGTTTTGTCATTCAGTTCATGTGTAGCCAAATTTACATTCCGTGCATTAGTGATATCTTATGATGTTTCTTTTTCTGTGTGACTTATTTCTCGTAGAATCATCGTACCTGAATCCACTCATTATGCTGCTAGGGGCCTGATGACGTAGATTTCATTGCTGAGTGACATTCCATTGTACGTGCATACCACAAATCCTTTATCCATTTTATGCTTTCTCGGATATGTAACTTGTACCGTAGACGAGGTTCTTGTAAACAGAGCTTTCCCAAACTTTGGGGTGGCTGTGTGTTTTTGATTTTAATTTCCCTAAGCTATAGGACCATAAGTGGAAGTGCCATAGGCTGTGTTGCTTTGTTTCCTACGTGTTTCAGGAAACACCATACACTTCTCCAGAGTGGCTGTTGGCAATTTACATCCCGCCCATCAGCATAACCAGGCTCCCTGTTCTCCATGGCCTGGCCTGTGTTTCTGGTTTTTACACTTTTTCCAGATAGCCCTTTTGGCGAATGGGAAATGAGACTTCAGTGTAGTGCGGATTTCCATTTCTCGAGTGCTTGGTTGGCCAAAAAGTGCATATGTGTTTTTTCCTTAATATATTCAGGAAAAAATGTTTACGCACTTTTGTCCAAGTGCATCACTGTCAAAGATCTGCCGCTTTTCACATGCTTTAAATGCAATTCCAATCTACCTCCTGAAATATGATTCCTGCAATTCTGCCTCGTTTTCAAGTCCTCTTTGCAGACTTACTTCCATATATTTTTGCCAATAGCTGTCATTTATAACTCTGCAGGTTTGTGAATTACAGTGCCAGTGATTTCCTTTCTTAACTCGTTTCCTTGAAAACTGGCCACAGAACCGCAGGTGTGCTTCAGGCCGTAATCAGGGTCCGGCACGGAACTCTGAGACTTTGGTTCATTCCCCTTCCTGGTGGGAAATTAGAGTTAAATGTGCCCCTCCAGACACCTGCCTCACTCCTAGCCCCTTGGTGATGTGTGTCCTCTGGTTTGAGGCCACATGTGCTGGGTTCCTCACCTTTGGCTGATGTGGCCCCACTGGTGTGAGGACACTCCTGCCTGTTTCCCATCCCCTTGGTGATATGGGCCCTCCGGTGAGAGTCTGATCCTGGTTGGGTTCCTCACACTTCTGTGAGGTGGGCCCTCTTCTCTGAGGTCACTCCTGCCTGGCTGGCACACCCCGCCTTGGCGACGTCGGCCCTCTGGTGGGATTTGGTGCCTGCTGGGTGTCTCCTCCCCTCGGTAATGATGGCCCTCTGGCGTCGGGCCCTAACTCTGGGGCTCCCAATATTTTCTGATATGTGCCCTGTGGTTCGAGTACACTCCTGCCAGGCTCCCAACCCCATGGGAATGTGGGCCTTCTGCTCTGAGGTCCCAACCCTGGGTTGCTCAGTTTCATCACGAGGGCCCTCTGCTGTGAGTTCTCTCTGGCCTGGATCCCATAGCTTCGCTGCTCCTGGCCACCTGCTGGGAGGTTCCAACTGTGGGATTCCTAACCTTTTTTCTTCTATGGACCCTCTGTTTTGAGACTCCTCCTGCCTGCCTCACTCCCAGCCCCTTGGTGATGTGTGTCCTCTGGTTTGAGGCCACGTATGCTGGGTCCCTCGCCTTTCGATGATGTGGCCCCACTGGTGTGAGGACACTCCTGCCTGGTTCCTATCCCCTTGATGATGTGGGCCCTCTGGTGAGAGTCTGATCCTGGCTGGGTTCCTCACCCTTCTGTAAGGTGGGCCCTCTGCTGTGAGGTCACTCCTGCCTGGCTGGCACACCCCACCTGGGCAACATCGGCCCTCTTGTGGCAGTTGGAGCCTGCTGGGAACCTCCCCTCGTTGATGGGGGCCCTCTTGCATCAGGCCCTAACTGCTGGGTACCCACATTTTCTGATACGTGCTTAGTGGTGCGAGGACACTCCTGCGAGGTTCCCATCCCCATGGGCATGTGGGCCTTCTGCTCTAAGGTCCCAACACCTGTGTTGTTCACCGTTTCATGATGTTGGCTCTCTGGTGTTAGTTCACTCAGGCCTAGATCCCATAGACTCTGTGCTCTGAGCGGCCTGCTGGGAGGTTCCTACTGCTGGATTCCTTACCTTTTTTATTCTTTGGGTCCTGTGTTTTCATGCTCCTACTTCCTGACTCACTCCCAGCCCATTTGTGATGGAGGTCCTCTGGTTTAAGGCCACATGTACCGGTTTCCTCACCTTTATTGATGTGGCCCCACTGGTGTGAGGACACTCCTGCCTGGTTCCCATCCCCTTGGTGATGGGGGACCTCTGGTGAGAGTCTGATCCTGTCTGGATTGCTCACACTTCAGGGAGGTGGGCCCTCTGCTGTGAGGTCACTCCTGCCTGGGTGGCACTTGTCACTTTGGCGATGTGGGCCCTCAGTTGGGAGTTGGTGCCTGCTGGGAGTCTCCTCCCCTCGGTAATGAGGGCCCTCTGGCGTCAGGCCCTAACTCATGGGCTCCCAAAATTTTCGGATGTGTGCCCTGTCGTGCGAGTACACTTCTGCCAGGTTCCCAACCACATGGGAATGTGGGCCTTCTGCTCTAAGGTCCCAACGGCTGGGTTGCTCACAGTTTCATGATGAGGGCCCTCTGTTTTGAGTTCAGTCAGGCCTGGATCCCATAGCCTCGCTGCTCCTGGCCACCTGCTGGGAGGTTCCAACTGCGGGATTCCTCACCTTTTTTACGCTATGGGCCCTCTGTTTGGAGGCTCCTCCTGCCTGCCTCACTCCCAGCCCCTTGGTGATGTGTGTCCTGTAGTTTGAGGCCACGTGTGCTGGGTCCGTCACATTTCGGTGATGTGGCCCCACTGGTGTGAGGACACTCCTGCCTGGTTTCCATTCCCTTGGTGATGTGGGCCCTCCGGTGAGAGTCTGATCCTCTTTGGGTTCCTCACACTTTTGTGTGGTTGGCCCTCTGCTCTGAGGTCACTCTTGCCTGGCTGGCACACCCTGCATTGGCGACGTCGGCCTTCTGGTAGCAGTTGGAGCTTGCTGGGAGGCTCCTCTCCTCAGTGATGAGGGCCCTCTGGCGTCCGGCCCTAACTGCTGGGCTCCCCACATTTTCTGATGTGTGCCCACTGGTGCGATGACACTCCTGCTTGGTTCCCTTCCCCATGGGGATGTGGGCCTTGTGCTCTGAGGTTACAACGGCTGGGTTGCTTACAGTATCACGATGAGGGCCCTCTGTTGTGAGTTCATCACTGCCTGGATCCCATAGCCTCGGTGCTCTGGGCCGCCTGCTGGGGTGTTCCAACTGCTGGATTCCTCACCTTTTTTATACAATGGGCCATGTGTTTTGAGGTTAATCCTGCCTGCCTCGCTCCGAGACCCATGGTGATGTGGGTCCTCTGGTTTGAGGCCACATGTGCTGGGTACCTCAACTTTCGATGATGTGGCCCCACGGGTGTGAGGACACTCCTGCCTGGTTCCCAGCCCCTTGCTTATGTGGGCACTCTGGTGAGAGTCTGATCCTGACTGTGTTCCTTACCCTTCTGTGAGGTGGGCCTTCTGATGTGAGGTCACTCCTGCCTGGATGGCTCATGTCGCCTTGGCGACGTAGGCCCTCTCTTGGCCACTGAAGCATGCTGGGAGCCTCCTACCCTCTTTAATAAGGGCCCTGGAAGAAACGCATATGCCCTTTTTGACCAAGTGCATCATTGTCGAGGTTCTGCCTCTTCTCCTATACTTTCAGAGGACTTCCCGTCTACCTCCTGAAATCGTATTCCTGGTATTCTGCCCCGCGTGCAAGTCCTCTTTGCAGCCTTACTTCAATACATTTTTGGACGACAGCTGTCATTCATAACTCTGCAGTTTTGTGAATTACAGTGCCCCTGAGCTCCTTTCTTCAACTCGCTTTCTTGTGAGCTGGCCGCAAAACCGCAGGATTGCTTCAGGCCCTAATCTGGTTCCGGCACGGCATGCTGAGCTTTTGTCTAATTCCTCTTCCTGGTGGGAAATGAGCGTTAAATTTGCTCGTGCAGACACCTACAGCTAATCTCTCATTGGTTCTCCCTATTCCTGTTCATCTTGCGCAGAAATTCCAAACTGTGCCAAACAGGAGGTTAAAGGCACTGACTCTCCAAGTGGGGAGAGTGTTAGTAAAGCGTCTGGAATAGTAAAACCGAGTACGAGGGGACGAAAACTGAGATGCATTTAAAAAGGTTGCCCGGTCACACGGTGGACCATATTCTGGGTTGCCCATGCATGTTTTACCTGAAGGAAGAATCCCTTCAACCTGGAGAGTTGGGACCCTTGGAATGGGTACCATGCAGTATGACTTCAAAGGGCCTGCATTTTCTCAATGAACCTCACCAATGCTATCAGCCTGAAGTGTCCAGCCTTATGTCTCACACAGCTCTGGGTGTAGATGTGGTACATCCAGGTTGCATCACAAGCCCTGAATAAATTATTTAAGAATTGCTCTCTATTTCACTGTCATTGTGTTTTGTTTGTGAAATTTATTTTGATAATGGGATTTATCAGATTTTCACTGCTGCGTTTAGGCCGCTGTACACACGCTTGATTTCCTTATGGAGACATATAAATCCATGGGTCTTAAGATTCTTGTCAGGTATATTCCCCGGCTTTGAATATGGGGTGTTGTGTCCATTTCATTGAGCCAGGTATAGGTCTTGTCTATTATATATTTCGCTTATGGAACAGTATCTGTAGATCTCATTGCTGAGTGAATATATTCAGGAAAAAACGCATACGCCCTTTTTGGCCAAGGGCATCATTGTGGACATTCTGCCTCTTTTCCTATGCTTTAAGTGCAATTCCAGTCTACCCCCTGAAATCGTTTTCCTGAAATTCTGCCACGCTTTCAAGTCCTCTTCGAAGACTTACTTCAATACATTTTTGGACGATAGCTGTCATTCATAACTCTGCAGGTTTGTGAATTACAGTGCCCCTGAGCTCCTTTCTTCAACTCGCTTTCTTGTGAGCTGGCCGCAAAACCGCAGGATTGCTTCAGGCCCTAATCTGGTTCCGGCAGGGCACGCTGAGGCTTTGGTTAATCCCTCTTCCTGGTGGGAAATGAGCGTTCCATTTGCACGTGCAGACACCTACAGCTAGTGTCTCATTGGTTCTCCCTATTCCTGTTCATCTTGCGCAGAAATTGCAAACTGTGCCAAACAGGAGGTTAAAAGCACTGACTCTCCAAGTGCGGAGAGTGTTAGTAAAGCGTCTGGAACGGTGAACCCAAGTACCAGGGCACGAAACCTGAGATGCATTTGAAAACGTTTCCCAATCACACGGTGGACCATACTCTGGGTTTCCCATGCATGTTTTAGCTGAAGGAAGAATCCCTTAAACCTGGAGAGTTGGGACCCTTGGAATGGGTACCATGCAGTATGACTTCAAAGGGTCTGCGTTTGCTCACTGAACCTCACCAATGCTATCAGCCCGAAGTGTCCAGCCTTATGTCTCACCCAGCTCTGGGTGTAGATGTGGTAAATCCAGGTTGCATCACAAGCCCTGAATGAATTATGTTAGAATTGCTCTCTATTTCACTGTCATTGTGTTTTGTTTGTGAAATTTATTTTGATAATGGGATTTATCGGATTTTCACTGCTGCATTTAGGCCGCTGTACACAGCCTTGATTTTCTTATGGAGACATATAAATCCATGGGTCTTAAGATTCTTACATGTCAGGTATATTCCCAGGCGTTGATTATGGGGTGTTGAGTCCATTTCGTTGAGCAAGGAGTAGGTCTTGTCAATTATATATTTGGCTTATGGAACGGTATCTGTGCTAATTTC
This sequence comes from Delphinapterus leucas, assembly GCF_059928025.1. NCBI lineage: Eukaryota > Metazoa > Chordata > Mammalia > Artiodactyla > Monodontidae > Delphinapterus > Delphinapterus leucas. Next base: position 16,713,275 of record NW_028322232.1, read on the forward strand.
AATCTCTGGTTTGATGCAGCACCCCAACTCACCTTTCCCCATAAGCAAGCATATGTTGGTTTTCTAAATTTGAGACCCTGTTCTGTTTTGTAATTCAGTTCATGTGTAGCCAAGTTTAGGTTCCGTGTATTAGTGATATCTTATGATATTTCTTTTCCTGTGTGACTTATTTCTCGTAGAATCGTCGTACCTGAATCCACTCCTTATGCCGCTACGGGCCTGATGACGTAGATCTCATTGCTGAGTGATATTCCATTGTACGTACGTACCACAACTTCTTTTTCCATTTTTTGCTTTCTCGGATATTTAACTTGTACCGTAGACGAGGTTCTTGTAAACAGAGCCGTCCCAAACTTTGGGGTGGCTGTGTGTTTTTGATGTTAATTTCCCTAATCTATAGGACCCTAAGTGGAAATGCCATAGGCTGTGTTGCTTTGTTTCCTACGTGTTTCAGGAAACACCATACACTTCTCCATAGTGGCTGTTGGCAATTTACATCCCGCCCATCAGCATAAAAAGGCTCCCTGTTCTCCATGACCTGTCCTGCCTTTCTGGATTTTACACTTCTTTCAGATGGCCCTTTTGACCGGGGGGCAGTGAGACTTCATTGTAGTGCAGATTTCCTTTACACGCTTGCTTGGTTGGCCAAAAAGTGCGTATGCGTTTTTTCCTGAATAATTTCAGGAAAAAACGCATATGCACATTTTGGCCAAGTGCATCATTGTCGACATTCTGCCTCTTTTCCCATGCTTTAAGTGCAATTCCAGTCTACCCCATGAAATCGTTTTCCTGAAATTCTGCCCCGCATTCAAGTCCTCTTCGAAGACTTACTTCAATACATTTTTGGACGATAGCTGTCATTCATAACTCTGCAGGTTTGTGAATTACAGTGCCCCTGGGCTCCTTTCTTCAACTCCCTATCTTGTGAGCTGGCCGCAAAACCGCAGGATTGCTTCAGGCCCTAATCTGGTTCCGGCAGGGCACGCTGAGCCTTTGGTTAATTCCTCTTCCTGGTGGGAAATGAGCGTTCCATTTGCGTGTGCAGACACCTACAGCTAGTCTCTCATTGGTTCTCCCTATTCCTGTTCATCTTGCGCAGAAATTGCAAACTGTGACAAACAGGAGGTTAAAGGCACTGACTCTCCAAGTGGGGAGAGTGTTAGTAAAGCGTCTGGAACGGTGAACCCGAGTACCAGGGGACGAAACCTGAGATGCATATGAAAACGTTTCCCAAACACACGGTGGACCATACTCTGGGTTTCCCATGTATGTTTTAGCTGAAGGAAGAATCCCTTAAACCTGGAGAGTTGGGACCCATGGAATGGCTACCATGCTGTATGACTTCAAAGGGTCTGCGTTTGCTCACCGAACCTCACCAATGCTATTAGCCGGAAGTGTCCAGCCTTATGTCTCAACCAGCTCTGGGTGTAGATGTGGTAAATCCAGGTTCCATCACAAGGCCTGAATGAATTATTTAAGAATTGCTCTCTATTTCACTGTCATTGTGTTTTGTTTTTGAAATTTATTTTGTTAATGGGATTTATGGGATTTTCACTGCTACGTTTAGGCCACTGTACACAGGCTTGACTTCCTTATGGAGACATATAAATCCATGGGTCTTAAGATTCTTACTTGTCAGGTATATTCCCAGGCCTTGAATATGGTGTGTTGAGTCCATTTCGTTGACCAAGGAGTAGGTCTTGTCTATTATATATTTGGCTTATGGTACGGTATCTGTGCTAATTTCAATCTCTGGTTTTATGCAGCACCCCAACTCACCTTTCCCCATAAGCAAGCATAAGTTGGTTTTCTAAATTTGAGACCCTGTTCTGTTTTGTAATTCAGTTCATGTGTAGCCAAGTTTACGTTCCGTGTATTAGTGGTATCTTATGATCTTTCTTTTCATGTGTGACTTATTTCTCGTAGAATCGTCGTACCTGAATCCACTCATTATGCCGCTACGGGCCTGATGACGTAGATCTCATTGCTGAGTGATATTCCATTGTACGTACGTACCACAACTTCTTTATCCATTTTTTGCTTTCTCGGATATTTAACTTGTATCGTAGACGAGGTTCTTGTAAACAGAGCCGTCCCAAAATTTGGGGTGGCTGTGTGTTTTTATTTTAATTTCCCTTAGCTATAGGACCATAAGTGGAAGTGCCATAGGCTGTGTTGCTTTGTTTCCTACGTGTTTCAGGAAACACCATACACTTCTCCAGAGTGGCTGTTGGCAATTTACATCCCGCCCATCAGCATAACAAGGCTCCCTCTTCTCCATGACCTGTTCTGCCTTTCTGTATTTTACACTTGTTTCCGATGGCCTTTTGGACCGTGGGGCTGTGAGACTTCATTGTAGTGCAGATTTCCTTTACACGCTTGATTGGTTGGCCAATAAGGGCGTATGCGTTTCTTCCTGAATATATTCAGGAAAAAACACATACGCCCTTTGTGGCCAAGTGCATCATTGTCGACATTCTGCCTCTTTTCCTATGCTTTAAGTGCAATTCCAGTCTACGCCCTGAAATCGTTTTCCTGAAATTCTTCCCCGCATTCAAGTCCTCTTCGAAGACTTACTTCAATACATTTTTGGACGATAGCTGTCATTCATAACTCTGCAGGTTTGTGAATTACAGTGCCCCTGAGCTCCTTTCTTCAACTCGCTTTCTTGTGAGCTGGCCGCAAAACCGCAGGATTGCTTCAGGCCCTAATCTGGTTCCGGCAGGGCACGCTGAGCCTTTGGTTAATCCCTCTTCCTGGTGGGAAATGAGCGTTCCATTTGCCCTTGCTGACACCTACAGCTAGTCTCTCATTTGTTCTCCCTATTCCTGTTCATCTTGCGCAGAAATTGCAAACTGTGCCAAACAGGAGGTTAAAGGCACTGAGTCTCCCAGTGGGGAGAGTGTTAGTAAAGCGTCTGGAACGGTGAACCCGAGTACCAGGGGAAGAAACCTCAGATGCATTTGAAAACGTTTCCCAATCACATGGTGGACCATACTCTGGGTTTCCCATGCATGTTTTAGCTGAAGGAAGAATCCCTTAAACCTGGAGAGTTGGGCCCCATGGAATGGGTACCATGCAGTATGACTTCAAAGGGTCTGCGATTGCTCAACGAACCTCACCAACGCTATCAGCCCGAAGTGCCCAGCCTTATGTCTCACCGAGCTGTGGGTGTAGATGTGGTAAATCCAGGTTGATTCACAAGCCCTGAAGGAATTATTTAAGAATTGCTCTCTATTTCACTGTCATTGTGTTTTGTTTTTGAAATATATATTGATAATGGGATTTATCGGATTTTCACTGCTGCGTTTAGGCCGGTGTACACACGCTTGATTTCCTTATGGAGACATATAAATCCATGGGTCTTAAGATTCTTACTTGTCAGGTATATTCCCAGGCGTTGAATATGGGGTGTTGAGTCCATTTCGTTGAGCAAGGAGTAGGTCTTGTCTATTATATATTTGGCTTATGGAACGGTATCTGTGCTAATTTCAATCTCTGGTTTGATGCAGCACCCCAACTCACCTTTCCCCATAAGCAAGCATAAGTTGGTTTTCTAAATTTGAGACCCAGTTCTGTTTTGTAATTCAGTTCATGTGTAGCCAAGTTTACGTTCCGTGTATTAGTGATATCTTATGATGTTTCTTTTTCTGTGTGACTTATTTCTCGTAGAATCGTCGTACCTGAATCCACTAATTATGCCGCTACGGGCCTGATGACGTAGATTTCATTGCTGAGAGATATTACATTGTACGTACGTACCACAACTTCTTTATCCATTTTTTGTTTTCTCGGATATTTAACTTGTACCATAGACGAGGTTCTTGTAAACAAAGCCGTCCCAAATTTTGGGGTGGCTGTGTGTTTTTGATTTTAATTACCCTAAGCTATAGGACCATAAGTGGAAGTGCCATAGGCTGTGTTGCTTTGTTTTCTACGTGTTTCAGGAAACACCATACACTTCTACAGAGTGGCTGTTGGCAATTTACATCCCGCCCATCAGCATAACAAGGCTCCATCTTCTCCATGACCTGTCCTGCATTTCTGGATTTTACACTTGTTTCAGATGGCCGTTTGGACTGGGGGTAGTGAGACTTCATTGTAGTGCAGATTTCCTTTACACGCTTGCTTGGTTGGCCAAAAAGGGCGTATGCGTTTTTTCCTGAATATATTCAGGAAAAAACGCATACGCCCTTTTTGGCCAAGTGCACCATTATCGACGTTCTGCCTCTTTTCCTATGCTTTAAGTGCAATTCCAGTCTACCCCCTGAAATCGTTTTCCTGAAATTCTGCCCCGCTTTCAAGTCCTCTTCCAAGACTTACTTCAAAACATTTTTGGACGATAGCTGTCATTCATAACTCTGCAGGTTTGTGATTACATTGCCCCTGAGCTCCTTTCTTCAACTCGCTTTCTTGTGAGTTGCCCGCAAAACCGCAGGATTGCTTCAGGCCCTAATCTGGTTCCGGCAGGGCACGCTGAGCCTTTGGTTAATTCCTCTTCCTGGTGGGAAATGTGCGTTCCATTTGCCCGTGCAGACACCTACAGCTAGTCTCTCATTGGCTCTCGCTATTCCTGTTCATCTTGCGCCGAAATTGCAAACTGTGCCAAACAGGAGGTTAAAGGCACTGACTCTCCAAGTGGGGAGAGTGTTAGTAAAGCGACTGGAACGGTGAACCTGAGTACCAGGGGTCGAAACCTGAGATGCATTTGAAAACGTTTCCCAATCACACGGTGGACCATACTCTGGGTTTCCCATGCATGTTTTAGCTGAAGGAAGAATCCCTTAAACCTGGAGAGTTGGGACCCATGGAATGGGTACCATGCAGTTTGACTTCAAAGGGTCTGCGTTTGCTCACCAAACCTCACCAATACTATCAGCTCGATGTGTCCAGCCTTATGTCTCAACCAGCTCTGGGTGTAGATGTGGTAAATCCAGGTTGCATCACAAGCCCTGAATGAATTATTTAAGAATTCCTCTCTATTTCACTGTCATTGTGTTTTGTTTTTGAAATTTATTTTGTTAATGGGATTTATCGGATTTTCACTGCTGCGTTTAGGCCACTGTACACATGCTTGACTTCCTTATGGAGACATATAAATCCATGGGTTTTAAGTTTCTTACTTGTCAGGTATATTCCCAGGTGTTGAATATGGGGTGTTGAGTCCATTTCGTTGAGCAAGGAATAGGTCGTGTCTATTATATATTTGCCTTATGGAACGGTATCTGTGCTAATTTCAATCTCTGGTTTTATGCAGCACCCCAACTCACCTTTCCCCATAAGCAAGCATAAGTTGGTTTTCTAAATTTGAGACCCTGTTCTGTTTTGTAATTCAGTTCATGTGTAGCCAAGTTTACGTTCCGTGTATTAGTGATATCTTATGATGTTTCTTTTTCTATGTGATTTATTTCTCGTAGAATCGTCGTACCTGAATCCACTCATTATGCCGCTACGGGCCTGATGACGTAGATCTCATTGCTGAGTGATATTCCATTGTACGTACGTACCACAACTTCTTTATCCATTTTTTGCTTTCTCGGATATTTAACTTGTACCGTAGACGAGTTTCTTGTAAACAGAGCCGTCCCAAACTTTGGGGTGGCTGTGTGTTTTTGATTTTAATTTCCCTAAGCTATAGGACCCTAAGTGGAAGTGCCATAGGCTGTGTTGCTTTGTTTCCTACTTGTTTCAGGAAACACCATACACTTCTCCACAGTGGCTGTTGGCAATTTACATCCCGCCCATCAGCATCACAAGTCTCCCTGTTCTCCATGACCTGTCCGGCCTTTCTGGATTTTACACTTTTTTCAGATGGCCGTTTGGACCGGGGGGCAGTGAGACTTCACTGTAGTGCATATTTCCTTTACACGCTTGCTTGTTTGGCCAAAAAGTGCGTATGTGTTTTCTCCTGAATATATTCAGGAAAAAACGCATACGCCCTTTTTGGCCAAGTGCATCATTGTCGACATTCTGCCTCTTTTCCTATGCTTTAAGTGCAATTCCAGTCTACCCCCTGAAATGGTTTTCCTGCAATTCTGCCCCGCTTTCAAGTCCTCTTCGAAGACTTACTTCAATACATTTTTGGACGATAGCTGTCATTCATAACTCTGCAGGTTTGTGAATTACAGTGCCCCTGAACTCCTTTCTTCAACTCGCTTTCTTGTGAGCTGGCCGCAAAACCGCAGGATTGCTTCAGGCCCTAATCTGGTTCCGGCACGGCACGCTGAGCCTTTGGTTAATCCCTCTTCCTGGTGGGAAATGTGCGTTCCATTTGTCCGTGCAGAAACCTACAGCTAGCCTCTCATTGGTTCTCCCTATTCCTGTACATCTTGTGCAGAAATTGCAAACTGTGCCAAACAGGAGGTTAAAGGCACTGACTCTCCAAGTGGGGAGAGTGTTAGTAAAGCGCCTGGAACAGTGAACCCGAGTACCACTGGACGAAACCTGAGCTGCATTTGAAAACGTTTCCCAATCACACGGTGGACCATACTCTGGGTTTCCCATGCATGTTTTAGCTGAAGGAAGAATCCCTTAAACCTAGAGTGTTGGGACCCATGGAATGGCTGCCATGCAGTATGACTTCAAAGGGTCTGCGTTTGCTCAGCGAACCTCACCAATGCTATCAGCTCGAAGTGTCCAGCCTTATGTCTCACCCAGCTCTGGGTGTAGATGTGGTTAATCCAGGTTACATCACAAGCCCTGAATGAATTATTTAAGAATTGCTCTCTATTTCACTGTCATTGTGTTTTGTTTTTGAAATTTATTTTGATAATGGGATTTATCGGATTTTCACTGCTGCGTTTCGGCCACTGTACACACGCTTGATTTCCTTATGGAGACATATAAATCGATGGGTCTTAAGATTCTTACTTGTCAGGGATATTCCCAGGCCTTGAATATGGGGTGTTGAGTCCATTTCGTTGAGCAAGGAGTAAGTCTTGTCTATTATATATTTGCCTTATGGAACGGTATCTGTGCTAATTTCAATCTCTGGTTTGATGCAGCAAACCAATTCACATTTCCCCATAAGCAAGCATAAGTTGGTTTTCCAATTTTGAGTCCCTGTTCTGTTTTGTAATTCAGTTCATGTGTAGCCAAGTTTACGTTCCGTGTATTAGTGATATCTTATGATGTTTCTTTTTCTGAGTGACTTATTTCTCGTAGAATCGTCGTACCTGAATCCACTCATTATGCCGCTACGGGCCTGATGACGTAGATCTCATTGCTGAGTGATATTCCATTGTACGTACGTACCACAACTTCTTTATCCATTTTTTGCTTTCTCGGATATTTAACTTGCACCGTAGACGTGGTTTTTGTAAACAGAGCCGTCCCAAACTTTGGGGTGGCTGTGTGTTTTTGATTTTAATTTCCCTAAGCTATAGGACCATAACTGGAAGTGCCATAGGCTGTGTTGCTTTGTTTCCTACGTGTTCCAGAAAACACCATACACTTCTCCAGTGTGGCTGTAGGCTATTTACATCCCGCCCATCAGCATAACAAGGCTCCCTGTTCTCCATGACCTGTCCTGCCTTTCTGCATTTTACACTTGTTTCAGATGGCCTTTTGGACCGGGGGGCAGTGAGACTTCATTGTAGTGCAGATTTCCTTTACACGCTTGCTTGTTTGGCCAAAAAGTACGTATAAGTTTTTTCCTGAATATATTCAGGAAAAAACGCATAAGCCCTTTTTGGCCAAGTGCATCATTGTCGACATTCAGCCTCTTTTCCTATACTTTAAGCGCAATTCCAGTCTACCCCCTGAAATCGTTTTCCTGAAATTATGCCCCGCTTTCAAGTCCTCTTCGAAGACTTACTTCAATACATTTTTGGACGATAGCTGTCATTCATAACTCTGCAGGTTTGTGAATTACAGTGCCCCTGAGCTCCTTTCTTCCACTCGCTTCAACTCGCTTTCTTGTGAGCTGGCCGCAAAACCGCAGGATTGCTTCAGGCCCTAATCTGGTTCCGGCACAGCACGCTGAGCCTTTGGTTAGTCCCTCTTCCTGATGGGAAATGAGCGTTCCATTTGCTCGTGCAGACACCTACAGCTAGTCTCTCATTGGTTGTCCCTATTCCTGTTCATATTGCGCAGAAATTGCAAACTGTGACAAACAGGAGGTTAAAGGCACTGACTCTCCAAGTGGGGAGAGTTTTAGCAAAGCGTCTGGAACGGTGAACCCGAGTACCAGGGGTCGAAACCTGAGACGCATTTGAAAACGTTTCCCAATCACATGGTGGACATTACTCGGGGGTCCCATGCATGTTTTAGCTGAAGGAAGAATCCCTTAAACCTGGAGAGTTGGGACCCATGGAATGGGTACCATGCAGTATGACTTCAAAGGGTCTGCGTTTGCTCACCGAACCTCACCAATGCTATCAGCCCGAAGTGTCCAGCCTTATGTCTCACCCAGCTCTGGGTGTAGATGTGGTAAATCCAGGTTGCATCACAAGCCCTGAATGCATTATTTAAGAATTGTTCTCTATTTCACTGTCATTGTGTTTTGTTTTTGAAATATATTTTGATAATGGGATTTTTCAGATTTTCACTGCTGCGTTTAGGCCGCTGTACACACGCTTGATATCCTTATGGAGACATATAAATCCATGGGTCTTAAGTTTCTTACTTGTCAGGTATATTCCCAGGCGTTGAATATGGGGTGTTGAGTCCATTTCGTTGAGCAAGGAGTAGGTCGTGTCTATTATATATTTGCCTTATGGAACAGTATCTGTGCTAATTTCAATCTCTGGTTTGATGCAGCACCCCAACTCACCTTTCCCCATAAGCAAGCATAAGTTGGTTTTCTAAATTTGAGACCCTGTTCTGTTTTGTAATTCAGTTCATGTGTAGCCAAGTTTACGTTCCGTGTATTAGTGATATCTTATGATGTTTCTTTTTCTGTGTGATTTATTTCTCGTAGAATCGTCATACCTGAATCCACTCATTATGCCGCTACGGGCCTGATGACGTAGATCTCATTGCTGAGTGATATTCCATTGTACGTACGTACCACAACTTCTTTATCCATTTTTTGCTTTCTCGGATATTTAACTTGTACCGTAGACGAGGTTCTTGTAAACAGAGCCGTCCCAAATTTTGGGGTGGCTGTGTGTTTTTGATTTTAATTTCCCTAAGCTATAGGACCCTAAGTGGAAGTGCCATAGGCTGTTTTGCTTTGTTTCCTACCTGTTTCAGGAAACACCATACACTTCTCCAGAGTGGCTGTTGGCAATTTACATCCCGCCCATCAGCATAACAAGGCTCCCTGTTCTCCATGACCTGTCCTGCCTTTCTGGATTTTACACTTTTTTCAGATGGCCCTTTTGACCGGGGGGCAGTGAGACTTCACTGTAGTGCATATTTCTTTACATGCTTGCTTGGTTGGCAAAAAGGGCGTATTTGTTTTTTCCTGAATATATTCAGGAAAAAACGCATACGCCCGTTTTGGCCAAGTGCATCATTGTGGACATTCTGCCTCTTTTCCTATGCTTTAAGTGCAATTCCAGTCTACCCCCTGAAATCGTTTTCCTGAAATTCTGCCCCGCTTTCAAGTCCTCTTCGAAGACTTACTTCAATACATTTTTGGACGATAGCTGTCATTCATAACTCTGCAGGTTTGTGAATTACAGTGCCCCTGAGCTCCTTTCTTCAACTCGCTTTCCTGTGAACTGGCCGCAAAACCGCAGGATTGCTTCAGGCCCTAATCTGGTACCCGCAGGGCACGCTGAGCCTTTGTTTATTTCCTCTTCCTGGTGGGAAATGAGCGTTTCATTTGCCCGTGCAGACACCTACAGCTAGTCTCGCATTGGTTCTCCCTATTCCTGTGCATCTTGCGCAGAAATTGCAAACTGTGACAAACAGGAGGTTAAAGGCACTGACTCTCCATGTGGGGATACTGTTAGTAAAGCATCTGGAACGGTTCACCCGAGTACCAGGGGACGAAACCTGAGATGCATTTGAAAACGTTTCCCAATCACATGGTGGACCATACTCTGGGTTTCCCATGCATGTTTTAGCTGAAGGAAGAATCCCTTAAACCTGGAGAGTTGGGACCCATGGAATGGGTACCATGCAGTATGACTTCAAAGGGTCTGCCTTTGCTCACCGAACCTCACCAATGCTATCAGCCCGAAGTGTCCAGCCTTATGTCTCACCCAGCTCTGGGTGTAGATGTGGTAAATCCAGGTTGCATCACAAGGCCTGAATGAATTATGTAAGAATTGCTCTCTATTTCACTGTCATTGTGTTTTGTTTTTGAAATTTATTTTGTTAATGGGATTTATCGGATTTTCACTGCTGCGTTTAGGCCCCTGTACACACGCTTGACTTCCTTATGGAGACATATAAATCCATGGGTCTTAAGTTTCTTACTTGTCAGGTATATTCCCAGGCGTTGAATATGGGGTGTTGAGTCCATTTCGTTGAGCAAGGAGTAGGTCTTGTCTATTATATATTTGGCTTATGGAACGGTATCTGTGCTAATTTCAATCTCTGGTTTTATGCAGCACCCCAACTCACCTTTCCCCATAAGCAAGCATAAGTTGGTTTTCTAAATTTGAGACCCTGTTCTGTTTTGTAATTCAGTTCATGTGTAGCCAAGTTTACGTTCCGTGTATTAGTGATATCTTATGATCTTTCTTTTTCTGTGTGACTTATTTCTCGTAGAATCGTCGTACCTGAATCCACTCATTATGCTGCTACGGGCCTGATGACGTAGATCTCATTGCTGAGTGATATTCCATTGTACGTACGTACCACAACTTCTTTATCCATTTTTTGCTTTCTCACATATTTAACTTGTACCGTAGACGAGGTTCTTGTAAACAGAGCCGTCCCAAACTTTGGGGTGGCTGTGTGTTTTTGATTTTAATTTCCCTAAGCTATAGGACCCTAAGTGGAAGTGCCATAGGCTGTGTTGCTTTGTTTCCTACGTGTTTCAGGAAACACCATACACTTCTCCAGAGTGGCTGTTGGTAATTTACATCCCGCCCATCAGCATAACAAGGCTCCCTGTTCTCCATGACCTGTCCTGCCTTTCTGCATTTTACACTTGTTTCAGATGGCCGTTTGGACCGGGGGGCCGTGAGACTTCATTGGAGTGCAGATTTCCCTTACACGCTTGCTTGGTTGGCCAAAAAGGGCGTATGTGTTTCTTCCTGAATATATTCAGGAAAAAACGCATACGCCCTTTTTGGCCAAGTGCATCATTGTCGACATTCTGCCTCTTTTCCTATGCTTTAAGTGCAATTCCAGTCTACCCCCTGAAATCGTTTTCCTGCAATTCTGCCCCGCTTTCAAGTCCTCTTCGAAGACTTACTTCAATACATTTTTGGACGATAGCTGTCATTCATAACTCTGCAGGTTTGTGAATTACAGTGCCCCTGAGCTCCTTTCTTCAACTTGCTTTCTTGTGAGCTGGCCGCAAAACCACAGGATTGCTTCAGGCCCTAATCTGGTTCCCGCAGGGCATGCTGAGCCTTTGGTTAATCCCTCTTCCTGGTGGGAAATGAGCGTTCCATTTGCACGTGCAGACACCTACAGCTAGTCTCTCATTGGTTCTCCCTATTCCTGTTCATCTTGCGCAGAAATTGCAAACTGTGCCAAACAGGAGGTTAAAGGCACTGACTCTCCAAGTGGGGAGAGTGTTAGTAAAGCGTCTGGAATGGTGAACCCGAGTACCAGGGGACGAAACCTGAGATGCATTTGAAAACGTTTCCCAATCACACGGTGGACCATACTCTGGGTTTCCATTGCTTGTTTTAGCTGAAGGAAGTATCTCTGAAACCTGGAGAGTTGGGACCCATGGAATGGCTACCATGCAGTATGACTGCAAAGGGTCTGCCTTTGCTCACCGAACCTCACCAATGCTATCAGCCCGAAGTGTCCAGCCTTATGTCTCAACCAGCTCTGGGTGTAGATGTGGTAAATCCAGGTTGCATCACAAGCCCTGAATGCATTATTTAAGAATTGTTCTCTATTTCACTGTCATTGTGTTTTGTTTGTGAAATTTATTTTGATAATGGGATTTATCGGATTTTCACTGCTGCGTTTAGGCCGCTGTACACACGCTTGATATCCTTATGGAGACATATAAATCCATGGGTCTTAAGTTTCTTACTTGTCAGGTATATTCCCAGGCGTTGAATATGGGGTGTTGAGTCCATTTCGTTGAGCAAGGAGTAGGTCGTGTCTATTATATATTTGCCTTATGGAACGGTATCTGTGCTAATTTCAATCTCTGGTTTGATGCAGCACCCCAACTCACCTTTCCCCATAAGCAAGCATAAGTTGGTTTTCTAAATTTGAGACCCTGTTCTGTTTTGTTATTCAGTTCATGTGTAGCCAAGTTTACGTTCCGTGTATTATTGATATCTTATGATGTTTCTTTTTCTGTGTGATTTATTTCTCGTAGAATCGTCATACCTGAATCCACTCATTATGCCGCTACGGGCCTCATGACGTAGATCTCATTGCTGAGTGATATTCCATTGTACGTACGTACCACAACTTCTTTATCCATTTTTTGCTTTCTCGGATATTTAACTTGTACCGTAGACGAGGTTCTTGTAAACAGAGCCGTCCCAAATATTGGGGTGGCTGTGTGTTTTTGATTTTAATTTCCCTAAGCTATAGGACCCTAAGTGGAAGTGCCATAGGCTGTGTTGCTTTGTTTCCTACCTGTTTCAGGAAACACCATACACTTCTCCATAGTGGCTATTGGCAATTTACATCCCGCCCATCAGCATAACAAGGCTCCCTGTTCTCCATGACCTGTCCGGCTTTTCTGGATTTTACACTTTTTTCAGATGTCCCTTTTGACGGGGGGGCAGTGAGACTTCATTGTAGTGCAGATTTCCTTTACATGCTTGCTTGGTTGGCCAAAAACTGCGTATGCGTTTTTTCCTGAATATATTCAGGAAAAAACGCATACGCCATTTTTGGCCAAGTGCATCATTGTGGACATTCTGCCTCTTTTCCTATGCTTTAAGTGCAATTCCAGTCTACCCCCTGAAATCGTTTTCCTGAAATTCTGCCCCGCTTTCAAGTCCTCTTCGAAGACTTACTTCAATACATTTTTGGACGATAGCTGTCATTCATAACTCTGCAGGTTTGTGAATTACAGTGCCCCTGAGCTCCTTTCTTCAACTCGCTTTCCTGTGAACTGGCCGCAAAACCGCAGGATTGCTTCAGGCCCTAATCTGGTACCCGCAGGGCACGCTGAGCCTTTGTTTATTTCCTCTTCCTGGTGGGAAATGAGCGTTTCATTTGCCCGTGCAGACACCTACAGCTAGTCTCGCATTGGTTCTCCCTATTCCTGTGCATCTTGCGCAGAAATTGCAAACTGTGACAAACAGGAGGTTAAAGGCACTGACTCTCCATGTGGGGATACTGTTAGTAAAGCATCTGGAACGGTTCACCCGAGTACCAGGGGACGAAACCTGAGATGCATTTGAAAACGTTTCCCAATCACATGGTGGACCATACTCTGGGTTTCCCATGCATGTTTTAGCTGAAGGAAGAATCCCTTAAACCTGGAGAGTTGGGACCCATGGAATGGGTACCATGCAGTATGACTTCAAAGGGTCTGCCTTTGCTCACCGAACCTCACCAATGCTATCAGCCCGAAGTGTCCAGCCTTATGTCTCACCCAGCTCTGGGTGTAGATGTGGTAAATCCAGGTTGCATCACAAGGCCTGAATGAATTATGTAAGAATTGCTCTCTATTTCACTGTCATTGTGTTTTGTTTTTGAAATTTATTTTGTTAATGGGATTTATCGGATTTTCACTGCTGCGTTTAGGCCCCTGTACACACGCTTGACTTCCTTATGGAGACATATAAATCCATGGGTCTTAAGTTTCTTACTTGTCAGGTATATTCTCAGGCGTTGAATATGGGGTGTTGAGTCCATTTCGTTGAGCAAGGAGTAGGTCTTGTCTATTATATATTTGGCTTATGGAACGGTATCTGTGCTAATTTCAATCTCTGGTTTTATGCAGCACCCCAACTCACCTTTCCCCATAAGCAAGCATAAGTTGGTTTTCTAAATTTGAGACCCAGTTCTGTTTTGTAATTCAGTTCATGTGTAGCCAAGTTTACGTTCCGTGTATTAGTGATATCTTATGATCTTTCTTTTTCTGTGTGACTTATTTCTCGTAGAATCGTCGTACCTGAATCCACTCATTATGCTGCTACGGGCCTGATGACGTAGATCTCATTGCTGAGTGATATTCCATTGTACGTACGTACCACAACTTCTTTATCCATTTTTTGCTTTCTCACATATTTAACTTGTACCGTAGACGAGGTTCTTGTAAACAGAGCCGTCCCAAACTTTGGGGTGGCTGTGTGTTTTTGAATTTCATTTCCCTAAGCTATAGGACCCTAAGTGGAAGTGCCATAGGCTGTGTTGCTTTGTTTCCTACGTGTTTCAGGAAACACCATACACTTCTCCAGAGTGGCTGTTGGCAATTTACATCCCGCCCATCAGCATAACAAGGCTCCCTGTTCTCCATGACCTGTCCTGCCTTTCTGGATTTTACGCTTGTTTCAGATGGCCCTTTTGACCGGGGGGCAGTGAGACTTCATTTTAGTGCAGATTTCCTTTACACGCTTGCTTGGTTGGCCAAAAAGGGCGTATGCGTTTCTTCCTGAATATATTCAGGAAAAAACGCAGACGCCCTTTTTGGCCAAGTGCATCATTGTCGACATTCTGCCTTCTTTCTATGCTTTAAGTGCAATTCCAGTCTACCCCCTGAAATCGTTTTCCTGAAATTCTGCCCCGCTTTCAAGTCCTCTTCGGAGACTTACTTCAATACATTTTTGGATGATAGCTGTCATTCATAACTCTGCAGGTTTGTGAATTACAGTGCCCCTGAACTCCTTTCTTGAACTCGCTTTCTTGTGAACTGGCCGCAAAACCGCAGGATTGCTTCAGGCCCTAATCTAGTTCCGGCAGGGCACGCTGAGCCTTTGGTTATTTCCTCTTCCTGGTGGGAAATGAGCGTTTCATTTGCCCGTGCAGACACCTACAGCTAGTCTCTCATTGGTTCTCCCTATTCCTGTGCATCTTGCGCAGAAATTGCAAACTGTGACAAACAGGAGGTTAACGGCACTGACTCTCCATGTGGGGATACTGTTAGTAAAGCATCTGGAACGGTTCACCCGAGTACCAGGGGACGAAATCTGAGATGCATTTGAAAACGTTTCCCAATCACATGGTGGACCATACTCTGGGTTTCCCATGCATGTTTTAGCTGAAGGAAGAATCCCTTAAACCTGGAGAGTTGGGACCCATGGAATGGGTACCATGCAGTATGACTTCAAAGGGTCTGCCTTTGCTCACCGAACCTCACCAATGTTATCAGCCCGAAGTGTCCAGCCTTATGTCTCAACCAGCTCTGTGTGTAGATGTGGTCAATCCAGGTTGCATCACAAGGCCTGAATGAATTATTAAAAATTGCTCTCTATTTCACTGTCATTGTGTTTTGTTTTTGAAATTTATTTTTTTAATGGGATTTATCGGATTTTCAATGCTGCGTTTAGGCCACTGTACACATGCTTGACTTCCTTATGGAGACATATAAATCCATGGGTCTTAAGATTCTTACTAGACAGGTATATTCCCAGACGTTGAATATGGGGTGTTGAGTCCATTTCGTTGAGCAAGGAGTAGGTCATATCTATTATATATTTGGCCTATGGAACAGTATCTGTGCTAATTTCAATCTCTGTTTTTATGCAGCACCCCAACTCACCTTTCCCCATAAGCAAGCATAAGTTGGTTTTCTAAATTTGAGACCCTGTTCTGTTTTGTAATTCAGTTCATGTGTAGCCAAGTTTACGTTCCGTGTATTAGTGATATCTTATGATCTTTCTTTTTCTGTGTGACTTATTCCTCGTAGAATCGTCGTAGCTGAATCCACTCATTATGCCGCTACGGGCCTGATGACGTAGATCTCATTGCTGGGTGATATTCCATTGTACGTACGTACCACAACTTCTTTATCCATTTTTTGCTTTCTCGGATATTTAACTTGTACCGTAGACGAGGTTCTTCTAAACAGAGCCGTCCCAAACTTTGGGGTGGCTGTGTGTTTTTGATTTTAATTTCCCTAAGCTATTGGACCCTAAGTGGAAGTGCCATAGGCTGTGTTGCTTTGTTTCCTACGTGTTTCAGGAAACACCATACACTTCTCCAGAGTGGCTGTTGGCAATTTACATCCCGCCCATCAGCATAACAAGGCTCCCTGTTCTCCATGACCTGTCCTGCCTTTCTGGATTTTACACTTGTTTCAGATGGCCCTTTTGACCGGGGGGCAGTGAGACTTCATTGTAGTGCAGATTTCCTTTACACGCTTGCTTGGTTGGCCAAAAAGGGCGTATGCGTTTTTTCCTGAATATATTCAGGAAAAAACGCATACGCCCTTTTTGGCCAAGTGCATCATTGTCGACATTCTGCCTCTTTTCCTATGCTTTAAGTGCAATTCCAGTCTACCCCCTGAAATCGTTTTCCTGAAATTCTGCCCCGCTTTCAAGTCCTCTTCGAAGACTTACTTCAATACATTTTTGGATGATAGCTGTCATTCATAACTCTGCAGGTTTGTGAATTACAGTGCCCCTGGGCTCCTTTCTTCAACTCGCTATCTTGTGAGCTGGCCGCAAAACCGCAGGATTGCTTCAGGCCCTAATCTGGTTCCGGCAGGGCACGCTGAGCCTTTGGTTAATTCCTCTTCCTGGTGGGAAATGAGCGTTCCATTTGCCCGTGCAGACACCTACAGCTAGACTCTCATTGGTTCTCCCTATTCCTGTTCATCTTGCGCAGAAATTGCAAACTGTGCCAAACAGGAGGTTAAAGGCACTGACTCTCCAAGTGGGGAGAGTGTTAGTAAAGCGTCTGGAACGGTGCACCCGAGTACCAGGGGACGAACCCTGAGATGCATTTGAAAACGTTTCCCAATCACACGGTGGACCATACTCTGGGTTTCCCATGCATGTTTTAGCTGAAGGAAGAATCCCTTAAACCTGGAGACTTGGGACCCATGGAATGGGTACCATGCAGTATGACTTCAAAGGGTCTGCCTTTGCTCACCGAACCTCTCCAATGCTATCAGCCCGAAGTGTCCAGCCTTATGTCTCAACCAGCTCTGGGTGTAGATGTTGTAAATCCAGGTTGCATCACAAGGCCTGAATGAATTATGTAAGAATTGCTCTCTATTTCACTGTCATTGTGTTTTGTTTTTGAAATTTATTTTGTTAATGGGATTTATCGGATTTTCACTGCTGCGTTTAGGCCACTGTACACACGCTTGACTTCCTTATGGAGACATATAAATCCATTGGTCTTAAGTTTCTTACTTGTCAGGTATATTCCCAGGCGTTGAATATGGGGTGTTGAGTCCATTTCGTTGAGCAAGGAGTAGGTCTTGTCTATTATATATTTGGCTTATGGAACGGTATCTGTGCTAATTTCAATCTCTGGTTTGATGCAGCACCCCAACTCACCTTTCCCCATAAGCAAGCATAAGTTGGTTTTCTAAATTTGAGACCCTGTTCTGTTTTGTAATTCACTTCATGTGTAGCCAAGTTTACGTTCCGTGTATTTGTGATATCTTATGATGTTTCTTTTTCTGAGTGACTTATTTCTCGTAGAATCGTCGTACCTGAATCCACTCATTATGCCGCTACGGGCCTGATGACGTAGATCTCATTGCTGTGTGATATTCCATTGTACGTACGTACCACATCTTCTTTATCCATTTTTTGCTTTCTCGGATATTTAACTTGTACCGTAGACGAGGTTCTTGTAAATAGAGCCGTCCCAAACTTTGGGATGGCTGTGTGTTTTTGAATTTAATTTCCCTAAGCTATAGGACCATGAGTGGAAGTGCCATAGGCTGTGTTGCTTTGTTTCCTACGTGTTTCAGGAAACACCATACACTTCTCCAGAGTGGCTGTTGGCAATTTACATCCCGCCCATCAGCATAACAAGGCTCCCTGTTCTCCATGACCTGTCCTGCCTTTCTGGATTTTACGCTTGTTTCAGATGGCCCTTTTGACCGGGGGGCATTGAGACTTCATTGTAGTGCAGATTTCCTTTACACGCTTGCTTGGTTGGCCAAAAAGGGCGTCTGCGTTTCTTCCTGAATATATTCAGGAAAAAACGCATACGCCCTTTTTGGCCAAGTGCATCATTGTCGACATTCTGCCTTCTTTCCTATGCTTTAGGTGCAATTCCAGTCTACCCCCTGAAATCGTTTTCCTGAAATTCTGCCCCGCTTTCATGTCCTCTTCGAAGACTTACTTCAATACATTTTTGGACGATAGCTGTCATTCATAACTCTGCAGGTTTGTGAATTACAGTGCCCCTGAACTCCTTTCTTGAACTCGCTTTCTTGTGAACTGGCCGCAAAACCGCAGGATTGCTTCAGGTCCTAATCTGGTTCCGGCAGGGCACGCTGAGCCTTTGGTTATTTCCTCTTCCTGGTGGGAAATGAGCGTTTCATTTGCCCGTGCAGACACCTACAGCTAGTCTCTCATTGGTTCTCCCTATTCCTGTGCATCTTGCGCAGAAAATGCAAACTGTGACAAACAGGAGGTTAACGGCACTGACTCTCCATGTGGGGATACTGTTAGTAAAGCGTCTGGAACGGTTCACCCGAGTACCAGGGGACGAAATCTGAGATGCATGTGAAAACGTTTCCCAATCACATGGTGGACCATACTCTGGGTTTCCCATGCATGTTTTAGCTGAAGGAAGAATCCCTTAAACCTGGAGAGTTGGGACCCATGGAATGGGTACCATGCAGTATGACTTCAAAGGGTCTGCCTTTGCTCACCGAACCTCACCAATGCTATCAGCCCGAAGTGTCCAGCCTTATGTCTCAACCAGCTCTGGGTGTAGATGTGGTAAATCCAGGTTGCAATACAAGGCCTGAATGAATTATTTAAGAATTGCTCTCTATTTCACTGTCATTGTGTTTTGTTTTTGAAATTTATTTTTTTAATGGGATTTATCGGATTTTCAATGCTGCGTTTAGGCCACTGTACACATGCTTGACTTCCTTATGGAGACATATAAATCCATGGGTCTTAAGATTCTTACTAGACAGGTATATTCCCATACGTTGAATATGGGGTGTTGAGTCAATTTCGTTGAGCAAGGAGTAGGTCATGTCTATTATATATTTGGCTTATGGAACAGTATCTGTGCTAATTTCAATCTCTGGTTTTATGCAGCACCCCAACTCACCTTTCCCCATAAGCAAGCATAAGTTGGTTTTCTAAATTTGAGACCCTGTTCTGTTTTGTAATTCAGTTCATGTTTAGCCAAGTTTACGTTCCGTGTATTAGTGATATCTTATGATCTTTCTTTTTCTGTGTGACTTATTCCTCGTAGAATCGTCATAGCTGAATCCACTCATTATGCCGCTACGGGCCTGATGACGTAGATCTCATTGCTGAGTGATATTCCATTGTACGTACGTACCACAACTTCTTTATCCATTTTTTGCTTTCTCGGATATTTAACTTGTACCGTAGACGAGGTTCTTGTAAACAGAGCCGTCCCAAACTTTGGGGTGGCTGTGTGTTTTTGATTTTAATTTCCCTAATCTATAGGACCGTAAGTGGAAGTGCCATAGGCTGTGTTGCTTTGTTTCCTACGTGTTTCAGGAAACACCATACACTTCTCCAGAGTGGCTGTTGGCAATTTACATCCCGCCCATCAGCATAACAAGGCTCCCTGTTCTCCATGACCTGTCCTGCCTTTCTGGATTTTACACTTGTTTCAGATGGCCCTTTTGACCGGGGGGCAGTGAGACTACATTGTAGTGCAGATTTCCTTTACACGCTTGCTTGGTTGGCCAAAAAGGGCGTATGCGTTTTTTCCTGAATATATTCAGGAAAAAACGCATACGCCCTTTTTGGCCAAGTGCATCATTGTCGACATTCTGCCTCTTTTCCTATGCTTTAAGTGCAATTCCAGTCTACCCCCTGAAATCGATTTCCTGAAATTCTGCCCCGCTTTCAAGTCCTCTTCGAAGACTTACTTCAATACATTTTTGGATGATAGCTGTCATTCATAACTCTGCAGGTTTGTGAATTACAGTGCCCCTGGGCTCCTTTCTTCAACTCGCTATCTTGTGAGCTGGCCGCAAAACCGCAGGATTGCTTCAGGCCCTAATCTGGTTCCGGCAGGGCACGCTGAGCCTTTGGTTAATTCCTCTTCCTGGTTGGAAATGAGCGTTCCATTTGCCCGTGCAGACACCTACAGCTAGTCTCTCATTGGTTCTCCCTATTCCTGTTCATCTTGCGCAGAAATTGCAAACTGTGCCAAACAGGAGGTTAAAGGCACTGACTCTCCAAGTGGGGATAGTGTTAGTAAAGCGTCTGGAACGGTGCACCCGAGTACCAGGGGACGAACCCTGAGATGCATTTGAAAACGTTTCCCAATCACACGGTGGACCATACTCTGGGTTTCCATGCATGTTTTAGCTGAAGGAAGAATCCCTTAAACCTGGAGACTTGGGACTCATGGAATGGGTACCATGCAGTATGACTTCAAAGGGTCTGCCTTTGCTCACCGAACCTCTCCAATGCTATCAGCCCGAAGTGTCCAGCCTTATGTCTCAACCAGCTCTGGGTGTAGATGTGGTAAATCCAGGTTGCATCACAAGGCCTGAATGAATTATGTAAGAATTGCTCTCTATTTCACTGTCATTGTGTTTTGTTTTTGAAATTTATTTTGTTAATGGGATTTATCGGATTTTCACTGCTGCGTTTAGGCCACTGTACACACGCTTGACTTCCTTATGGAGACATATAGATCCATGGGTCTTAAGTTTCTTACTTGTCAGGTATATTCCCAGGCGTTGAATATGGGGTGTTGAGTCCATTTCGTTGAGCAAGGAGTAGGTCTTGTCTATTATATATTTGGCTTATGGAACGGTATCTGTGCTAATTTCAATCTCTGGTTTGATGCAGCACCCCAACTCACCTTTCCCCATAAGCAAGCATAAGTTGGTTTTCTAAATTTGAGACCCTGTTCTGTTTTCTAATTCAGTTCATGTGTAGCCAAGTTTACGTTCCCTGTATTAGAGATATCTTATGATCTTTCTTTTTCTGTGTGACTTATTTCTCGTAGAATCGTCGTACCTGAATCCACTCATTATGCCGCTACGGGCCTGATGACGTAGATCTCATTGCTGAGTGATATTCCATTGTACGTACGTACCACAACTTCTTTATCCATTTTTTGCTTTCTCGGATATTTAATTTGTATCGTAGACGAGGTTCTTGTAAACAGAGCTGTCCCAAACTTTGGGGTGGCTGTGTGTTTTTGATTTTAATTTCCCTAAGCTATAGGACCCTAAGTGGAAGTGCCATAGGCTGTGTTGCTTTGTTTCCTACGTGTTTCAGGAAACACCATACACTTCTCCAGAGTGGCTGTTGGCAATTTACATCACGCCCATCAGCATAATAAGGTTCCCTGTTCTCCAGGACCTGTGCTACCTTTCTGAATTTTACACTTATTTCAGATGGCCCTTTTGATTGGGGGGCATTGAGACTTCGTTGTAGTGCAGATTTCCTTTACACGCTTGCTTGGTTGGCCAAAAAGGGCGTATGCGTTTTTTCCTGAATATATTCAGGAAAAAACGCATACGCCCTTGTTGGCCAAGTGCATCGTTGTCGACATTCTGCCCCTTTTCCTATGCTTTAAGTGCAATTCCAGTCTACACCCTGAAATCGTTTTCCTGAAATCCTGCCCCGCTTTCAAGTCGTCTTCGAAGACTTACTTCAATACATTTTTGGACGATAGCTGTCATTCATAACTCTGCAGGTTTGTGAATTACAGTGCCCCTGAGCTCCTTTCTTCAACTCGCTATCTTGTGAGCTGGCCGCAAACCAACATGATTGCTTCAGGCCCTAATCTGGTTCCGGCACGTCATGCTGAGCCTTTGGTTAATTCCTCTTCCTGGTGGGAAATGAGCATTAAATTTGCACGTGCAGACACCTACAGCTAGTCCCTGATTGGTTCTCCCTATTCCTGTTCACCTTCCGCAGAATTTCCAAACTGTGCCAAACAGGAGGTTCAAGGCACTGACTCTCCAAGTGGAGAGAGTGTTAGTAAAGGGTCTGGAATGGTGAACCCGTGTAAAAGGGGACGAAAACTGAGATGCATTTGAAAACGCTTCCCACTCACACGGTGTACCATACTTTGTGTTTCCCATGCATGTTTTAGCTGAAGGAAGAATCTCTTAAACCTGGAGAGTTGGGACCCATGGAATGGGTACCATGCAGTATGACTTCAAAGGGTCTGCATTTGCTCATCGTACCTCACCAGTGCTATCCGCCCGAAGTTTCCAACCTTATGTCTCACTCAGCTCTTGGTGCAGATGTGGTTAATCCCGGTTGCATCACAAGCTCTGAATGAATTATTTAAGTATAGCTCTCTATTTCACTGTCATTGTGTTTTGTTTTTGTAATTCATTTTGATAATTGGATTTATCGGATTTTCTCTGCTGCGTTCATAAATCTATACACACCCTTGATTCTCTTACAGAGACATATAAATCCATGGGTTTGAAGATTCTTACTAGTCAGGTGTATTCCTAGGCGTTGAATATGGGGTGTTTAGTCCATTTCGTTGAGCAACTGGTAGGTCTTGACTATTACATATTTGGCTTATGGAAAGGTATCTGTGCTAATTTCTATCTCTGGTTTTATGCAGCACCCCAACTCTCCTTTATCCTTAAGCAAGCATATGTTGGTTTTCTAAATTTGAGACCCCGTTCTGTTTAGTAATTCAGTTCATTTGTAGCCACTTTTACATTCCATGTATTAGTAATATCGTGTGTCTTTTTCTTTTTGAATTATGTGACTTCGAATGATCATACGTAACTCCTCTGTGGTTGTTACAACTGGCCATATTTCATTGATTTCCAGGCTGAGTAATATTCCACTGTACATAAGTGCCACATCTCTATCCATTTTTTCCCTCCAGAGACTTATAAATTATATCCTAGTCGAGGATCTTTTAAACATAGAGGCGGTAAATATTGGGGTGCCTGTGTCCTCTCGATTTTTGTTTTTCCCAAGATATACGTCCATGAGTGCAAGTGCCCTGTGCTCTGTAGCTCATTTTTTAGATGCTTTAGTAAACACAATACACTTCTCCAGAGTGACCGTTGGCAATATACATTTCCAGTATAAGCCTCAGAGAGCTCCCTTTTCTCCTTGCCCTGTCCTGCATTTTTGGTGTTTACACTTTATGAGGAAGGCTCTTCTGACTGATGCGAAGTGATATGTTTTGTAGTATTGATTTCCAGTGCCCACCTGTTTGGTTGGCTAAAAAAGTGTATGCCCTTTTCTTGAATACATACAGAAAAAGACGCATACACCCTTTTTGGCCAATTGCAATGTTGGCAATGTTCAGCCCCTTTTCTTGTGCTTAATGGCGAGTCCTTTCTACCTCTTCCAATCCCTTTCCTGCCATTCTCCGTTGCTTACAAGTCCTTTCCTCTGACTTTCCTCAAGACATTTTTCAGTGATAGATATTTTCAACTCTGCAGTTTCGTGAATTTTAGTGTCCCTGAGTTCCATTTTTCAACTTCTGTTTATGGGAACTGGCCACAAAGCAGCGGAATTTCCTCAAGCCCTATTCTGTTTCCATGGGCAACCCTAGCCTTTGGTCAATTCGTCTTCCTGATTGGAAATAAGAGTGACATGTGCCTGTCCGAACACCTAGGACTTGTGTCTCATTGTTCCTCCTCCTTCTGCTTCATCCTCTGGACAAATTCCAAACTGTCTGCAACAGGATGTTGACAGTGCTGACATCTCCAAGTGGGGAGACTGTTCGTAAAGACGCTGGAGGGATGAACCCGAGCACCAGGAGATGAGGAGATGAGATGCCTTTTCCAAACTCTTCCCGATCAGATGGTATACCATCCTCTGGGTGTGACAGGCATGTTTTAGCTGTAGGAAGTGTCCCATTCATGTGAGGAGAACACCAGGGCTTTTACAAAATCAGTGTCTCTCCACAACCCAAACTGGGGAATTTTTTAAGCTACGGCTACACATATGTTCATTAAGGGCCTTGGGAAGTAGGCAGAGTCCAAACTTTAGATGATTGAAGTCTTCAGGGTCAGAAGCACTCACCACCGGCTTCCCTTAGGTTCCATTTTAACTGTCATTAATAGATGATGTCAATAAAAATATCTATTCTTTTTCAGATTATTTCCCCTTATAGGTTATTGTAAAATATTGAGTGTAGTTCCCGGGGCTATACAGTAGTTCCTTGTTGATGATCGATTTTATACATAGCAGTGTGTATGTGTTAATCCCAAACTGTTAATTTATCCCTCCTCCCACCTTTCCCCTTTGGTAATAATAAATTATAAGATTTTATACTTCTCAGAATTGGGGGAACTGAAAGAGAGGTATCATTTTCAATGGAAAAGCATTTAAAACAAGATTGAAGTTTTAACCAAGATTTTTAGATGTACATCCTTGGAAAGAAATCACTTCGTTTCTCTAATATTGACCTGACAAATAAGACAAACCTTTTCACTGAACTTGCTTATAATAAAGTGATGGAAATATCAAATGGGAGTGTTAGAAACATCTTATTTTACCCGAGCCTTATACACTGTTCTATGTTAATTACAGTTTGGCTCAAACATCTGTTCATTGAAGTTACAATGTTCTCAATTTCTGTTACTGATCCTCCAGAGTGGACCCCAGCAAGTGTCCCCCTGCCCAGTGTCATTGGAGCCAACAGATTGAGACTGAGTTTGGTTCAGAAGCAAAGGAAACTTTATATTTTGATCAGAGAATGGAGAGGTGAGAGCATGTGCTACCCCGTGGGCTGTGGGCTGGGCTGCTGTGTAGAGATCCTGTCAGAGTCAGTGGGAGGGAGGGGGCGGAGCTCTCGAGGGCCCGGTTGGCTGCAGCTCAGGCTCTATATCGCGGAGTGTGCACTGTGTCCCAGGAGCTGAGGTGTCGACCCAGCCATTCCGCACTAGGAAATCTGGTCTGAAGTGCCGGCTGTTGAACCTCTGTATGCGGGACCCTAGGAGCACGTGAAATTAGACAAAGCACAAAGGATAAAAAAGGTTAGACTTTATTTTATTGCCCAGATTCTATTTTTATCTCCCAGGGATTTTTAAGGGGCTTTGCCTGGGAAAAAGCCCTCTTCTGCCTTTTTTCCCCTTCCTCATTCTTAGAGTGCTGAGGGTGCAGACCCTTCTTCGGTAACTGCTGAGTGCTGAGTTAGGAGCCCTCATACCCGTGGGCGAGGGTCAGAACTTCTCCCCAGCAGCCTCCAGGTGACGTTGATTGTCCCCAGGCCTCCTGCCTCCCCGCTCGTCCACCTGAGCACCAGTGTTGGAAGCGTTATAGATTCTAATGACCTTTAAGGGTCCAGGAAGGAGATGTGCAGTGACGCTGTGAGGTCCAGTTTCACCCCGCCCTGCATTTGTTCGGCCACCTTAGGCTGACCCTTTCTGCCAGCCTAGATGCTCTGACCAGTAGTCTGCACTTTCTTCAATTAGGCCCCTGAATTAACGTAAAAAGAGCACCAGGTGTCAGGACCCTGCCTGCTCAACTCCCAGACAGTCCAGGGTCAGTGGTGATGAAGGACCATGATGGCCACTGAGTCAACAGCCTTTTGAAGTAAACAGGAGTCCAGCCGGTCTTATTGGCCACCATCATCACAGTGTCTGTAGGCTCTTCTATGGTGACAGCGTGATATACGCTTCCCCCGCCAAGATTATTAGGTCCGCTCTGGGTGCAGTAAGTCCTGCAAGCAGTAGTCTACTCTTTTGGGACACACTCTTGTTGTTTTATGAGAGAAACTCCAGGTCAAGTGATGGTCACATGAGTCGTCATGGTGCCCCTTTACCCCGGTTATCTCTCTGGAGGTTGGAGTTGGAGGGCCTCCTCACTCGAGGTCAGTGTGCCCACAGAGCAAACCCTGCAACTTCAGGGCATGGTTGGGGCTTAGGATCACCACGTGGGGTCCTTTTCCCTTAGGAGGGAGGTGGCCTTTTGTGCTGCTGATTTCCAGGTTTTCAGATACCGCCAGTATCTTGGCCAGATGTGGCGGTGGGCCAAGCCCATTGGTGACCGTAGTTTATCCTACCGGGATGGCATTCTTGCATTGTTCCATTTCAAGTGGTCCCAGTTTTTGCACTAATACTCCAATAGCGATTCACCATTCACCAGGAATGTAAAGGTCAAAGGGTTTAGCTAAATTAGGGAGTTCCAGGGCAAGGGTCTGAATTGACTGCTCTTTCCATTCTTGAAAGGCCACTTCTGGATTCTATTCAAAAGGATCATCATCTTTTCCTTTCAGTGTTTCATATAGAGGCCCAGCTAGTAGACTGTAGTTAGGGATCCAGAAGCACCAACCCTGGCCTCCCCAGGAACCCCTAAGCTGTCTTCTAGTTTTAGAAATGGGTAAGGCTGTAAATTGTTTCTTCCCTTTCCTGGGATGGGCTTCTCCGACCTTCTGTGAGAATGAAGCCCAGGCAGGTCACCGTAGTCTGTGATATTTGAGCTTTTTATTGGACAACTTCTATCCTTTATTGGCTTGGTAGTTCAGAGGTCTCCTTAGTAGGGTTGGCGATCAGAATGTCGTCTGCATATTGAAGGAGTGTTTCCTTTTCCAGAGGTAGAACTTTTAGGTCTTTAACTGAGCTTTCCCCAAAGATGGTGTGGGAATTTTTGAACCCTTGGGGCAACACGGCCCAGAAGTATTGTTTTAGTTGTATGTTGAGTCCTGCCACTCACAAGCCAAAATTTCTTGTGACTCTGGGACTAATAGAATACAAAAGAAGGCATCATTGAAGACTAATACAGAATACCATGTCCCAGTGGTTGGTAGAATGACCAGCAGGGTGTAGGATTTAGGAACTACTGGAGGTATATCCTCGGTGGCTTCACTGACTGTCCTGACATCCTTTACCAGGACTCCAGCAGCCCATGGGGCTCTCGAGGTCAGGCCAATCCCAGGATATGGAGCTCACCTGGGCAGGTACCCCACCCCCACCGCAGCCCACGGTGCTCTCCTGTTCAGGCCCCTCCCAGGATATGGGGTTCCCTGGGCAGGTTCCCCTGCAGCCCATGGGGCTCTCATGGTCAGGCCCCTCCCAGGATACAGAGCTACCCTTGCAGTTACCCTGGCAGGGCTGGGCACACAGGTACCGTGCACATCGCCCTCATTGCAGAGCACTTCCAGCTCACCTGTCACTCAGATCTGACACAGAGCACCTCAGAGCAAGACTTGAACTAAGAAACAGCAGCTCCAACAGGTCTGTGACCCTGGGCATCACTCTGTGTGGCCTCCCTCCACCTGGTCTTCCAGAGACTTCCACTGCACCCGGGGCACCAGGCCTCTGTCTCCACCCACCACCCACCCCTCCTCTCCCTGACTCCTGGGTTCCTCTCATTAGGAGAGGGTTTTCTTGAAGTTGTCTCCCACTCATGGGCCAGATAATATAATTAGAAAACAAGCCAGAGCTGCAACCCCTTGTCTATCCTGACTCTCAGGAGCCCACACCTGTTCCTTGGACCTGGCCGATTCAGCAAGTTCCAGTTTCTGCAACTGTGAGTGCCTGAAGGGTGATTATTGGCTGGCCTGGGAAGCCCGACCGTGCCGGCCAGCCCTCCCCAGGTGTGCCTGTTTGAGATCAATATAAACACCACTCCAGGCAGCAAGAGCCCCTGCAGCTGTGCCTGACGCCATTTTCTCTGCCCTGTCAGCAGTCTCGGGGCTGGACTGGTGGGAGGGAGTGAGAGGCCACGGCTTTGTGGGTGGCCCAGTGTGAGTGGGGCTCTGCTGGACTTTCTGCAGCAGTTACCAAGATGCCACCTGCTAAAGAAGAGGATGTGTCACCCATACCTGCCTCTGGAATTTCTCCCTGGGCAGAGGTGAGTGAGGAAGAAAGCAGTGGGGGCCCGGACAGCAGGGGTATCTCAGGCAGGGAAATGGAAAGCTTCCAGAAGAGTACCCAGGGCCAGGACCATCCTGGCTGGCCTGCAGGCACCAAATCGGCTGGCATGCTGTCGCTCATGTGGCTCCATGGCCCTTCCTCTAGGCTTTCAAGTCCTTGTACATATTCAGGTGTTTTACCTGGGAAGGGTGGGAACATTTCAGCAGCAGCTGGCCTGGGGCTCGGCCCACATTTACTCACAGATGCCTTGGCACGGTCCCCCAGCTTTGCAATGAGGACGCTTGTTGCGTGGGGCCTGCTGGCTGAATGGGAGATGATTCCCCACCACTGGCCAACTACAGAATTGTTTACAACTGGAGCAAGTGCCCTGATAAGGTTTTCCTCTGTGTAACTGGTGGGTTCTGTTTTTTTTTTCTTTTTTTCATTTTTGGTTCAAGGTAGATTTTATTCCTCTTTTTTGTATTTACGGATATAAGCATGGAAATAATTTATTCATATAAATACATGTATGTGAAGGGAAGAATATTTTTTCTGTTTTACTTTTTGTAATTTTGAATTTTATTTTATTTTTTTATACAGCAGGTTCTTTTTGGTTATCTATTTTATACATATAAATGTATACATGCCAATCCCAATCTCTCAATCCTCCCACCACCACCCCCCAACAGCTTTCCCCCCTTGGTGTCCATACGTTTGTTGTCTACATCTGTTGCTCTATTTCTGCCTTAAAAAACGGTTCATCTGTATAATTTTTCTAGGTTCCACATATATGCATTAATATACAAGATTTGTTTTTCTATTTCTGACTTACTTCACTCTGTATGACAGTCTCTAGATCCATCAACGTCTCTACAAATGACCCAATTTCATTCCTTTTTATGGCTTAGTAATATTCCATTTTATATTTGTACCACATCTTTATGCATTCGTCTGTCTGTGGGCATTTAGGTTGCTTCCATTACCTGGATATTGTAAATAGTGATGCAATGAACATTGAGGTGAATGTCTCTTTTTGATTTATGGTTTTGTCTGGGTATATGCCCAGTAGTGGGATTGCTGTATCATATGGTAATTCTATTCTTAGTTTTATAAGAAACTCCATAATGTTCTCCACAGTGACTGTATCAATTTACATTCCCAACAATAGTGGAAGAGGGTTCCTTATCTCCACACCCTTTCCAGCATTTGTTGTTTGTAGATTTTCTGATGATGCCCATCCTAACAGGTGTGAGGTGATACACCATGGATGAGTCTATTTCGTTGAGCAAAGAGTAGGTCTTGTCTATTACATATTTGGCTTATGGAATGGTATGTGTGCTAATTTCAATCTCTGGTTTTATACAGCACCCCAACTCAACTTTCCCCTTAAGCAAGCATAAGTTTTTATCTAAATTTGAGACTGTTCGGTTTTGTAATTCAGTTTATGTGTAGCCAAGTTTACACTCCCTCTATTAGTGATATCTTATGATAATTATCTTTCTCTGTGTGACCTATTTCTCTTAGAATCATCATACTTAAATCCACTCAATTTGCTGCTACAGGCCTGATGACATTGATTTCATTGCTGAGTGATATTCCGTTGTACGTAAGTAGCACAACTCCTTTATCCATTTTTTTCTTTCTGGGATATTTAATTTGTACTGGACTCGAGGTTCTTGTAAACACAGCAGCCCTAAATTTTGTGTTGGCTGTGTCTTGTTGATTTTAATTTTCCTAAGCTATAGGGCCAAAAGTGGAAGTGCCCTAGTCTCTGTAGCTTTGTTTTTCAGATGTTTCAGGATACACCATAAACATCTCCAGAGTGTCTGTTGGCAATTTACATCCCGCCCATCAGCATAACAAGGCTCCCTGTTCTCCATGGCCTGTCCTGTGTTTCTGGTTTTTACACTTTTTTCAGATGGCCCTTTTGACGAATGGGAAATGAGATTTCATTGTAGTACGGATTTCCATTGCTCGAGTGCTTGGTTGGCCAAAAAGGGCATATGCGTTTTTTCCTGAATATATTCAGGAAAACATGTATACGCACTGTTCGTCCAAGTGCATCACTGTCAAAGATCTGCCACTTTTCACATGTTTTAAATGCAATTCCAATCTACCTCCTGAAATATGATTCCTCAATTTTGCCTCGTTTTCAAGTCCTCTTTGCAGACTTACTTCAATATATTTTTGCCAATAGCTGTCATTTATAACTCTGCAGGTTTGTGAATTACAGTGCCCGTGATTTCCTTTCTTAACTCGCTTCCTTGAAAGCTGGCCACAAAACCGCAGGTTTGCTTCAGGCCGTAATCAGGGTGTGGCACGGCACTCTGAGCCTTTGGTTAATTCCTCTTCCTGGTGGGAAATTAGAGTTAAATGTGCCCCTCCAGACACCTGCCTCACTCCCAGCCCCTTGGTGATGTGTGTCCTCTGGTTTGAGGCCACATGTGATGGGTTCCTCATCTTTTGATGATGTGGCCCCACTGGTGTGAGGACACTCCTGCCTGCTTCCCATCCCCTTGGTGATGTGGTCCCTCCGGCGAGAGTCTGATCCTGGTTGGGTTCCTCACACTTCTGTGAGGTGGGCCCTCTTCTCTGAGGTCACTCCTGCCTGGCTAGCACACCCCGCCTTGGCGACGTCAGACCTCTGGTGGCAGTTGGAGCCTGCTGGGAGCCTCCTCCCCTCGGTGATGAGGCCCTCTGGCATCAGGCCCTAACTGCTGGGTTCCCACATTTTCTGATACGTCCTAAGTGGTGTGAGGGCACTCCTGCCAGGTTCCCATCCCCATGGGCATGTGGGCCTTCTGCTCTAAGGTCCCAACACCTGTGTTGTTCACCGTTTCATGATGTTGGCTCTCTGGTGTTAGTTCACTCAGGCCTAGATCCCATAGACTCTGTGCTCTGAGCCGCCTGCTGGGAGGTTCCTACTGCTGAATTCCTTACCTTTTCTATTCTTTGGGTTCTGTGTTTTCATGCTCCTCCTTCCTGACTCACTCCCAGCCCCTTTGTGATGTAGGTCCTCTGGTTTGAGGCCACATGTGCCGGTTTCCTCACCTTTATTGATGTGGGCCCACTGGTGTGAGGACACTCCTGCCTGGTTCCCATCCACTTGGTGATGGGGGCCCTCTGGTGAGAGCCTGATCCTGGCTGGATTCCTCACCCTTCTGTGAGGTAGACCCTCTGCTGTGAGGTCACTCCTGCCTGGCTGGCACACGTCACCCTGGCGATGTGGGCCCTCAGTTGGGAGTTGGTGCCTGCTGGGAGTCTCCTCCCCTCGGTAATGAGGGCCCTCTGGCGTCAGGCCCTAACTCATGGGCTCCCAAAATTTTCTGATGTGCGCCCTGTCGTGCGAGTACACTCCTGCCAGTGTCCCATCCCCATGGGGATGTGGGCTTTCTGCTCTGAGGTCCCAACGGCTGGGTTGCTCACAGTGTCAGAATGTGGGCCCTCTGCTGTGAGTTCACTCCGGCATGGATCCCATAGCCTCGGTGCTCTGGGCCACCTGCTTGGAGCTTCTAACGGTGGGGTTCCTCACCTTTTTATTCTATGGGCCCTCTGTTGTGAGTCTCCTCCTGCATGCCTCACTCCCAGCCCTTTCGTGATGTGTGTCCCCTTATTTGAGGCCACATGTGCTGTGTTCCTCACCTTTGGCTGATGTGGCCCCACTGGTGTGAGGAGACTCCTGCCTGGTTTCCATCCCCTTGGTGATGTGGGCCCTCTGGTTAGAGTCTGATCCTGGTTGGGTTCCTCACACTTCTGTGAGGTGGGCCCTCTGCTGTGAGGTAACTCCTGCCTGGCTTGCTCCCATTGCCTTGGTGACGTCGGCCCTCTGGTGGCATTTGGAGCCTGCTGGTAGCCTCCTCTCCTCGGTGATGAGGGCCCTCTGGCGTCAGGCCCTAACTGCTGGGTTCCCACATTTTCTGATACGTGTTAAGTTGTGCGAGGACACTCCTGCGAGGTTCCTATCCCCATGGGGATGTGGGTCTTCTGCTCTGAGGTTCCACCGGCTGGGTTGCTCACAGTTTCATGATGTGGGCCCTCTGCTGTGAGTTCACTGTGGCCTGGATCCCATAGACTCCGTGCTCTGGGCCACCTGCTGGGAGGTTCAAACTGCTGGATTCCTCACATTTTTTATTCTGTGGGCCCTGTGTTGTTAGGCTACTCCTGCTTGCCTCACTCGGAGCATCTTGGAAATGTGGGTCCTCTGGTTTAGGCCACATGTGCTGGGTTCCTCACCTTTCTATAATGTGGCCACACTGGTGTGAGGACACTGCTGCCTTTTTCCGATCCCCTTGGTGATGTGGGCTCTCTGGTGAGAGTCTTATCCTGGCTGGTTTCCTCACCCTTCTGTGAGGTAGACCCTCTGCTGTGAGGTCACTCCTGCCTGGCTGGCACACATCACCTTGGCGACGTGGGCCCTCAGTTGGGAGTTGGTGCCTGCTGGGGGTCTCCACCCCTCGGTAATGAGGGCCCTCTGGCGTCAGACCCTAACTCCTGGGCTCCCAAAATTTTCTGATGTGCGCCCTGTGGTGCGACTACACTCCTGCCAGGTTCCCAACCCCATGGGAATGTGGGCCTTCTGCTCTGAGGTCCCAACGGTGGGTTGCTCAGTTTCATGATGAGGGTCCTCTGGTGTGAGTTCACTCCGCCCTGGATCCAATAGCCTCGCTGCTCCTGGCTGCCTGCGGGGAGGTCCCAACTGCGGGATTTCTCACCTTTTTTCTTCTATGGGCCCTCTGTTTTGAGACTCCTCCTGCCTGCCTGACTCCCAGCCCCTTGGTGATGTGTGTCCTCTGGTTTGAGGCTACGTGTGCTGGGTCCCTCACCTTTCGATTATGTGGCCCCACTGGTGTGAGGACACTCCTGCCTGGTTCCTATCCCCTTGGTGATGTGGGCCCTCTGGTGAGAGTCTGATCCTCTTTGGGTTCCTCACACTTTTGTGTGGTTGGCCCTCTGCTCTGAGGTCACTCCTGCCTGGCTGGCACACACCGCATTAGCGACGTCAGCCCTCTGGTAGCAGTTGGAGCTTGCTGGGAGCCTCCTCTCCTCAGTGATGAGGGCCCTCGGGCGTCTGGCCCTAACTGCTGGGCTCCCCACATTTTCTGATGTGTGCCCACTGGTGCGATGACACTCCTGCTTGGTTCCCTCCCCCATGGGGATGTAGGCCTTGTGCTCTGAGGTCACAACGGCTGGGTTGCTTACAGTATCACGATGAGGGCCCTCTGTTGTGAGTTCATCACTGCCTGGATCCCATAGCCTCGGTGATCTGGGCCGCCTGCTGGGATGTTCCAACGGCTGGATTCCTCACCTTTTTTATACAATGGGCCATGTGTTGGGAGGATAATCCTGCCTGCCTTGCTCCGAGACCCATGGTGACGTGGGTCCTCTGGTTTGAGGCCACATGTGCTGAGTACCTCAACTTTCGATGATGTGGTCCCACGGGTGTGAGGACACTCCTGCCTGGTTCCCAGCCCCTTGCTGTTGTGGGCACTCTGGTGAGGGTCTGATCCTTCCTGGGTTCCTTACCCTTCTGTGAGGTGGGCCCTCTGATGTGAGGTCACTCCTGCATGGCTGGCTCACGTCGCCTTGGCGACGTGGGTCTTCTGTTGGCCACTGAAGCATACTGGGAGCCTCCTACCCTCTTTAATGAGGGCCCTGGAAAAACGCATATGCCCTTTTTGACCAAGTGCATCATTGTCGACATTCTGACTCTTTTCCTATACTTTCAGAGGATTTCCCGTCTACCTCCTGAAATCGTAGTCCTGGAATTCTGCCCCACGTTCAAGTCCTCTTTGTAGCCTTACTTCAATATATTGTTGGATGATAGCTGTCATTTATAACTCTGCAGGTTTGTGAATTACAGTGCCCCTGAGCTCCTTTCTTCAACTCGCTTTCTTGTGAGCTGGCCGCAAAACCGCAGGATTGCTTCAGGCCCTAATCTGGTTCCGGCACGGCATGCTGAGCCTTTGGCTAATTCCTCTTCCTGGTTGGTAATGAGCGTTAAATTTGCCCGTGCAGACACCTACAGCTAGTCTCTCATTGGTTCTCCCTATTCCTGTTCATCATGCGCAGAAATTGCAAACTGTACCAAACAGGAGGTTAAAGGCACTGACTCTCCAGGTAGGGACAGTGTAAGTAAAGCGTCTGGAATGGTGAACCCGAGTACCAGGGGACGAAAACTGAGACGCATTTAAAAACGTTTCCCGGTCACACGGTGGACCATACTCTGGGATTCCCATGCATGTTTTAGCTGAAGGAAGAATCCCTTAAACCTGGAGAGTTGGGACCCATGGAATGTGTACCATGCAGTATGACTTCAAAGGGTCTGCATTTGCTCACTGAACCTCACCAATGGTATCCGCCCGAAGTGTCCAGCCTTATGTCTCACCCAGCCATAGGTGTAGATGTGGTAACTCCAGGTTGCATCACAAGCCCTGAATGAATGATTTAAGAATTGCTCTCTATTTCACTGTCATTGTGTTTTGTTTTTGTAATTTATTTTGATAATGGGATTTATCGGATTTTCACGGCTGCATTTATGGCGCTGTACACATGCCTGATTCTCTTACGGAGACACATAAATCCATGGGTGTTAAGATTCTTAATTGGCAGGTGTATTCCTATGCATTGAATATGGGGTGTTGAGTCCATTTCGTTGAGCAAGGAGTAGGTCTTGACTATTAAATATTTGGCTTATGGAACGGTATCTGTTCTAATTTCAATCTCTGGTTTTATGCAGCACCCCAACTCACCATTCCCCTTAAGCAAGCATAAGTTGGTTTTCTAAATTTGAGACCCTGTTCTGTTTTGTAATTCAGTTCATGTGTAGCCAAGTTCACATTCGGTGTATTAGTGATATCTTAATGTTTCTTTTTCTGTGTGACTTATTTCCCTTACAATCATCGTATCTGAATCCACTCATTATGCCACGACGGGCCTGATGATATAGATTTCATTGCTGAGTGATATTCCATTGTACGTATGTACCACAAATTCTTTATCCATTTTTCGCATTCTGGGATATTTAACTTGTACCGTAGACGAGCTTCTTGTAAAAAGAGCCATCCATAACATTGGGGTGGCTGTGTGTTTTTGATTTTAATTTCCCTAAGCTATAGGACCCTAAGTGGAAGTGCCATAGGCTGTGTTGCTTTGTTTCCTACGTGTTTCAGGAAACACCATACACTTCTCCAGAGTGGCTGTTGGCAATGTACATCCCGCCCATCAGCATAACAAGGCTCCCTGTTCTCCATGACCTGTCCTGCCTTTCTGGATTTTACACTTTTTTCAGATGGCCCTTTTGACCGGGGGGAAGTGAGACTTCATTGTAGTGCAGATTTCCTTTACACGCTTGCTTGGTTGGCCAAAAACTGCGTATGCGTTTTTTCCTGAATATATTCAGGAAAAAACGCATACGCGTTTTTGGCCAAGTGCATCATTGTCGACATTCTTCCTCTTTTCCTATGCTTTAAGTGCAATTCCAGTCTTCCCCCTGAAATCGTTTTCCTGAAATTCTGCCCCGCTTTCAAGTCCTCTTTGAAGACTTACTTCAATACATTTTTGGACGATAGCTGTCATTCATAACTCTGCAGGTTTGTGAATTACAGTGCCCCTGAGCTCCTTTCATCAACTCGCTTCCTTGTGAGCTGGCCGCAAAACCGCAGGATTGCTTCAGGCCGTAATCTGGTTCCGGCAGGGCACCCTGAGCCTTTGGTTAATCCCTCTTCCTGGTGGGAAATGAGCGTTCCATTTGCCCGTGCAGACACCTACAGCTACTCTCTCATTGGTTCTCCCTATTCCTGTTCACCTTGCACAGAAATTGCAAATTGTGCCAAACAGGAGGTTAAAGACACTGACTCTCCAACTGGGGAGAGTGTTAGTAAAGCGTCTGGAATGGTGAACCCGAGTACCAGGGAACGAAACCTGAGATGCATTTGAAAACGTTTCCCAGTCACACGGTGGACGATACTCTTGGTTTCCCATGCATGTTTTAGCTGAAGAAAGATTCCCTTAAACCTGGAGAGTTGCGACCCATGGAATGGGTACCATGCAGTATGACTTCAAAGGGTCTCCGTTTGCTCACCCAACCTCACCTATGCTATAAGCCCGAAGTGTCCAGCCTTATGTCTCACCCAGCTCGGGGTGTAGATGTGGTAAATCCAGGTTGCATCACAAGCCCTGAATGAATTATTTAAGAATTGCTCTCTATTTCACTGTCATTGTGATTTGTTTCTGAAATTTATTTTGATAATGGGATTTATCGGATTTTCACTGCTGCGTTTAGGCCGCTGTACACACGCTTGATTTCCGTATGGAGACATATAAATCCATGGGTCTTAAGATTCTTACTTGTCAGGTATATTCCCAGGCGTTGAATATGGGGTGTTGAGTCCATTTCGTTGAGCAAGGAGTAGGTCTTGTCTATTATATATTTGGATTATGGAACGGTATCTGTGCTAATTTCAATCTCTTGTTTGATGCAGCACCCCAACTCACCTTTCCCCATAAGCAAGCATAAGTTGGTTTTCGAAATTTGAGACCCTGTTCTGTTTTGTAATTCAGTTCATGTGTAGCCAAGTTTACGTTCCGTGTATTAGTGATATCTTATGATGTTTCTTTTTCTGTGTGCCTTATTTCGCGTAGAATCGGGGTACCTAAATCACCTCATTATGCCGCTACGGGCCTGATGACGTAGATCTCATCGCTGAGTGATATTCCATTGTACGTACGTACCACAACTTCTTTATCCATATTTTGTTTTCTCAGATATTTAACTTGTACCATAGACGAGGTTCTTGTAAACAGAGCCATCCCAAATTTTGGGGTGGCTGTGTGTTTTTGATTTTAATTTCCCTAAGCTATAGGACCCTAAGTGGAAGTGCCATAGGCTGTGTTGCTTTGTTTCCTACGTGTTTCAGGAAACACCATACACTTCTCCAGAGTGGCTGTTGGCAATGTACATCCCGCCCATCAGCGTAACAAGGCTCCCTGTTCTCCATGACCTGTCCTGCCTTTCTGGATTTTACACTTTTTCCAGATGGCCCTTTTGACCGGGGGGCAGTGAGACTTCATTGTAGTGCAGATTTCCTTTACACGTTTGCTTGGTTGACCAAAAAGCGCGTATGCGTTTTTTCTTGAATATATTCAGGAAAAAAGGCATACCCCCTTTTTGGCCAAGTGCATCATTGTCGACATTCTGCCTCTTTTCCTATGCTTTAAGTGCAATTCCAGTCTACCCCCTGAAATCGTTTTCCTGAAATTCTGCCCCACTTTCAAGTCCTCTTCGAAGACTTACTTCAATACATTTTTGGACGATAGCTGTCATTCATAACTCTGCAGGTTGGTGAATTACAGTGCCCCTGAGCTCCTTTCCTCAACTCGCTTTCTTGTGAGCTGGCCGCAAAACCGCAAGATTGCTTCAGGCCCTAATCTGGTTGCGGCAGGGCACGCTGAGCCTTTGGTTAATCCCTCTTCCTGGTGGGAAATGAGCATTCAATTTGCCCGTGCAGACACCTACAGCTAGTCTCTCATTGGTTCTCCCTATTCCTGTTCATCTTGCGCAGAAATTGCATACTGTGCCAAACAGGAGGTTAAAGGCACTGACTCTCCAAGTGGGGAGAGTGTTAGTAAAGCGTCTGGAACGGTGAACCCGAGTATCATGGGACGAAACCTGAGATGCATTTGAAAGCGTTTCCCTAGCACACGATGGACCATACTCTGGGTTTCCCATGCATGTTTTAGCTGAAGGAAGAATCCCTTAAACCTGGAGAGTTGGGACCCATGGAATGGGTACCATGCAGTATGACTTCAAACGGTCTGCATTTGCTCACCGAACCTCACCAATGCTATCAGCCCGTAGTGTCCAGCCTTATGTCTCACCCAGCTCTGGGTGTAGATGTGGTAAATCCAGGTTGCATCACAAACCCTGAATGAATTATTTAAGAATTGCTCTCTATTTCACTGTCATTCTGTTGTGTTTTTGAAATTTATTTTGATAATGGGATTTATCGGATTTTCACTGCTGCGTTTAGGCCGCTGTACACATGCTGGATTTCCTTATGGAGACATATAAATCCATGGGCCTTAAGATTCTTACTTGTCAGGTATATTTCCAGGCGTTGAATATGGGGTGTTGAGTCCATTTCGTTGAGCAAGGAGTAGGTCTTGTCTCTTACATATTTGGCTTATGGAACGGTATCTATGCTAATTTCAATCTCTGGTTTTATGCAGCACCCCAACTCACCTTTCCCCATAAGAAAGCATAAGTTGGTTTTCTAAATTTGAGACCCTGTTCTGTTTTCTAATTCAGTTCATGTGTAGCCAAGTATACGTTCCGTGTATTAGTGATATCTGATGAAGTTTCTTTTTCTGACTGACGTATTTCTCATAGAATCTTCGTACCTGAATCCACTCATTATGCCGCTACGGGCCTGATGACGTAGATCTCATTGCTGAGTGATATTCCATTGTACATACGTACCACAACTTCTTTATCCATTTTTTGCTTTCTCGGATATTTAACTTGTACCGTAGACGAGGTTCTTGTAAACAGAGCCGTCCCAAATTTTGGGGTGGCAGTGTGTTTTTGATTTTAATTTCCCTAAGCTATAGGACCCTAAGTGGAAGTGCCATAGGCTGTGTTGCTTTGTTTCCTACGTGTTTCAGGAAACACCATACACTTCTCCAGAGTGGCTGTTGGCAATTTACATCCCACCCATCAGCATAACAAGGCTCCCTGTTCTCCATGACCTGTCCTGCCTTCCTGGATATTACACATTTTTCAGATGGCCCGTTTGACCGGGGGGCAGTGAGACTTCATTGTAGTGCAGATTTCCTTTACAAGCTTGCTTGGTTGGCCAAAAAGTGCGTATGCGTTTTTTCCTGAATATATTCAGGAAAAAACGCATACGCCCTTGTTGGCCAAGTGCATCGTTGTCGACATTCTGCCCCTTTTCCTATGCTTTAAGTGCAATTCCAGTCTACACCCTGAAATCGTTTTCCTGAAATCCTGCCCCGCTTTCAAGTCGTCTTCGAAGACTTACTTCAATACATTTTTGGACGATAGCTGTCATTCATAACTCTGCAGGTTTGTGAATTACAGTGCCCCTGAGTTCCTTTCTTCAACTCGCTTTCTTATGAGCTGGCCACAAAACCGCAGGGTTGCCTCAGGCCCTAATCTGGTTCCGGCAGGGCACGCTGAGCCTTTGGTTAATCTGTCTTCCTGGTGGGAAATGAGCGTTCCATTTGCCCGTGCAGACACCTACAGCTAGTCTCTCATTGGTTCTCCCTATTCCTGTTCATCTTGCGCAGAAATTGCAAACTGTGCCAAACAGGAGGTTAAAGGCACTGACTCTCCAAGTGGGGAGAGTGTTAGTAAAGCGTCTGGAAGGGTGAACCCGAGTACCAGGGGACGAAACCTGAGA
Source organism: Delphinapterus leucas (assembly GCF_059928025.1). Lineage (NCBI taxonomy): Eukaryota > Metazoa > Chordata > Mammalia > Artiodactyla > Monodontidae > Delphinapterus > Delphinapterus leucas. The sequence continues at coordinate 16,752,629 of NW_028322232.1, forward strand.
TGCATTTGAAAATGTCTCCCAATCACATGGTGGACCATACTCTGGGTTTCCCATGCATGTTTTAGCTGAAGGAATAATCCCTTAAACCTGGAGAGTTGGGACCCATGGAATGGCTACCATGCAGTATGACTTCAAAGGGTCTGCGTTTGCTCACAGAACCTCACCAATGTTATCAGCCCGAAGTGTCCAGCCTTATGTCTCACCCAGCTCTGGGTGTAGATGTGGTAAATCCAGGTTGCATCACAAGCCCTGAATGAATTATTTAAGAATTGTTCTCTATTTCACTGTCATTGTGTTTTGTTTTTGAAATTTATTTTGATAATGGGATTTATCGGATTTTCACTGCTGCGTTTAGGCCGCTGTACACACGCTTGATTTCCTTATGGAGACATATAAATCTATGGGTCTTAAGATTCTTACTGGTCAGGTATATTTCCAGGCGTTGAATATGGGGTGTTGAGTCCATTTGGTTGAGCAAGGAGTAGGTCTTTTCTATTATATATTTGGCTTATGGAACGGTATCTGTGCTAATTTCAATTTCTGGTTTGATGCAGCACCCCAACTCACCTTTCCCCTTAAGCAAACATAAGTTGGTTTTCTAAATTTGAGACACTGTTCTGTTTTGTAATTCAGTTCATGTGTAGCCAAGTTTACGTTCCGTCTATTAGTGATATCTTAGGATGTTTCTATTTCTGTGTGACTTATTTCTCGTAGAATCGTCGTACCTGAATCCACTCATTTTGCCGCGACGGGCCTGATGACGTAGATCTCATTGCTGAGTGATATTCCATTGTATGTACGTACCACAACTTCTTTATCCATTTGTTGCTTTCTCGGATATTTAACTTGTACCGTAGACGAGGTTCTTCTAAACAGAGCCGTCCCAAACTTTGGGGTGGCTCTGTGTTTTTGATTTTAATTTCCCTAAGCTATAGAACCCTAAGTGGAAGTGCCATAGGCTGTGTTGCTTTGTTTCCTACGTGTTTCAGGAAACACCATACACTTCTCCAGAGTGGCTGTTGGCAATTTACATCCCGCCCATCAGCATAACAAGGCTCCCTGTGCTCCATGACCTGTCCTGCCTTTCTGGATTTTACACAGTTTTCAGATGGCCCTTTTGACCGGGGGGCAGTGAGACATCATTGTAGTGCAGATTTACTTTACACGCATGCTTGGTTGGCCAAAAAGTGCGTATGCGTTTTTACCTGAATATATTCAGGAAAAAACACATACGCCCTTTTTGGCCAAGTGCATCATTGTCGACATTCTGCCTCTTTTCCTATGCTTTAAGTGCAATTCCAGTCTACCCCGTGAAATCATTTTCCTGAAATTCTGCCCCACTTTCAAGTCCTCTTCGAAGACTTACTTCAGTATATTTTTGGACGATAGCTGTCATTCATTTCTCTGCAGGTTTGTGAATTACAGTGCCCCTGAGCTCCTTTCTTCAACTCGCTTTTTTGTGAGCTGGCCGCATAACCGCAGGATTGCTTCAGACCCTAATCTGGTTACGGCAGGGCACGCTGAGCCTTTGGTTAATCCCTCTTCCTGGTGGGAAATGAGCGTTCCATTTGCCCGTGCAGACACCTACAGCTAGTCTCTCATTGGTTCTCCCTATTCCTGTTCATCTTGCCCAGAAATTGCATACTGTGCCAAACAGGAGGTTACAGGCACTGACTCTCCAAGTGGGGAGAGTGTTAGTAAAGCGTCTGGAACGGTGAACCCGAGTACCAGGGGACGAAACCTGAAATGCATTTGAAAACGTTTCCCAATCACACGGTGGACCATACTCTGGGATTCCCATGCATGTTTTAGCTGAAGGAAGAATCCCTTAAACCTGGAGAGTTGGGACCCATGGAATGGCTACCATGCAGTATGACTGCAAAGGGTCTGCGTTTGCTCACCGAACCTCACCAATGCTATCAGCCCGAAGTGTCCAGCCTTATGTCTCACCCAGCTCTGGGTGTAGATGTGGTAAATCCAGGTTGCATCACAAGCCCTGAATGAATAATTTAAGAATTGCTCTCTATTTCACTGTCATTGTGTTGTGTTTTTGAAATTTATTTTGATAATGGGATTTATCGCATTTTCACTGCTGTATTTAGGCCGCTGTACACACGCTTGATTTCCTTATGGAGACTTATAAATCCATGGGTCTTAAGATTCTTACTTGTCAGGTATATTCCCAGGCGTTGAATATGGGGTGTTGAGTCCATTTCGATGAGCAAGGAGTAAGTCTTGTCTATTATATATTTGGCTTATGGAACGGTATCTGTGCTAAATTCAATCTGTGGTTTGATGCAGCACCCCAACTCACCTTTCCCCATAAGTAAGCATAAGTTTGTTTTCTAAATTTGAGACCCTGTTCTGTTTTGTAATTCAGTTCATGTGTAGACAAGTTTACGTTCTGTGTATTAGTGATATCTTATGATGTTTCTTTTTCTGTGTGACTTATTTCTCGTAGAATCGTCGTACCTAAATCCACTCATTATGCCGCTACGGGCCTGATGACGTAGATTTCATTGCTGAGTGATATTCCATTGTACGTACGTACCACAACTTCTTTATCCATTTTTTGCTTTCTCGGATATTTAACTTGTATCGTAGATGAGGTTCTTGTAAACAGAGCCGTCCCAAACTTTGGTGTGGCTGTGTGTTTTTGATTTTAATTTCCCTAAGCTATAGGACCCTAAGTGGAAGTGCCATAGGCTGTGTTGCTTTGTTTCCTAAGTGTTTCAGGAAACACCATACACTTCTCCAGATTGGCTGTTGGCAATTTACATCCCGCCCATCAGCATAACAAGGCTCCCTGTTCTCCATGACCTGTCCTGCCTTTCTGGATTTTACACTTGTTTCAGATGTCCATTTGGACCGTGGGGCAGTGAGACTTCATTGTAGTGCAGATTTCCTTTACACGCTTGCTTGGTAGGCCAAGAAGGGCGTATGCGTTTTTTCCTGAAAATATTCAGGAAAAAACGCATACGCCCTTTTTGGCCAAGTGCATCATTGTCGACATTCTGCCCCTTTTCCTATGCTTTAAGTGCAATTCCAGTCTACGCCCTGAAATCGTTTTCCTGAAATTCTGCCCCGCTTTCAAGTCCTCTTCGAAGACTTACTTCAATATATTTTTGGACGATAGATGGCATTCATAACTCTGCAGGTTTGTGAATTACAGTGCCCCTGAGCTCCTTTCTTCAACTCGCTTTCTTGTGAGCTGGCCGCAAAACCACAGGATTGCTTCAGGCCTTAATCCGGTTCCGGCAGGGCACGCTGAGCCTTTGGTTAATTCCTCTTCCTGGTGGGAAATGAGCATTCCATTTGCCCGTGCAGACACCTACAGCTAGTCTCTCATTGGTTCTCCCTATTCCTGTTCATCTTGCCCAGAAATTCCAAACTGTGCCAAACAGGAGGTTAAAGGCACTGACTCTCCAAGTGGGGAGAGTGTTAGTAAAGCGTCTGGAACGGTGAACCCGTGTACCAGGGGACGAAACCTGAAATGCATTGGAAAACGTTTCCCAATCACACGGTGGACCATACTCTGGGTTTCCCATGCATGTTTTAGCTGAAGTAAGAATCCCTTAAAACTGGAGAGTTGGGACCCATGGAATGGGTACCATGCAGTATGACTTCAAAGGGTCTGCGTTTGCTCACCAAACCTCACCAATGCTATCAGCCCGAAGTGTCCAGCCTTATGTCTCACCCAGCTCTGGGTGTAGATGTGGTAAATCCAGGTTGCATCACAAGCCCTGAATGAATTATTTAAGAATTGCTCTCTATTTCACTGTCATTGTGTTTTGTTTGTGAAATTTATTTTGATAATGGGATTTATCGGATTTTCACTGCTGCATTTTGGCCGCTGTACACACGCTTGATATCCTTATGGAGACATATAAATCCATGGGTCTTAAGATTCTTACTTGTCAGGTATATTCCCAGGCGTTGAATATGTGGTGTTGAGTCCATTTCGTTGAGCAAGGAGTAGGTCTTGTCTATTATATATTTGGATTATGGAATGGTATCTGTGCTAATTTCAATCTCTGGTTTGATGCAGCACCCCAACTCACCTTTCCCCATAAGCAAGCATAAGTTGGTTTTCGAAATTTGAGACCCTGTTCTGTTTTGTAATTCAGTTCATGTGTAGCCAAGTTTACGTTCCGTGTATTAGTGATATCTTATGATGTTTCTTTTTCTGTGTGCCTTATTTCGCGTAGAATCGGGGTACCTGAATCACCTCATTATGCCACTACGGGCCTGATGACGTAGATCTCATCGCTGAGTGATATTCCATTGTACGTATGTACCACAACTTCTTTATCCATATTTTGCTTTCTCAGATATTTAACTTGTACCATAGACGAGGTTCTTGTAAACAGAGCCATCCCAAATTTTGGGGTGGCTGTGTGTTTTTGATTTTAATTTCCCTAAGCTATAGGACCCTAAGTGGAAGTGCCATAGGCTGTGTTGCTTTGTTTCCTACGTGTTTCAGGAAACACCATACACTTCTCCAGAGTGGCTGTTGGCAATGTACATCCCGCCCATCAGCGTAACAAGGCTCCCTGTTCTCCATGACCTGTCCTGCCTTTCTGGATTTTACACTTTTTCCAGATGGCCCTTTTGACCGGGGGGCAGTGAGACTTCATTGTAGTGCAGATTTCCTTTACACGCTTGCTTGGTTGACCAAAAAGCGCGTATGCGTTTTTTCCTGAATATATTCAGGAAAAACAGCATACCCCCTTTTTGGCCAAGTGCATCATTGTCGACATTCTGCCTCTTTTCCTATGCTTTAAGTGCAATTCCAGTCTACCCCCTGAAATCGTTTTCCTGAAATTCTGCCCCACTTTCAAGTCCTCTTCGAAGACTTACTTCAATACATTTTTGGACGATAGCTGTCATTCATAACTCTGCAGGTTGGTGAATTACAGTGCCCCTGAGCTCCTTTCCTCAACTCGCTTTCTTGTGAGCTGGCCGCAAAACCGCAGGATTGCTTCAGGCCCTCATCTGGTTGTGGCAGGGCACGCTGAGCCTTTGGTTAATCCCTCTTCCTGGTGGGAAATGAGCGTTCCATTTGCCCGTGCAGACACCTAAAGCTAGTCTCTCATTGGTTCTCCCTATTCTTGTTCATCTTGCGCAGAAATTGCATACTGTGCCAAACAGGAGGTTAAAGGCACTGACTCTCCAAGTGGGGAGAGTGTTAGTAAAGCGTCTGGAACGGTGAACCCGAGTATCATTGGACGAAACCTGAGATGCATTTGAAAACGTTTCCCAAGCACACGGTGTACCATACTCTGGGTTTCCCATGCATGTTTTAGCTGAAGGAAGAATCCCTTAAACCTGGAGAGTTGGGACCCATGGAATGGGTACCATGCAGTATGACTTCAAACGGTCTGCGTTTGCTCACCGAACCTCACCAATGCTATCAGCCCGAAGTGTCCAGCCTTATGTCTCACCCAGCTCTGGGTGTAGATGTGGTAAATCCAGGTTGCATCACAAACACTGAATGAATTATTTAAGAATTGCTCTCTATTTCACTGTCATTCTGTTGTGTTTTTGAAATTTATTGTGATAATGGGATTTATCGGATTTTCAATGCTGCGTTTAGGCCGCTGTACACACGCTGGATTTCCTTATGGAGACATATAAATCCATGGGTCTTAAGATTCTTACTTGTCAGGTATATTTCCAGGCGTTGAATATGGGGTGTTGAGTCCATTTCGTTGAGCAAGGAGTAGGTCTTGTCTCTTATATATTTGGCTTATGGAACGGTATCTGTGCTAATTTCAATCTCTGGTTTGATGCAGCACCCCAACTCACCTTTCCCCATAAGAAAGCATAAGTTGGTTTTCTAAATTTGAGACCCTGTTCTGTTTTCTAATTCAGTTCATGTGTAGCCAAGTATACGTTCCGTGTATTAGTGATATCTTATGAAGTTTCTTTTTCTGAGTGACGTATTTCTCGTAGAATCTTCGTACCTGAATCCACTCATTATGCCGCTACGGGCCTGATGACGTAGATCTCATTGCTGAGTGATATTCCATTGTACATACGTACCACAACTTCTTTATCCATTTTTTGCTTTCTCGGATATTTAACTTGTACCGTAGACGAGGTTCTTGTCAACAGAGCCGTCCCAAATTTTGGGGTGGCAGTGTGTTTTTGATTTTAATTTCCCTAAGCTATAGGACCCTAAGTCGAAGTGCCATAGGCTGTGTTGCTTTGTTTCCTACGTGTTTCAGGAAACACCATACACTTCTCCAGAGTGGCTGTTGGCAATTTACATCCCACCCATCAGCGTAACAAGGCTCCCTGTTCTCCATGACCTATCCTGCCTTTCTGGATATTACACATTTTTCAGATGGCCCGTTTGACCGGGGGGCAGTGAGACTTCATTGTAGTGCAGATTTCCTTTACATGCTTGCTTGGTTGGCCAAAAAGCGCGTATGCGTTTTTTCCTTAATATATTCAGGAAAAAACGCATACGCCCTTGTTGGCCGAGTGCATCGTTGTCGACATTCTGCCTCTTTTCCTATGCTTTAAGTGCAATTCCAGTCTACCCCCTGAAATCGTTTTCCTGAAATCCTGCCCCGCTTTCAAGTCGTCCTCGAAGACTTACTTCAATACATTTTTGGACGATAGCTGTCATTCATAACTCTGCAGGTTTGTGAATTACAGTGCCCCTGAGTTCCTTTCTTCAACTCGCTTTCTTATGAGCTGGCCACAAAACCGCAGGGTTGCTTCAGGCCCTAATCTGGTTCCGGCAGGGCACGCTGAGCCTTTGCTTAATCCGTCTTCCTGGTGGGAAATGAGCGTTCCATTTGCCCGTGCAGACACCTAAAGCTAGTCTCTCATTGGTTCTCCCTATTCCTGTTCATCTTGCGCAGAAACTGCAAACTGTGCCAAACAGGAGGTTAAAGGCACTGACTCTCCAAGTGGGGAGAGTGTTAGTAAAGCGTCTGGAACGGTGAACCCGAGTACCAGGGGACGAAACCTGAGATGCATTTGAAAACGTTTCCCAATCACACGGTGGACCATACTCTGGGTTTCCCATGCATGTTTTAGCTGAAGGAAGAATCCCTTAAACCTGGAGAGTTGGGACCCATGGAATGGGTACCATGCAGTATGACATCAAATGGTCTGCGTTTGCTCACCGAACCTCACCAATGCTATCAGCCCGAAGTGTCCAGCCTTATGTCTCACCCAGCTCTGGGTGTAGGTGTGGTAAATCCAGGTTGCATCACAAAACCTGAATGAATTATTTAAGAATTGCTCTCTATTTCACTGTCATTGTTCTGTGTTTTTGAAATTTATTTTGATAATGGGATTTATCGGATTTTCACTGCTGCGTTTAGGCCACTGTACACACGCTTGACTTCCTTATGGAGACATATAAATCCATGGGTCTTAAGATTCTTACTTGTCAGGTATATTCCCAGGCGTTGAATATGGGGTGTTGAGTCCATTTCGTTGAGCAAGGAGTAGGTCTTTTCTATTATATATTTGGCTTATGGAGCGGTATCTGTGCTAATTTCAATCTCTGGTTTGATGCAGCGCCCCAACTCACCTTTCCCCATAAGCAAGCATAAGTTGGTTTTCTAAATTTGAGACCCTGTACTGTTTTGTAATTCAGTTCATGTGTAGCCAACTTTATGTTCCGTGTATTAGTGATATCTTATGATATTTCTTTTTCTGTGTGACTTATTTCTCGTAGAATCATCGTACCTGAATCCACTCATTATGCCGCTACGGGGCTGATGACGTAGATCTCATTGCTGAGTGATATTCCATTGTACGTACGTACCACCACTTCTTTATCCATTTTTTGCTTTCTCGGATATTTAACTTGTACCGTAGACGAGGTTCTTGTAAACAGAGCCGTCCCAAACTTTGGGGTGGCTGTGTGTTTTTGATTTTAATTTCCCTAAGCTATAGGACCCTAAGTGGAAGTGCCATAGGCTGTGTTGCTTTGTTTCCTACGTGTTTCAGGAAACACCATACACTTCTCCAGAGTGGCTGTTGGCAATTTACATCCCGACCATCAGCATAACAAGGCTCCCTCTTCTCCATGACCTGTCCTGCCTTTCTGTATTTTACACTTGTTTCCGATGACCTTTTGGACCGGGGGGCAGTGAGACTTCATTGTAGTGCAGATTTCCTTTACACGCTTCCTTGGTTGGCCAACAAGGGCGTATGCGTTTCTTCCTGAATATATTCAGGAAAAAACGCATACGCCCTTTTTGACCAAGTGCATCATTGTCGACATTCAGCCTCTTTTCCTATGCTTTAAGTGCAATTCCAGTCTACGCCCTGAAATCGTTTTCCTGAAATTCTGCCCCGCTTTCAAGTCCTCTTCGAAGACTTACTTCAATACATTTTTGGACGATAGCTGTCATTCATAACTCTGCAGGTTTGTGAATTACAGTGCCCCTGAGCTCCTTTCTTCAACTCGCTTTCTTGTGAGCTGGCCGCAAAACCGCAGGATTGCTTCAGGCCCTAATCTGGTTCCGGCAGGGCACGCTGAGCCTTTGGTTAATCCCTCTTCCTGGTATGAAATGAGCGTTCCATTTGCACGTGCAGACACCTACAGCTAGTCTCTCATTGGTTCTCCCTATTCCTGTTCATCTTGCGCAGAATTTGCAAACTGTGCCAAACAGGAGGTTAAAGGCACTGACTCTCCAAGTGGGGAGAGTGTTAGTAAAGCGTCTGGAACGGTGAACCCGAGTACCAGGAGACGAAACCTGAGATGCATTTGAAAACGTTTCCCAATCCCACGGTGGACCATACTCTGGGTTTCCCATGCATGTTTTATCTGAAGGAAGAATCCCTTAAACCTGGAGAGTTGGGACCCATGGAATGGCTACCATGCAGTATGACTTCAAAGGGTCTGCGTTTGCTCACCGAACCTCACCAATGCTATCAGCCCGAAGTGTCCAGCCTTATGTCTCACCCAGCTCTGGGTGTAGATGTGGTAAATCCAGGTTGCATCACAAACCCTGAATATATTATTTAAGAATTGCTCTCTATTTCACTGTCATTGTGTTTTGTTTGTGAAAATTATTTTGATAATGGGATTTATCGGATTTTCACTGCTTCGTTTAGGCCGCTGTACACACGCTTGATTTCCTTATGGAGACATATAAATTCATGGGCCTTAAGATCCTTACTTGTCAGGTATATTCCCAGGCGTTGAATATGGGGTGTTGAATCCATTTCGTTGAGCAAGGAGTAGGTCTTGTCTATTATATATTTGGCTTATGGAACGGTATCTGTGCTAATTTCAATTTCTGGTTTGATGCAGCACCCCAACTCACCTTTCCCCTTAAGCAAACATAAGTTGGTTTTCTGAATTTGAGACCCTGTTCTGTTTTGTAATTCAGTTCATGTTTAGCCAAGTTTACGTTCCGTGTATTAGTGATATCTTATGATGTTTCTTTTTCTGTGTGACTTATTTCTCGTAGAATCGTCGTACCCGAATCCACTCATTTTGCCGCGACGGGCCTGATGACGTAGATCTCATTGCTGAGTGATATTCCATTGTACGTACGTACCACAACTTCTTTATCCATTTGTTGCTTTCTCGGATATTTAACTTGTACCGTAGACGAGGTTCTTCTAAACAGAGCCGTCCCAAACTTTGGGGTGGCTCTGTGTTTTTGATTTTAATTTCCCTAAGCTATAGAACCCTAAGTGGAAGTGCCATAGGCTGTGTTGCTTTGTTTCCTACGTGTTTCAGGAAACACCATACACTTCTCCAGAGTGGCTGTTGGCAATTTACATCCCACCCATCAGCATAACAAGGCTCCCTGTGCTCCATGACCTGTCCTGCCTTTCTGGATTTTACACAGTTTTCAGATGGCCCTTTTGACCGGGGGGCAGTGAGACATCATTGTAGTGCAGATTTACTTTACACGCATGCTTGGTTGGCCAAAAAGTGCGTATGCGTTTTTACCTGAATATATTCAGGAAAAAACACATACGCCCTTTTTGGCCAAGTGCATCATTGTCGACATTCTGCCTCTTTTCCTATGCTTTACGTGCAATTCCAGTCTACCCCGTGAAATCATTTTCCTGAAATTCTGCCCCACTTTCAAGTCCTCTTCGAAGACTTACTTCAGTATATTTTTGGACGATAGCTGTCATTCATTACTCTGCAGGTTTGTGAATTACAGTGCCCCTGAGCTCCTTTCTTCAACTCGCTTTTTTGTGAGCTGGCCGCATAACCGCAGGATTGCTTCAGACCCTAATCTGGTTACGGCAGGGCACGCTGAGCCTTTGGTTAATCCCTCTTCCTGGTGGGAAATGAGCGTTCCATTTGCCCGTGCAGACACCTACAGCTAGTCTCTCATTGGTTCTCCCTATTCCTGTTCATCTTGCCCAGAAATTGCATACTGTGCCAAACAGGAGGTTACAGGCACTGACTCTCCAAGTGGGGAGAGTGTTAGTAAAGCGTCTGGAACGGTGAACCCGAGTACCAGGGGACGAAACCTGAAATGCATTTGAAAACGTTTCCCAATCACACGGTGGACCATACTCTGGGATTCCCATGCATGTTTTAGCTGAAGGAAGAATCCCTTAAACCTGGAGAGTTGGGACCCATGGAATGGCTACCATGCAGTATGACTGCAAAGGGTCTGCGTTTGCTCACCGAACCTCACCAATGCTATCAGCCCGAAGTGTCCAGCCTTATGTCTCACCCAGCTCTGGGTGTAGATGTGGTAAATCCAGGTTGCATCACAAGCCCTGAATGAATTATTTAAGAATTGCTCTCTATTTCACTGTCATTGTGTTGTGTTTTTGAAATTTATTTTGATAATGGGATTTATCGGATTTTCACTGCTGCGTTTAGGCCGCTGTACACACGCTTGATTTCCTTATGGAGACTTATAAATCCATGGGTCTTAAGATTCTTACTTGTCAGGTATATTCCCAGGCGTTGAATATGGGGTGTTGAGTCCATTTCGATGAGCAAGGAGTAAGTCTTGTCTATTATATATTTGGCTTATGGAACGGTATCTGTGCTAAATTCAATCTGTGGTTTGATGCAGCACCCCAACTCACCTTTCCCCATAAGTAAGCATAAGTTTGTTTTCTAAATTTGAGACCCTGTTCTGTTTTGTAATTCAGTTCATGTGTAGACAAGTTTACGTTCTGTGTATTAGTGATATCTTATGATGTTTCTTTTTCTGTGTGACTTATTTCTCGTAGAATCGTCGTACCTAAATCCACTCATTATGCCGCTACGGGCCTGATGACGTAGATTTCATTGCTGAGTGATATTCCATTGTACGTACGTACCACAACTTCTTTATCCATTTTTTGCTTTCTCGGATATTTAACTTGTATCGTAGATGAGGTTCTTGTAAACAGAGCCGTCCCAAACTTTGGTGTAGCTGTGTGTTTTTGATTTTAATTTCCCTAAGCTATAGGACCCTAAGTGGAAGTGCCATAGGCTGTGTTGCTTTGTTTCCTAAGTGTTTCAGGAAACACCATACACTTCTCCAGATTGGCTGTTGGCAATTTACATCCCGCCCATCAGCATAACAAGGCTCCCTGTTCTCCATGACCTGTCCTGCCTTTCTGGATTTTACACTTGTTTCAGATGGCCGTTTTGACCGTGGGGCAGTGAGACTTCATTGTAGTGCAGATTTCCTTTACACGCTTGCTTGGTAGGCCAAGAAGGGCGTATGCGTTTTTTCCTGAAAATATTCAGGAAAAAACGCATACGCCCTTTTTGGCCAAGTGCATCATTGTCGACATTCTGCCCCTTTTCCTATGCTTTAAGTGCAATTCCAGTCTACGCCCTGAAATCGTTTTCCTGAAATTCTGCCCCGCTTTCAAGTCCTCTTCGAAGACTTACTTCAATATATTTTTGGACGATAGATGGCATTCATAACTCTGCAGGTTTGTGAATTACAGTGCCCCTGAGCTCCTTTCTTCAACTCGCTTTCTTGTGAGCTGGCCGCAAAACCGCAGGATTGCTTCAGGCCTTAATCCGGTTCCGGCAGGGCACGCTGAGCCTTTGGTTAATTCCTCTTCCTGGTGGGAAATGAGCATTCCATTTGCCCGTGCAGACACCTACAGCTAGTCTCTCATTGGTTCTCCCTATTCCTGTTCATCTTGCCCAGAAATTCCAAACTGTGCCAAACAGGAGGTTAAAGGCACTGACTCTCCAAGTGGGGAGAGTGTTAGTAAAGCGTCTGGAACGGTGAACCCGTGTACCAGGGGACGAAACCTGAAATGCATTGGAAAACGTTTCCCAATCACACGGTGGACCATACTCTGGGTTTCCCATGCATGTTTTAGCTGAAGTAAGAATCCCTTAAAACTGGAGAGTTGGGACCCATGGAATGGGTACCATGCAGTATGACTTCAAAGGGTCTGCGTTTGCTCACCAAACCTCACCAATGCTATCAGCCCGAAGTGTCCAGCCTTATGTCTCACCCAGCTCTGGGTGTAGATGTGGTAAATCCAGGTTGCATCACAAGCCCTGAATGAATTATTTAAGAATTGCTCTCTATTTCACTGTCATTGTGTTTTGTTTGTGAAATTTATTTTGATAATGGGATTTATCGGATTTTCACTGCTGCATTTTGGCCGCTGTACACACGCTTGATATCCTTATGGAGACATATAAATCCATGGGTCTTAAGATTCTTACTTGTCAGGTATATTCCCAGGCGTTGAATATGTGGTGTTGAGTCCATTTCGTTGAGCAAGGAGTAGGTCTTGTCTATTATATATTTGGATTATGGAATGGTATCTGTGCTAATTTCAATCTCTGGTTTGATGCAGCACCCCAACTCACCTTTCCCCATAAGCAAGCATAAGTTGGTTTTCGAAATTTGAGACCCTGTTCTGTTTTGTAATTCAGTTCATGTGTAGCCAAGTTTACGTTCCGTGTATTAGTGATATCTTATGATGTTTCTTTTTCTGTGTGCCTTATTTCGCGTAGAATCGGGGTACCTGAATCACCTCATTATGCCACTACGGGCCTGATGACGTAGATCTCATCGCTGAGTGATATTCCATTGTACGTATGTACCACAACTTCTTTATCCATATTTTGCTTTCTCAGATATTTAACTTGTACCATAGACGAGGTTCTTGTAAACAGAGCCATCCCAAATTTTGGGGTGGCTGTGTGTTTTTGATTTTAATTTCCCTAAGCTATAGGACCCTAAGTGGAAGTGCCATAGGCTGTGTTGCTTTGTTTCCTACGTGTTTCAGGAAACACCATACACTTCTCCAGAGTGGCTGTTGGCAATGTACATCCCGCCCATCAGCGTAACAAGGCTCCCTGTTCTCCATGACCTGTCCTGCCTTTCTGGATTTTACACTTTTTCCAGATGGCCCTTTTGACCGGGGGGCAGTGAGACTTCATTGTAGTGCAGATTTCCTTTACACGCTTGCTTGGTTGACCAAAAAGCGCGTATGCGTTTTTTCCTGAATATATTCAGGAAAAACAGCATACCCCCTTTTTGGCCAAGTGCATCATTGTCGACATTCTGCCCCTTTTCCTATGCTTTAAGTGCAATTCCAGTCTACCCCCTGAAATCGTTTTCCTGAAATCCTGCCCCGCTTTCAAGTCGTCTTCGAAGACTTACTTCAATACATTTTTGGACGATAGCTGTCATTCATAACTCTGCAGGTTTGTGAATTACAGTGCCCCTGAGTTCCTTTCTTCAACTCGCTTTCTTATGAGCTGGCCACAAAACCGCAGGTTTGCTTCAGGCCCTAATCTGGTTCCGGCAGGGCACGCTGAGCCTTTGCTTAATCCGTCTTCCTGGTGGGAAATGAGCGTTCCATTTGCCCGTGCAGACACCTACAGCTAGTCTCTCATTGGTTCTCCCTATTCCTGTTCATTTGCGCAGAAACTGCAAACTGTGCCAAACAGGAGGTTAAAGGCACTGACTCTCCAAGTGGGGAGAGTGTTAGTAAAGCGTCTGGAACGGTGAACCCGAGTACCAGGGGACGAAACCTGAGATGCATTTCAAAACGTTTCCCAATCACACGGTGGACCATACTCTGGGTTTCCCATGCATGTTTTAGCTGAAGGAAGAATCCCTTAAACCTGGAGAGTTGGGACCCATGGAATGGGTACCATGCAGTATGACATCAAATGGTCTGCGTTTGCTCACCGAACCTCACCAATGCTATCAGCCCGAAGTGTCCAGCCTTATGTCTCACCCAGCTCTGGGTGTAGATGTGGTAAATCCAGGTTGCATCACAAAACCTGAATGAATTATTTAAGAATTGCTCTCTATTTCACTGTCATTGTTCTGTGTTTTTGAAATTTATTTTGATAATGGGATTTATCGGATTTTCACTGCTGCATTTAGGCCACTGTACACACGCTTGACTTCCTTATGGAGACATATAAATCCATGGGTCTTAAGATTCTTACTTGTCAGGTATATTCCCAGGCGTTGAATATGGGGTGTTGAGTCCATTTCGTTGAGCAAGGAGTAGGTCTTTTCTATTATATATTTGGCTTATGGAACGGTATCTGTGCTAATTTCAATCTCTGGTTTGATGCAGCGCCCCAACTCACCTTTCCCCATAAGCAAGCATAAGTTGGTTTTCTAAATTTGAGACCCTGTACTGTTTTGTAATTCAGTTCATGTGTAGCCAACTTTATGTTCCGTGTATTAGTGATATCTTATGATATTTCTTTTTCTGTGTGACTTATTTCTCGTAGAATCATCGTACCAGAATCCACTCATTATGCCGCTACGGGGCTGATGACGTAGATCTCATTGCTGAGTGATATTCCATTGTACGTACGTACCACCACTTCTTTATCCATTTTTTGCTTTCTCGGATATTTAACTTGTACCGTAGACGAGGTTCTTGTAAACAGAGCCGTCCCAAACTTTGGGGTGGCTCTGTGTTTTTGATTTTAATTTCCCTAAGCTATAGGACCCTAAGTGGAAGTGCCATAGGCTGTGTTGCTTTGTTTCCTACGTGTTTTTAGGAAACACCATACACTTCTCCAGAGTGGCTGTTGGCAATTTACATCCCGACCATCAGCATAACAAGGCTCCCTCTTCTCCATGACCTGTCCTGCCTTTCTGTATTATACACTTGTTTCCGATGACCTTTTGGACCGGGGGGCAGTGAGACTTCATTGTAGTGCAGATTTCCTTTACACGCTTCCTTGGTTGGCCAACAAGGGCGTATGCGTTTCTTCCTGAATATATTCAGGAAAAAACGCATACGCCCTTTTTGGCCAAGTGCATCATTGTCGACATTCAGCCTCTTTTCCTATGCTTTAAGTGCAATTCCAGTCTACGCCCTGAAATCGTTTTCCTGAAATTCTGCCCCGCTTTCAAGTCCTCTTCGAAGACTTACTTCAATACATTTTTGGACGATAGCTGTCATTCATAACTCTGCAGGTTTGTGAATTACAGTGCCCCTGAGCTCCTTTCTTCAACTCGCTTTCTTGTGAGCTGGCCGCAAAACCGCAGGATTGCTTCAGGCCCTAATCTGGTTCCGGCAGGGCACGCTGAGCCTTTGGTTAATCCCTCTTCCTGGTATGAAATGAGCGTTCCATTTGCACGTGCAGACACCTACAGCTAGTCTCTCATTGGTTCTCCCTATTCCTGTTCATCTTGCGCAGAATTTGCAAACTGTGCCAAACAGGAGGTTAAAGGCACTGACTCTCCAAGTGGGGAGAGTGTTAGTAAAGCGTCTGGAACGGTGAACCCGAGTACCAGGAGACGAAACCTGAGATGCATTTGAAAATGTTTCCCAATCCCACGGTGGACCATACTCTGGGTTTCCCATGCATGTTTTAGCTGAAGGAAGAATCCCTTAAACCTGGAGAGTTGGGACCCATGGAATGGCTACCATGCAGTATGACTGCAAAGGGTCTGCGTTTGCTCACCGAACCTCACCAATGCTATCAGCCCGAAGTGTCCAGCCTTATGTCTCACCCAGCTCTGGGTTTAGATGTGGTAAATCCAGGTTGCATCACAAACCCTGAATATATTATTTAAGAATTGCTCTCTATTTCACTGTCATTGTGTTTTGTTTGTGAAAATTATTTTGATAATGGGATTTATCGGATTTTCACTGCTGCGTTTAGGCCGCTGTACACACGCTTGATTTCCTTATGGAGACATATAAATTCATGGGCCTTAAGATTCTTACTTGTCAGGTATATTCCCAGGCGTTGAATATGGGGTGTTGAATCCATTTCGTTGAGCAAGGAGTAGGTCTTGTCTATTATATATTTGGCTTATGGAATGGTATCTGTGCTAATTTCAATCTCTGGTTTGATGCTGCACCCCAACTCACCTTTCCCCATAAGCAAGCATAAGTTGTTTTTCTAAATTTGAGACCCTGTTCTGTTTTGTAATTCAGTTCATGTGTAGACAAGTTTACGTTCGGTGTATTAGTGATATCTTATGATGTTTCTTTCTCTGTGTGACTTATTTCTCGTAGAATCATCGTACCTGAATCCACTCATTATGCCGCTACGGGCCTGATGACGTAGATCTCATTGCTGAGTGATATTCCATTGTACGTACGTACCACAACTTCTTTATCCATTTTTTGCTTTCTCGGATATTTAACTTGTACCGTTGACGAGGTTCTTGTAAACAGAGCCGTCCCAAACTTTGGGGTGGCTGTGTGTTTTTGATTTTAATTTCCCTAAGCTATAGGACCCTAAGTGGAAGTGCCATAGCCTGTGTTGCTTTGTTTCCTACGTGTTTCAGGAAACACCATACACTTCTCCAGATTGGCTGTTGGCAATTTACATCCCGCCCATCAGCACAACAAGGCTCCCTGTTCTCCATGACCTGTCCTGCCTTTCTGGATTTTACACTTTTTTAGATGGCCATTTTGACTGGGGGCAGTGAGACTTCATTGTAGTACAGATTTCCTTTACACGCTTGCTTGGTTGGCCAAAAAGGGCGTATGCGTTTTTTCCTGAATATATTCAGGAAAAAACGCATACGCCCTTTTTGGCCAAGTGCATCATTGTGGATATTCTGCCTCTTTTCCTATGCTTTAAGTGCAATTCCAGTCTACCCCCTGAAATCGTTTTCCTGAAACTCTGCCCCGCTTTCAAGTCCTCTTCGAAGACTTACTTCAATACATTTTTGGACGATAGCTGTCATTCATAACTCTGCAGGTTTGTGAATTACAGTGCCCCTGAGCTCCTTTCTTCAACTCGCTTTCTTGTGAGCTGGCCGCAAAACCGCAGGATTGCTTCAGGCCCTCATCTGGTTCTGGCAGCGCACGCTGAGTCTTTGGTTAATTCCTCTTCCTGGTGAGAAATGAGCGTTCCATTTGCCCGTGCAGACACCTACAGCTAGTCTCTCATTGGTTCTCCCTATTCCTGTTCATCTTGCGCAGAAATTGCAAACTGTGCCAAACAGGAGGTTAAACTCACTGACTCTCCAAGTGGGGAGAATGTTAGTAAAGCGTCTGGAACGGTGAACCCGAGTACCAGGGGATGAAACCTGAGATGCATTTGAAAATGTTTCCCAATCACATGGTGGACCATACTCTGGGTTTCCCATGCATGTTTTAGCTGAAGGAATAATCCCTTAAACCTGGAGAGTTGGGACCCATGGAATGGCTACCATGCAGTATGACTTCAAAGGGTCTGCGTTTGCTCACAGAACCTCACCAATGTTATCAGCCCGAAGTGTCCAGCCTTATGTCTCACCCAGCTCTGGGTGTAGATGTGGTAAATCCAGGTTGCATCACAAGCCCTGAATGAATTATTTAAGAATTGCTCTCTATTTCACTGTCATTCTGTTTTGTTTGTGAAATTTATTTTGATAATGGGTTTTATCGGATTTTCACTCTTGCGTTTAGGCCACTGTACACACGCTTGACTTCCTTATGGAGACATATAAATCCATGGGTCTTAAGATTCTTACTTGTCAGGTATATTCCCAGGCGTTGAATATGGGGTGTTGAGTCCATTTCGTTGAGCAAGGAGTAGATCTTGTCTCTTATATATTTGGCTTATGGAACGGTATCTGTGCTAATTTCAATCTCTGGTTTTATGCAGCACCCGAACTCAACTTTCCCCATAAGCAAGCATAAGTTGGTTTTCTAAATTTGAGTCCCTGTTCTGTTTTGTAATTCAGTTCATGTGTAGCCAAGTTTACGCTCCGTGTATTATTGATATCTTATGATGTTTCTTTTTCTGTGTGATTATTTCTCGTAGTATCATCGTACTTGAATCAATTCATTATGCCGCAACGGGCCTGATGACATAGATTTCATTGCTGAGTGATATTCCATTGTACGTACGTACCACAACTTCTTTATCCATGTTTTGCTTTCTCGGATATTTAACTTGTACCTTAGACGAGGTTCTTGTAAACAGAGCCATCCCAAACTTTGGGGTGGCTGTGTGTTTTTGATTTTAATTTCCCTAAGCTATAGGAACCTACGAGGAAGTGGCATAGGCTGTGTTTCTTTTTTTGCTACGTGTTTCAGGAAACACCATACACTTCTGCAGAGTGGCTGTTGGCAATGTACATCCCGCCCATCAGCATAACAAGGCTCCCTGTTCTACATGACCTGTCCTGCCTTTCTGGATTTTACACTTGTTTCAGATGGCCCTTTGGACCAGGGGGCAGTGAGACTTCATTGTAGTGCAGATTTCCTTTACACGCTTGCTTGGTTGGCCAAAAAGGGCGTATGCGTTTTTTCCTGAATATATTCAGGAAAAAACGCATACGCCCTTTTTGGCCAAGTGCATCATTGTCGACATTCTGCCTCTTTTCCTATGCTTTAAGTGCAATTCCAGTCTACCCCCTGAAATCGTTTTCCTGAAATTCTGCCCCGCTTTCAAGTCCTCTTCGAAGACTTACTTCAATACATTTTTGGACGATAGCTGTCATTCATAACTCTGCAGGTTTGTGGATTACAGTGCCCCTGAGCTCCTTTCTTCAACTCGCTTTCTTGTGAGCTGGCCGCAAAACCGCAGGATTGCTTCAGGCCCTAATCTGGTTCCGGCAGGGCACGCTGAGCCTTTGGTTAATCCCTCTTCCTGGTGGGAAATGAGCGTTCCATTTGCCCGTGCAGATTCCTACAGCTAGTCTCTCATTGGTTCTCCCTATTCCTGTTACTCTGGCGCAGAAATTGCAAACTGTGCCAAACAGGAGGTTAAAGGCACTGACTCTCCAAGTGGGGAGAGTGTTAGTAAAGCGTCAAGAACGGTGAACCCGAGTACCAGGGGTCGAAACCTGAGATGCATTACAAAACGTTTCGCAATCACACGGTGGACCATACTCTGGGTTTCCCATGCATGTTTTAGCTGAAGGAAGAATCCCTTAAACCTGGTGAGTTGGGACACATGGAATGGCTGCCATGCAGTATGACTTCAAATGGTCTGCCTTTACTCACCGAACCTCTCCAATGCTATCAGCCCGAAGTGTCCAGCCTTATGTCTCAACCAGCTCTGGGTGTAGATGTTGTAAATCCAGGTTTCATCACAAGGCCTGAATGAATTATTTAAGAATTGCTCTCTATTTCTCTGTCATTGTGTTTTGTTTGTGAAATTTATTTTGTTAATGGGATTTATCGGATTTTCACTGCTGTGTTTAGGCCACTGTACACATGCTTGACTTCCTTATGGAGACATATAAATCCATGGGTCTTAAGATTCTTACTTGTCAGGTATATTCCCAGACGTTGAATATGGGGTGTTGAGTCTATTTCGTTCAGCAAGGAGTAGGTTTTTTCTATTATATATTTGGCTTATGGAACGCTATCTGTGCTAATTTCAATCTCTGGTTTGATGCAGCACCCCAACTCACCGTTCCCCATAAGCAAGCATAAGTTGGTTTTCTAAATTTGAGACCCTGTTCTGTTTCGTAATTCAGTTCACGTGTAGCCAAGTTTATATTCCGTGTATTAGTGATATCTTATGATCTTTCTTTTTCTGTGTGACTTATTTCTCGTAGAATCGTCGTACCTGAATCCACTCATTATGCCGCTACAGGCCTGAAGACGTAGATCTCATTGCTGAGTGATATTCCATTGTACGTACGTACCACATCTTCTTTATTCATTTTTTGCTTTCTCGGATATTTAACTTGTACCGTAGACGAGGTTCTTGTAAACAGAGCCGTCCCAAACTTTGGGGTGGCAGTGTGTTTTTGAATTTAATTTCCCTAAGCTATAGGACCATGAGTGGAAGTGCCATAGGCTGTGTTGCTTTGTTTCCTACGTGTTTCAGGAAACACCATACACTTCTCCAGAGTGGCTGTTGGCAATTTACATCCCGCCCATCAGCATAACAAGGCTCCCTGTTCTCCATGACCTGTCCTGCCTTTCTGGATTTTACACTTGTTTCAGATGGCCCTTTTGACCGGGGGGCAGTGAGACTTCATTGTAGTGCAGATTTCCTTTACACGCTTGCTTGGTTGGCCAAAAAGTGCGTATGCGTTTATTCCTGAATATATTCAGGAAACAACGAATACGCCCTTTTTGGCCAAGTGCATCATTTTTGACATTCTGCCTCTTTTCCTATGCTTTAAGTTCAATTCCAGTCCACCCCGTGAAATTGTTTTCCCGAAATTCTGCCCCGCTTTCAAGTCCTCTTCGAAGACTTACTTCAATACATTTTTGGACGATAGCTGTCATTCATAACTCTGCAGTTTTGTGAATTACAGTGCCCCTGAGCTCCTTTCTTCAACTCGCTATCTTGTGAGCTGGCCGCAAACCAACATGATTGCTTCAGGCCCTAATCTGGTTCCGGCACGTCATGCTGAGCCTTTGGTTAATTCCTCTTCCTGGTGGGAAATGAGCATTAAATTTGCACGTGCAGACACCTACAGCTAGTCCCTGATTGGTTCTCCCTATTCCTGTTCACCTTCCGCAGAATTTCCAAACTGTGCCAAACAGGAGGTTAAAGGCACTGACTCTCCAAGTGGAGAGAGTGTTAGTAAAGGGTCTGGAATGGTGAACCCGTGTAAAAGGGGACGAAAACTGAGATGCATTTGAAAACGCTTCCCACTCACACGGTGTACCATACTTTGTGTTTCCCATGCATGTTTTAGCTGAAGGAAGAATCTCTTAAACCTGGAGAGTTGGGACCCATGGAATGGGTACCATGCAGTATGACTTCAAAGGGTCTGCATTTGCTCATCGTACCTCACCAGTGCTATCCGCCCGAAGTGTCCAACCTTATGTCTCACTCAGCTCTTGGTGCAGATGTGGTTAATCCCGGTTGCATCACAAGCTCTGAATGAATTATTTAAGTATAGCTCTCTATTTCACTGTCATTGTGTTTTGTTTTTGTAATTCATTTTGATAATTGGATTTATCGGATTTTCTCTGCTGCGTTCATAAATCTATACACACCCTTGATTCTCTTACAGAGACATATAAATCCATGGGTTTGAAGATTCTTACTAGTCAGGTGTATTCCTAGGCGTTGAATATGGGGTGTTTAGTCCATTTCGTTGAGCAACTGGTAGGTCTTGACTATTACATATTTGGCTTATGGAAAGGTATCTGTGCTAATTTCTATCTCTGGTTTTATGCAGCACCCCAACTCTCCTTTATCCTTAAGCAAGCATATGTTGGTTTTCTAAATTTGAGACCCCGTTCTGTTTAGTAATTCAGTTCATTTGTAGCCACGTTTACATTCCATGTATTAGTAATATCGTGTGTCTTTTTCTTTTTGAATTATGTGACTTCGAATGATCATACGTAACTCCTCTGTGGTTGTTACAACTGGCCATATTTCATTGATTTCCAGGCTGAGTAATATTCCACTCTACATAAGTGCCACATCTCTATCCATTTTTTCCCTCCAGAGACTTATAAATTATATCCTAGTCGAGGATCTTTTAAACATAGAGGCGGTAAATATTGGGGTGCCTGTGTCCTCTCGATTTTTGTTTTTCCCAAGATATACGTCCATGAGTGCAAGTGCCCTGTGCTCTGTAGCTCATTTTTTAGATGCTTTAGTAAACACAATACACTTCTCCAGAGTGACCGTTGGCAATATACATTTCCAGTATAAGCCTCAGAGAGCTCCCTTTTCTCCTTGCCCTGTCCTGCATTTTTGGTGTTTACACTTTATGAGGAAGGCTCTTCTGACTGATGCGAAGTGATATGTTTTGTAGTATTGATTTCCAGTGCCCACCTGTTTGGTTGGCTAAAAAAGTGTATGCCCTTTTCTTGAATACATACAGAAAAAGACGCATACACCCTTTTTGGCCAATTGCAATGTTGGCAATGTTCAGCCCCTTTTCTTGTGCTTAATGGCGAGTCCTTTCTACCTCTTCCAATCCCTTTCCTGCCATTCTCCGTTGCTTACAAGTCCTTTCCTCTGACTTTCCTCAAGACATTTTTCAGTGATAGATATTTTCAACTCTGCAGTTTTGTGAATTTTAGTGTCCCTGAGTTCCATTTTTCAACTTCTGTTTATGGGAACTGGCCACAAAGCAGCGGAATTTCCTCAAGCCCTATTCTGTTTCCATGGGCAACCCTAGCCTTTGGTCAATTCGTCTTCCTGATTGGAAATAAGAGTGACATGTGCCTGTCCGAACACCTAGGACTTGTGTCTCATTGTTCCTCCTCCTTCTGCTTCATCCTCTGGACAAATTCCAAACTGTCTGCAACAGGATGTTGACAGTGCTGACATCTCCAAGTGGGGAGACTGTTCGTAAAGATGCTGGAGGGATGAACCCGAGCACCAGGAGATGAGGAGATGAGATGCCTTTTCCAAACTCTTCCCGATCAGATGGTATACCATCCTCTGGGTGTGACAGGCATGTTTTAGCTGTAGGAAGTGTCCCATTCATGTGAGGAGAACACCAGGGCTTTTACAAAATCAGTGTCTCTCCACAACCCAAACTGGGGAATTTTTTAAGCTACGGCTACACATATGTTCATTAAGGGCCTTGGGAAGTAGGCAGAGTCCAAACTTTAGATGATTGAAGTCTTCAGGGTCAGAAGCACTCACCACCGGCTTCCCTTAGGTTCCATTTTAACTGTCATTAATAGATGATGTCAATAAAAATATCTATTCTTTTTCAGATTATTTCCCCTTATAGGTTATTGTAAAATATTGAGTGTAGTTCCCGGGGCTATACAGTAGTTCCTTGTTGATGATCGATTTTATACATAGCAGTGTGTATGTGTTAATCCCAAACTGTTAATTTATCCCTCCTCCCACCTTTCCCCTTTGGTAATAATAAATTATAAGATTTTATACTTCTCAGAATTGGGGGAACTGAAAGAGAGGTATCATTTTCAATGGAAAAGCATTTAAAACAAGATTGAAGTTTTAACCAAGATTTTTAGATGTACATCCTTGGAAAGAAATCACTTCGTTTCTCTAATATTGACCTGACAAATAAGACAAACCTTTTCACTGAACTTGCTTATAATAAAGTGATGGAAATATCAAATGGGAGTGTTAGAAACATCTTATTTTACCCGAGCCTTATACACTGTTCTATGTTAATTACAGTTTGGCTCAAACATCTGTTCATTGAAGTTACAATGTTCTCAATTTCTGTTACTGATCCTCCAGAGTGGACCCCAACAAGTGTCCCCCTGCCCAGTGTCATTGGAGCCAACAGATTGAGACTGAGTTTGGTTCAGAAGCAAAGGAAACTTTATATTTTGATCAGAGAATGGAGAGGTGAGAGCATGTGCTACCCCGTGGGCTGTGGGCTGGGCTGCTGTGTAGAGATCCTGTCAGAGTCAGTGGGAGGGAGGGGGCGGAGCTCTCGAGGGCCCGGTTGGCTGCAGCTCAGGCTCTATATCGCGGAGTGTGCACTGT
Source organism: Delphinapterus leucas (assembly GCF_059928025.1). NCBI lineage: Eukaryota > Metazoa > Chordata > Mammalia > Artiodactyla > Monodontidae > Delphinapterus > Delphinapterus leucas. The sequence goes on from NW_028322232.1 coordinate 16,776,396, forward strand.
GTCCCAGGAGCTGAGGTGTCGATCCAGCCATTCCGCACTAGGAAATCTGGTCTGAAGTGCCGGCTGTTGAACCTCTGTATGCGGGACCCTAGGAGCACGTGAAATTAGACAAAGCACAAAGGATAAAAAAGGTTAGACTTTATTTTATTGCCCAGATTCTATTTTTATCTCCCAGGGATTTTTAAGGGGCTTTGCCTGGGAAAAAGCCCTCTTCTGCCTTTTTTCCCCTTCCTCATTCTTAGAGTGCTGAGGGTGCAGACCCTTCTTCGGTAACTGCTGAGTGCTGAGTTAGGAGCCCTCATACCCGTGGGCGAGGGTCAGAACTTCTCCCCAGCAGCCTCCAGGTGACGTTGATTGTCCCCAGGCCTCCTGCCTCCCCGCTCGTCCACCTGAGCACCAGTATTGGAAGCGTTATAGATTCTAATGACCTTTAAGGGTCCAGGAAGGAGATGTGCAGTGACGCTGTGAGGTCCAGTTTCACCCCGCCCTGCATTTGTTCGGCCACCTTAGGCTGACCCTTTCTGCCAGCCTAGATGCTCTGACCAGTAGTCTGCACTTTCTTCAATTAGGCCCCTGAATTAACGTAAAAAGAGCACCAGGTGTCAGGACCCTGCCTGCTCAACTCCCAGACAGTCCAGGGTCAGTGGTGATGAAGGACCATGATGGCCACTGAGTCAACAGCCTTTTGAAGTAAACAGGAGTCCAGCCGGTCTTATTGGCCACCATCATCACAGTGTCTGTAGGCTCTTCTATGGTGACAGCGTGATATACGCTTCCCCCGCCAAGATTATTAGGTCCGCTCTGGGTGCAGTAAGTCCTGCAAGCAGTAGTCTACTCTTTTGGGACACACTCTTGTTGTTTTATGAGAGAAACTCCAGGTCAAGTGATGGTCACATGAGTCGTCATGGTGCCCCTTTACCCCGGTTATCTCTCTGGAGGTTGGAGTTGGAGGGCCTCCTCACTCGAGGTCAGTGTGCCCACAGAGCAAACCCTGCAACTTCAGGGCATGGTTGGGGCTTAGGATCACCACGTGGGGTCCTTTTCCCTTAGGAGGGAGGTGGCCTTTTGTGCTGCTGATTTCCAGGTTTTCAGATACCGCCAGTATCTTGGCCAGATGTGGCGGTGGGCCAAGCCCATTGGTGACCGTAGTTTATCCTACCGGGATGGCATTCTTGCATTGTTCCATTTCAAGTGGTCCCAGTTTTTGCACTAATACTCCAATAGCGATTCACCATTCACCAGGAATGTAAAGGTCAAAGGGTTTAGCTAAATTAGGGAGTTCCAGGGCAAGGGTCTGAATTGACTGCTCTTTCCATTCTTGAAAGGCCACTTCTGGATTCTATTCAAAAGGATCATCATCTTTTCCTTTCAGTGTTTCATATAGAGGCCCAGCTAGTAGACTGTAGTTAGGGATCCAGAAGCACCAACCCTGGCCTCCCCAGGAACCCCTAAGCTGTCTTCTAGTTTTAGAAATGGGTAAGGCTGTAAATTGTTTCTTCCCTTTCCTGGGATGGGCTTCTCCGACCTTCTGTGAGAATGAAGCCCAGGCAGGTCACCGTAGTCTGTGATATTTGAGCTTTTTATTGGACAACTTCTATCCTTTATTGGCTTGGTAGTTCAGAGGTCTCCTTAGTAGGGTTGGCGATCAGAATGTCGTCTGCATATTGAAGGAGTGTTTCCTTTTCCAGAGGTAGAACTTTTAGGTCTTTAACTGAGCTTTCCCCAAAGATGGTGTGGGAATTTTTGAACCCTTGGGGCAACACGGCCCAGAAGTATTGTTTTAGTTGTATGTTGAGTCCTGCCACTCACAAGCCAAAATTTCTTGTGACTCTGGGACTAATAGAATACAAAAGAAGGCATCATTGAAGACTAATACAGAATACCATGTCCCGGTGGTTGGTAGAATGACCAGCAGGGTGTAGGATTTAGGAACTACTGGAGGTATATCCTCGGTGGCTTCACTGACTGTCCTGACATCCTTTACCAGGACTCCAGCAGCCCATGGGGCTCTCGAGGTCAGGCCAATCCCAGGATATGGAGCTCACCTGGGCAGGTACCCCACCCCCACCGCAGCCCACGGTGCTCTCCTGTTCAGGCCCCTCCCAGGATATGGGGTTCCCTGGGCAGGTTCCCCTGCAGCCCATGGGGCTCTCATGGTCAGGCCCCTCCCAGGATACAGAGCTACCCTTGCAGTTACCCTGGCAGGGCTGGGCACACAGGTACCGTGCACATCGCCCTCATTGCAGAGCACTTCCAGCTCACCTGTCACTCAGATCTGACACAGAGCACCTCAGAGCAGGACTTGAACTAAGAAACAGCAGCTCCAACAGGTCTGTGACCCTGGGCATCACTCTGTGTGGCCTCCCTCCACCTGGTCTTCCAGAGACTTCCACTGCACCCGGGGCACCAGGCCTCTGTCTCCACCCACCACCCACCCCTCCTCTCCCTGACTCCTGGGTTCCTCTCATTAGGAGAGGGTTTTCTTGAAGTTGTCTCCCACTCATGGGCCAGATAATATAATTAGAAAACAAGCCAGAGCTGCAACCCCTTGTCTATCCTGACTCTCAGGAGCCCACACCTGTTCCTTGGACCTGGCCGATTCAGCAAGTTCCAGTTTCTGCAACTGTGAGTGCCTGAAGGGTGATTATTGGCTGGCCTGGGAAGCCCGACCGTGCCGGCCAGCCCTCCCCAGGTGTGCCTGTTTGAGATCAATATAAACACCACTCCAGGCAGCAAGAGCCCCTGCAGCTGTGCCTGACGCCATTTTCTCTGCCCTGTCAGCAGTCTCGGGGCTGGACTGGTGGGAGGGAGTGAGAGGCCACGGCTTTGTGGGTGGCCCAGTGTGAGTGGGGCTCTGCTGGACTTTCTGCAGCAGTTACCAAGATGCCACCTGCTAAAGAAGAGGATGTGTCACCCATACCTGCCTCTGGAATTTCTCCCTGGGCAGAGGTGAGTGAGGAAGAAAGCAGTGGGGGCCCGGACAGCAGGGGTATCTCAGGCAGGGAAATGGAAAGCTTCCAGAAGAGTACCCAGGGCCAGGACCATCCTGGCTGGCCTGCAGGCACCAAATCGGCTGGCATGCTGTCGCTCATGTGGCTCCATGGCCCTTCCTCTAGGCTTTCAAGTCCTTGTACATATTCAGGTGTTTTACCTGGGAAGGGTGGGAACATTTCAGCAGCAGCTGGCCTGGGGCTCGGCCCACATTTACTCACAGATGCCTTGGCACGGTCCCCCAGCTTTGCAATGAGGACGCTTGTTGCGTGGGGCCTGCTGGCTGAATGGGAGATGATTCCCCACCACTGGCCAACTACAGAATTGTTTACAACTGGAGCAAGTGCCCTGATAAGGTTTTCCTCTGTGTAACTGGTGGGTTCTGTTTTTTTTTTCTTTTTTTCATTTTTGGTTCAAGGTAGATTTTATTCCTCTTTTTTGTATTTACGGATATAAGCATGGAAATAATTTATTCATATAAATACATGTATGTGAAGGGAAGAATATTTTTTCTGTTTTACTTTTTGTAATTTTGAATTTTATTTTATTTTTTTATACAGCAGGTTCTTTTTGGTTATCTATTTTATACATATAAATGTATACATGCCAATCCCAATCTCTCAATCCTCCCACCACCACCCCCCAACAGCTTTCCCCCCTTGGTGTCCATACGTTTGTTGTCTACATCTGTTGCTCTATTTCTGCCTTAAAAAACGGTTCATCTGTATAATTTTTCTAGGTTCCACATATATGCATTAATATACAAGATTTGTTTTTCTATTTCTGACTTACTTCACTCTGTATGACAGTCTCTAGATCCATCAACGTCTCTACAAATGACCCAATTTCATTCCTTTTTATGGCTTAGTAATATTCCATTTTATATTTGTACCACATCTTTATGCATTCGTCTGTCTGTGGGCATTTAGGTTGCTTCCATTACCTGGATATTGTAAGTAGTGATGCAATGAACATTGAGGTGAATGTCTCTTTTTGATTTATGGTTTTGTCTGTGTATATGCCCAGTAGTGGGATTGCTGTATCATATGGTAATTCTATTCTTAGTTTTATAAGAAACTCCATAATGTTCTCCACAGTGACTGTATCAATTTACATTCCCAACAATAGTGGAAGAGGGTTCCTTATCTCCACACCCTTTCCAGCATTTGTTGTTTGTAGATTTTCTGATGATGCCCATCCTAACAGGTGTGAGGTGATACACCATGGATGAGTCTATTTCGTTGAGCAAAGAGTAGGTCTTGTCTATTACATATTTGGCTTATGGAATGGTATGTGTGCTAATTTCAATCTCTGGTTTTATACAGCACCCCAACTCAACTTTCCCCTTAAGCAAGCATAAGTTTTTATCTAAATTTGAGACTGTTCGGTTTTGTAATTCAGTTTATGTGTAGCCAAGTTTACACTCCCTCTATTAGTGATATCTTATGATAATTATCTTTCTCTGTGTGACCTATTTCTCTTAGAATCATCATACTTAAATCCACTCAATTTGCTGCTACAGGCCTGATGACATTGATTTCATTGCTGAGTGATATTCCGTTGTACGTAAGTAGCACAACTCCTTTATCCATTTTTTTCTTTCTGGGATATTTAATTTGTACTGGACTCGAGGTTCTTGTAAACACAGCAGCCCTAAATTTTGTGTTGGCTGTGTCTTGTTGATTTTAATTTTCCTAAGCTATAGGGCCAAAAGTGGAAGTGCCCTAGTCTCTGTAGCTTTGTTTTTCAGATGTTTCAGGATACACCATAAACATCTCCAGAGTGTCTGTTGGCAATTTACATCCCGCCCATCAGCATAACAAGGCTCCCTGTTCTCCATGGCCTGTCCTGTGTTTCTGGTTTTTACACTTTTTTCAGATGGCCCTTTTGACGAATGGGAAATGAGATTTCATTGTAGTACGGATTTCCATTGCTCGAGTGCTTGGTTGGCCAAAAAGGGCATATGCGTTTTTTCCTGAATATATTCAGGAAAACATGTATACGCACTGTTCGTCCAAGTGCATCACTGTCAAAGATCTGCCACTTTTCACATGTTTTAAATGCAATTCCAATCTACCTCCTGAAATATGATTCCTCAATTTTGCCTCGTTTTCAAGTCCTCTTTGCAGACTTACTTCAATATATTTTTGCCAATAGCTGTCATTTATAACTCTGCAGGTTTGTGAATTACAGTGCCCGTGATTTCCTTTCTTAACTCGCTTCCTTGAAAGCTGGCCACAAAACCGCAGGTTTGCTTCAGGCCGTAATCAGGGTGTGGCACGGCACTCTGAGCCTTTGGTTAATTCCTCTTCCTGGTGGGAAATTAGAGTTAAATGTGCCCCTCCAGACACCTGCCTCACTCCCAGCCCCTTGGTGATGTGTGTCCTCTGGTTTGAGGCCACATGTGATGGGTTCCTCATCTTTTGATGATGTGGCCCCACTGGTGTGAGGACACTCCTGCCTGCTTCCCATCCCCTTGGTGATGTGGTCCCTCCGGCGAGAGTCTGATCCTGGTTGGGTTCCTCACACTTCTGTGAGGTGGGCCCTCTTCTCTGAGGTCACTCCTGCCTGGCTAGCACACCCCGCCTTGGCGACGTCAGACCTCTGGTGGCAGTTGGAGCCTGCTGGGAGCCTCCTCCCCTCGGTGATGAGGCCCTCTGGCATCAGGCCCTAACTGCTGGGTTCCCACATTTTCTGATACGTCCTAAGTGGTGCGAGGGCACTCCTGCCAGGTTCCCATCCCCATGGGCATGTGGGCCTTCTGCTCTAAGGTCCCAACACCTGTGTTGTTCACCGTTTCATGATGTTGGCTCTCTGGTGTTAGTTCACTCAGGCCTAGATCCCATAGACTCTGTGCTCTGAGCCGCCTGCTGGGAGGTTCCTACTGCTGAATTCCTTACCTTTTCTATTCTTTGGGTTCTGTGTTTTCATGCTCCTCCTTCCTGACTCACTCCCAGCCCCTTTGTGATGTAGGTCCTCTGGTTTGAGGCCACATGTGCCGGTTTCCTCACCTTTATTGATGTGGGCCCACTGGTGTGAGGACACTCCTGCCTGGTTCCCATCCACTTGGTGATGGGGGCCCTCTGGTGAGAGCCTGATCCTGGCTGGATTCCTCACCCTTCTGTGAGGTAGACCCTCTGCTGTGAGGTCACTCCTGCCTGGCTGGCACACGTCACCCTGGCGATGTGGGCCCTCAGTTGGGAGTTGGTGCCTGCTGGGAGTCTCCTCCCCTCGGTAATGAGGGCCCTCTGGCGTCAGGCCCTAACTCATGGGCTCCCAAAATTTTCTGATGTGCGCCCTGTCGTGCGAGTACACTCCTGCCAGTGTCCCATCCCCATGGGGATGTTGGCTTTCTGCTCTGAGGTCCCAACGGCTGGGTTGCTCACAGTGTCAGAATGTGGGCCCTCTGCTGTGAGTTCACTCCGGCATGGATCCCATAGCCTCGGTGCTCTGGGCCACCTGCTTGGAGCTTCTAACGGTGGGGTTCCTCACCTTTTTATTCTATGGGCCCTCTGTTGTGAGTCTCCTCCTGCATGCCTCACTCCCAGCCCTTTCGTGATGTGTGTCCCCTTATTTGAGGCCACATGTGCTGTGTTCCTCACCTTTGGCTGATGTGGCCCCACTGGTGTGAGGAGACTCCTGCCTGGTTTCCATCCCCTTGGTGATGTGGGCCCTCTGGTTAGAGTCTGATCCTGGTTGGGTTCCTCACACTTCTGTGAGGTGGGCCCTCTGCTGTGAGGTAACTCCTGCCTGGCTTGCTCCCATTGCCTTGGTGACGTCGGCCCTCTGGTGGCATTTGGAGCCTGCTGGTAGCCTCCTCTCCTCGGTGATGAGGGCCCTCTGGCGTCAGGCCCTAACTGCTGGGTTCCCACATTTTCTGATACGTGTTAAGTTGTGCGAGGACACTCCTGCGAGGTTCCTATCCCCATGGGGATGTGGGTCTTCTGCTCTGAGGTTCCACCGGCTGGGTTGCTCACAGTTTCATGATGTGGGCCCTCTGCTGTGAGTTCACTGTGGCCTGGATCCCATAGACTCCGTGCTCTGGGCCACCTGCTGGGAGGTTCAAACTGCTGGATTCCTCACATTTTTTATTCTGTGGGCCCTGTGTTGTTAGGCTACTCCTGCTTGCCTCACTCGGAGCATCTTGGAAATGTGGGTCCTCTGGTTTAGGCCACATGTGCTGGGTTCCTCACCTTTCTATAATGTGGCCACACTGGTGTGAGGACACTGCTGCCTTTTTCCGATCCCCTTGGTGATGTGGGCTCTCTGGTGAGAGTCTTATCCTGGCTGGTTTCCTCACCGTTCTGTGAGGTAGACCCTCTGCTGTGAGGTCACTCCTGCCTGGCTGGCACACATCACCTTGGCGACGTGGGCCCTCAGTTGGGAGTTGGTGCCTGCTGGGGGTCTCCACCCCTCGGTAATGAGGGCCCTCTGGCGTCAGACCCTAACTCCTGGGCTCCCAAAATTTTCTGATGTGCGCCCTGTGGTGCGACTACACTCCTGCCAGGTTCCCAACCCCATGGGAATGTGGGCCTTCTGCTCTGAGGTCCCAACGGTGGGTTGCTCAGTTTCATGATGAGGGTCCTCTGGTGTGAGTTCACTCCGCCCTGGATCCAATAGCCTCGCTGCTCCTGGCTGCCTGCGGGGAGGTCCCAACTGCGGGATTTCTCACCTTTTTTCTTCTATGGGCCCTCTGTTTTGAGACTCCTCCTGCCTGCCTGACTCCCAGCCCCTTGGTGATGTGTGTCCTCTGGTTTGAGGCTACGTGTGCTGGGTCCCTCACCTTTCGATTATGTGGCCCCACTGGTGTGAGGACACTCCTGCCTGGTTCCTATCCCCTTGGTGATGTGGGCCCTCTGGTGAGAGTCTGATCCTCTTTGGGTTCCTCACACTTTTGTGTGGTTGGCCCTCTGCTCTGAGGTCACTCCTGCCTGGCTGGCACACACCGCATTAGCGACGTCAGCCCTCTGGTAGCAGTTGGAGCTTGCTGGGAGCCTCCTCTCCTCAGTGATGAGGGCCCTCGGGCGTCTGGCCCTAACTGCTGGGCTCCCCACATTTTCTGATGTGTGCCCACTGGTGCGATGACACTCCTGCTTGGTTCCCTCCCCCATGGGGATGTAGGCCTTGTGCTCTGAGGTCACAATGGCTGGGTTGCTTACAGTATCACGATGAGGGCCCTCTGTTGTGAGTTCATCACTGCCTGGATCCCATAGCCTCGGTGATCTGGGCCGCCTGCTGGGATGTTCCAACGGCTGGATTCCTCACCTTTTTTATACAATGGGCCATGTGTTGGGAGGATAATCCTGCCTGCCTTGCTCCGAGACCCATGGTGACGTGGGTCCTCTGGTTTGAGGCCACATGTGCTGAGTACCTCAACTTTCGATGATGTGGTCCCACGGGTGTGAGGACACTCCTGCCTGGTTCCCAGCCCCTTGCTGTTGTGGGCACTCTGGTGAGGGTCTGATCCTTCCTGGGTTCCTTACCCTTCTGTGAGGTGGGCCCTCTGATGTGAGGTCACTCCTGCATGGCTGGCTCACGTCGCCTTGGCGACGTGGGTCTTCTGTTGGCCACTGAAGCATACTGGGAGCCTCCTACCCTCTTTAATGAGGGCCCTGGAAAAACGCATATGCCCTTTTTGACCAAGTGCATCATTGTCGACATTCTGACTCTTTTCCTATACTTTCAGAGGATTTCCCGTCTACCTCCTGAAATCGTAGTCCTGGAATTCTGCCCCACGTTCAAGTCCTCTTTGTAGCCTTACTTCAATATATTGTTGGATGATAGCTGTCATTTATAACTCTGCAGGTTTGTGAATTACAGTGCCCCTGAGCTCCTTTCTTCAACTCGCTTTCTTGTGAGCTGGCCGCAAAACCGCAGGATTGCTTCAGGCCCTAATCTGGTTCCGGCACGGCATGCTGAGCCTTTGGCTAATTCCTCTTCCTGGTTGGTAATGAGCGTTAAATTTGCCCGTGCAGACACCTACAGCTAGTCTCTCATTGGTTCTCCCTATTCCTGTTCATCATGCGCAGAAATTGCAAACTGTACCAAACAGGAGGTTAAAGGCATTGACTCTCCAGGTAGGGACAGTGTAAGTAAAGCGTCTGGAATGGTGAACCCGAGTACCAGGGGACGAAAACTGAGACGCATTTAAAAACGTTTCCCGGTCACACGGTGGACCATACTCTGGGATTCCCATGCATGTTTTAGCTGAAGGAAGAATCCCTTAAACCTGGAGAGTTGGGACCCATGGAATGTGTACCATGCAGTATGACTTCAAAGGGTCTGCATTTGCTCACTGAACCTCACCAATGGTATCCGCCCGAAGTGTCCAGCCTTATGTCTCACCCAGCCATAGGTGTAGATGTGGTAACTCCAGGTTGCATCACAAGCCCTGAATGAATGATTTAAGAATTGCTCTCTATTTCACTGTCATTGTGTTTTGTTTTTGTAATTTATTTTGATAATGGGATTTATCGGATTTTCACGGCTGCATTTATGGCGCTGTACACATGCCTGATTCTCTTACGGAGACACATAAATCCATGGGTGTTAAGATTCTTAATTGGCAGGTGTATTCCTATGCATTGAATATGGGGTGTTGAGTCCATTTCGTTGAGCAAGGAGTAGGTCTTGACTATTAAATATTTGGCTTATGGAACGGTATCTGTTCTAATTTCAATCTCTGGTTTTATGCAGCACCCCAACTCACCATTCCCCTTAAGCAAGCATAAGTTGGTTTTCTAAATTTGAGACCCTGTTCTGTTTTGTAATTCAGTTCATGTGTAGCCAAGTTCACATTCGGTGTATTAGTGATATCTTAATGTTTCTTTTTCTGTGTGACTTATTTCCCTTACAATCATCGTATCTGAATCCACTCATTATGCCACGACGGGCCTGATGATATAGATTTCATTGCTGAGTGATATTCCATTGTACGTATGTACCACAAATTCTTTATCCATTTTTCGCATTCTGGGATATTTAACTTGTACCGTAGACGAGCTTCTTGTAAAAAGAGCCATCCATAACATTGGGGTGGCTGTGTGTTTTTGATTTTAATTTCCCTAAGCTATAGGACCCTAAGTGGAAGTGCCATAGGCTGTGTTGCTTTGTTTCCTACGTGTTTCAGGAAACACCATACACTTCTCCAGAGTGGCTGTTGGCAATGTACATCCCGCCCATCAGCATAACAAGGCTCCCTGTTCTCCATGACCTGTCCTGCCTTTCTGGATTTTACACTTTTTTCAGATGGCCCTTTTGACCGGGGGGAAGTGAGACTTCATTGTAGTGCAGATTTCCTTTACACGCTTGCTTGGTTGGCCAAAAACTGCGTATGCGTTTTTTCCTGAATATATTCAGGAAAAAACGCATACGCGTTTTTGGCCAAGTGCATCATTGTCGACATTCTTCCTCTTTTCCTATGCTTTAAGTGTAATTCCAGTCTTCCCCCTGAAATCGTTTTCCTGAAATTCTGCCCCGCTTTCAAGTCCTCTTTGAAGACTTACTTCAATACATTTTTGGACGATAGCTGTCATTCATAACTCTGCAGGTTTGTGAATTACAGTGCCCCTGAGCTCCTTTCATCAACTCGCTTCCTTGTGAGCTGGCCGCAAAACCGCAGGATTGCTTCAGGCCGTAATCTGGTTCCGGCAGGGCACCCTGAGCCTTTGGTTAATCCCTCTTCCTGGTGGGAAATGAGCGTTCCATTTGCCCGTGCAGACACCTACAGCTAGTCTCTCATTGGTTCTCACTATTCCTGTTCACCTTGCACAGAAATTGCAAATTGTGCCAAACAGGAGGTTAAAGGCACTGACTCTCCAACTGGGGAGAGTGTTAGTAAAGCGTCTGGAATGGTGAACCCGAGTACCAGGGAACGAAACCTGAGATGCATTTGAAAACGTTTCCCAGTCACACGGTGGACCATACTCTTGGTTTCCCATGCATGTTTTAGCTGAAGAAAGATTCCCTTAAACCTGGAGAGTTGCGACCCATGGAGTGGGTACCATGCAGTATGACTTCAAAGGGTCTCCGTTTGCTCACCCAACCTCACCTATGCTATAAGCCCGAAGTGTCCAGCCTTATGTCTCACCCAGCTCGGGGTGTAGATGTGGTAAATCCAGGTTGCATCACAAGCCCTGAATGAATTATTTAAGAATTGCTCTCTATTTCACTGTCATTGTGATTTGTTTGTGAAATTTATTTTGATAATGGGATTTATCGGATTTTCACTGCTGCGTTTAGGCCGCTGTACACACGCTTGATTTCCGTATGGAGACATATAAATCCATGGGTCTTAAGATTCTTACTTGTCAGGTATATTCCCAGGCGTTGAATATGGGGTGTTGAGTCCATTTCGTTGAGCAAGGAGTAGGTCTTGTCTATTATATATTTGGATTATGGAACGGTATCTGTGCTAATTTCAATCTCTGGTTTGATGCAGCACCCCAACTCACCTTTCCCCATAAGCAAGCATAAGTTGGTTTTCTAAATTTGAGACCCTGTTCTGTTTTGTAATTCAGTTCATGTGTAGCCAAGTTTACGTTCCGTGTATTAGTGATATCTTATGATGTTTCTTTTTCTGTGTGCCTTATTTCGCGTAGAATCGGGGTACCTAAATCACCTCATTATGCCGCTACGGGCCTGATGACGTAGATCTCATCGCTGAGTGATATTCCATTGTACGTACGTACCACAACTTCTTTATCCATATTTTGTTTTCTCAGATATTTAACTTGTACCATAGACGAGGTTCTTGTAAACAGAGCCATCCCAAATTTTGGGGTGGCTGTGTGTTTTTGATTTTAATTTCCCTAAGCTATAGGACCCTAAGTGGAAGTGCCATAGGCTGTGTTGCTTTGTTTCCTACGTGTTTCAGGAAACACCATACACTTCTCCAGAGTGGCTGTTGGCAATGTACATCCCGCCCATCAGCGTAACAAGGCTCCCTGTTCTCCATGACCTGTCCTGCCTTTCTGGATTTTACACTTTTTCCAGATGGCCCTTTTGACCGGGGGGCAGTGAGACTTCATTGTAGTGCAGATTTCCTTTACACGTTTGCTTGGTTGACCAAAAAGCGCGTATGCGTTTTTTCCTGAATATATTCAGGAAAAAAGGCATACCCCCTTTTTGGCCAAGTGCATCATTGTCGACATTCTGCCTCTTTTCCTATGCTTTAAGTGCAATTCCAGTCTACCCCCTGAAATCGTTTTCCTGAAATTCTGCCCCACTTTCAAGTCCTCTTCGAAGACTTACTTCAATACATTTTTGGACGATAGCTGTCATTCATAACTCTGCAGGTTGGTGAATTACAGTGCCCCTGAGCTCCTTTCCTCAACTCGCTTTCTTGTGAGCTGGCCGCAAAACCGCAAGATTGCTTCAGGCCCTAATCTGGTTGCGGCAGGGCACGCTGAGCCTTTGGTTAATCCCTCTTCCTGGTGGGAAATGAGTGTTCCATTTGCCCGTGCAGACACCTAAAGCTAGTCTCTCATTGGTTCTCCCTATTCCTGTTCATCTTGCGCAGAAATTGCATACTGTGCCAAACAGGAGGTTAAAGGCACTGACTCTCCAAGTGGGGAGAGTGTTAGTAAAGCGTCTGGAACGGTGAACCCGAGTATCATGGGACGAACCCTGAGATGCATTTGAAAGCGTTTCCCTAGCACACGATGGACCATACTCTGGGTTTCCCATGCATGTTTTAGCTGAAGGAAGAATCCCTTAAACCTGGAGAGTTGGGACCCATGGAATGGGTACCAAGCAGTATGACTTCAAACGGTCTGCGTTTGCTCACCGAACCTCACCAATGCTATCAGCCCGTAGTGTCCAGCCTTATGTCTCACCCAGCTCTGGGTGTAGATGTGGTAAATCCAGGTTGCATCACAAACCCTGAATGAATTATTTAAGAATTGCTCTCTATTTCACTGTCATTCTGTTGTGTTTTTGAAATTTATTTTGATAATGGGATTTATCGGATTTTCACTGCTGCGTTTAGGCCGCTGTACACATGCTGGATTTCCTTATGGAGACATATAAATCCATGGGCCTTAAGATTCTTACTTGTCAGGTATATTTCCAGGCGTTGAATATGGGGTGTTGAGTCCATTTCGTTGAGCAAGGAGTAGGTGTTGTCTCTTACATATTTGGCTTATGGAACGGTATCTATGCTAATTTCAATCTCTGGTTTTATGCAGCACCCCAACTCACCTTTCCCCATAAGAAAGCATAAGTTGGTTTTCTAAATTTGAGACCCTGTTCTGTTTTCTAATTCAGTTCATGTGTAGCCAAGTATACGTTCCGTGTATTAGTGATATCTGATGAAGTTTCTTTTTCTGACTGACGTATTTCTCATAGAATCTTCGTACCTGAATCCACTCATTATGCCGCTACGGGCCTGATGACGTAGATCTCATTGCTGAGTGATATTCCATTGTACATACGTACCACAACTTCTTTATCCATTTTTTGCTTTCTCGGATATTTAACTTGTACCGTAGACGAGGTTCTTGTAAACAGAGCCGTCCCAAATTTTGGGGTGGCAGTGTGTTTTTGATTTTAATTTCCCTAAGCTATAGGACCCTAAGTGGAAGTGCCATAGGCTGTGTTGCTTTGTTTCCTACGTGTTTCAGGAAACACCATACACTTCTCCAGAGTGGCTGTTGGCAATTTACATCCCACCCATCAGCATAACAAGGCTCCCTGTTCTCCATGACCTGTCCTGCCTTCCTGGATATTACACATTTTTCAGATGGCCCGTTTGACCGGGGGGCAGTGAGACTTCATTGTAGTGCAGATTTCCTTTACACGCTTGCTTGGTTGGCCAAAAAGGGCGTATGCGTTTTTTCCTGAATATATTCAGGAAAAAACGCATACGCCCTTGTTGGCCAAGTGCATCGTTGTCGACATTCTGCCCCTTTTCCTATGCTTTAAGTGCAATTCCAGTCTACACCCTGAAATCGTTTTCCTGAAATCCTGCCCCGCTTTCAAGTCGTCTTCGAAGACTTACTTCAATACATTTTTGGACGATAGCTGTCATTCATAACTCTGCAGGTTTGTGAATTACAGTGCCCCTGAGTTCCTTTCTTCAACTCGCTTTCTTATGAGCTGGCCACAAAACCGCAGGGTTGCCTCAGGCCCTAATCTGGTTCCGGCAGGGCACGCTGAGCCTTTGGTTAATCTGTCTTCCTGGTGGGAAATGAGCGTTCCATTTGCCCGTGCAGACACCTACAGCTAGTCTCTCATTGGTTCTCCCTATTCCTGTTCATCTTGCGCAGAAATTGCAAACTGTGCCAAACAGGAGGTTAAAGGCACTGACTCTCCAAGTGGGGAGAGTGTTAGTAAAGCGTCTGGAAGGGTGAACCCGAGTACCAGGGGACGAAACCTGAGATGCATTTGAAAATGTCTCCCAATCACATGGTGGACCATACTCTGGGTTTCCCATGCATGTTTTAGCTGAAGGAATAATCCCTTAAACCTGGAGAGTTGGGACCCATGGAATGGCTACCATGCAGTATGACTTCAAAGGGTCTGCGTTTGCTCACAGAACCTCACCAATGTTATCAGCCCGAAGTGTCCAGCCTTATGTCTCACCCAGCTCTGGGTGTAGATGTGGTAAATCCAGGTTGCATCACAAGCCCTGAATGAATTATTTAAGAATTGCTCTCTATTTCACTGTCATTCTGCTTTGTTTGTGAAATTTATTTTGATAATGGGATTTATCGGATTTTCACTCTTGCGTTTAGGCCACTGTACACACGCTTGACTTCCTTATGGAGACATATAAATCCATGGGTCTTAAGATTCTTACTTGTCAGGTATATTCCCAGGCGTTGAATATGGGGTGTTGAGTCCATTTCGTTGAGCAAGGAGTAGATCTTGTCTCTTATGTATTTGGCTTATGGAACGGTATCTGTGCTAATTTCAATCTCTGGTTTGATGCAGCACCCCAACTCACCTTTCCCCATAAGCAAGCATAAGTTGCTTTTCTAAATTTGAGACCCTGTTCTGTTTTGTAATTCAGTTCATGTGTAGACAAGTTTACGTTCCGTGTATTAGTGATATCTTATGATGTTTCTTTTTCTGTGGGACTTATTTCTTGTAGAATCGTCGTACCTGAATCCACTCATTATGCCGCTACCGGCCTGATGACGTAGATGTCATTGCTGAGTGATATACCATTGTACGTACGTACCAAAACTTCTTTATCCATTTGTTGCTTTCTCGGATATTTATCTTGTACCGTAGACGAGGTTCTTGTAAACAGAGCCGTCCCAAACTTTGGGGTGGCTGTGTGTTTTTGATTTTAATTTCCCTAAACTATAGGACCCTAAGTGGAAGTGCCATAGGCTGTGTTTCTTTGTTTCCTACGTGTTTCAGGAAACACCATACACTTCTCCAGAGTGGCTGTTGGCAATTTTCATCCCACCCATCAGCATAACAAGGCTCCCTGTTCTCCATGACCTGTCCTGCCTTTCTGGATTTTACACTTTTTTCAGATTGCCCTTTTGACCGTGGGGCAGTGAGACTTCATTGTAGTGCAGATTTCCTTTACACGCTTGCTTGGTTGGCCAAAAAGGGCGTATGCGTTTTTTCCTGAATATATTCAGGAAAAAACGCATACGCCCTTTTTGGCCAAGTGCATCATTGTCGTCATTCTTCCTCTTTTCCTATGCTTTAAGTGCAATTCCAGTCTACCCCCTGAAATCGTTTTCCTGAAATTCTGCCCCGCTTTCAAGTCCTCTTCGAAGACTTACTTCAGTACATTTTTGGACGATGGCTGTCATACATAACTCTGCAGGTTTGTGAATTACAGTACCCCTGAGCTCCTTTCTTCAGCTCGCTTTCTTGTGAGCTGGCCGCAAAACCGCAGGATTGCTTCAGGCCCTAATCTGGTTCCGGCAGGGCACGCTGAGCCTTTGGTTAATTCCTCTTCCTGGTGGGAAATGAGTGTTCCATTTGCCCGTGCAGACACCTAAAGCTAGTCTCTCATTGGTTCTCCCTATTCCTGTTCATCTTGCGCAGAAATTGCAAACTGTGCCAAACAGGAGGTTAAAGGCACTGACTCTCCAAGTGGGGAGAGTGTTAGTAAATCGTCTGGAACGGTGAACCCGAGTACCAGGGGACGAAACCTGAGATGCATTGAAAACGTTTCCCAATCACATGGCGGATCATACTCTGGGTTTCCCATGCATGTTTTAGCTGAAGGAAGAATCCCTTAAACCTGGAGAGTTGGGACCCATGGAATGGCTACCATGCACTATGACTTCTAAGGGTCTGCGTTTGCTCACCGAACCTCACCAATGCTATCAGCCCGAAGTGTCCAGCCTTATGTCTCACCCAGCTCTGGGTGTAGATGTGGTAAATCCAGGTTGCATCACAAGCCCTGAATGAATTATTTAAGAATTGTTCTCTATTTCACTGTCATTGTGTTTTGTTTTTGAAATTTATTTTGATAATGGGATTTATCGGATTTTCACTGCTGCGTTTAGGCCGCTGTACACACGCTTGATTTCCTTATGGAGACATATAAATCCATGGGTCTTAAGATTCTTACTGGTCAGGTATATTTCCAGGCGTTGAATATGGGGTGTTGAGTCCATTTGGTTGAGCAAGGAGTAGGTCTTTTCTATTATATATTTGGCTTATGGAACGGTATCTGTGCTAATTTCAATTTCTGGTTTGATGCAGCACCCCAACTCACCTTTCCCCTTAAGCAAACATAAGTTGGTTTTCTAAATTTGAGACCCTGTTCTGTTTTGTAATTCAGTTCATGTGTAGCCAAGTTTACGTTCCGTGTATTAGTGATATCTTAGGATGTTTCTATTTCTGTGTGACTTATTTCTCGTAGAATCGTCGTACCTGAATCCACTCATTTTGCCGCGACGGGCCTGATGACGTAGATCTCATTGCTGAGTGATATTCCATTGTACGTACGTACCACAACTTCTTTATCCATTTGTTGCTTTCTCGGATATTTAACTTGTACCGTAGACGAGGTTCTTCTAAACAGAGCCGTCCCAAACTTTGGGGTGGCTCTGTGTTTTTGATTTTAATTTCCCTAAGCTATAGAACCCTAAGTGGAAGTGCCATAGGCTGTGTTGCTTTGTTTCCTACGTGTTTCAGGAAACACCATACACTTCTCCAGAGTGGCTGTTGGCAATTTACATCCCGCCCATCAGCATAACAAGGCTCCCTGTGCTCCATGACCTGTCCTGCCTTTCTGGATTTTACACAGTTTTCAGATGGCCCTTTTGACCGGGGGGCAGTGAGACATCATTGTAGTGCAGATTTACTTTACACGCATGCTTGGTTGGCCAAAAAGTGCGTATGCGTTTTTACCTGAATATATTCAGGAAAAAACACATACGCCCTTTTTGGCCAAGTGCATCATTGTCGACATTCTGCCTCTTTTCCTATGCTTTACGTGCAATTCCAGTCTACCCCGTGAAATCATTTTCCTGAAATTCTGCCCCACTTTCAAGTCCTCTTCGAAGACTTACTTCAGTATATTTTTGGACGATAGCTGTCATTCATTACTCTGCAGGTTTGTGAATTACAGTGCCCCTGAGCTCCTTTCTTCAACTCGCTTTTTTGTGAGCTGGCCGCATAACGGCAGGATTGCTTCAGACCCTAATCTGGTTACGGCAGGGCACGCTGAGCCTTTGGTTAATCCCTCTTCCTGGTGGGAAATGAGCGTTCCATTTGCCCGTGCAGACACCTACAGCTAGTCTCTCATTGGTTCTCCCTATTCCTGTTCATCTTGCCCAGAAATTGCATACTGTGCCAAACAGGAGGTTACAGGCACTGACTCTCCAAGTGGGGAGAGTGTTAGTAAAGCGTCTGGAACGGTGAACCCGAGTACCAGGGGACGAAACCTGAAATGCATTTGAAAACGTTTCCCAATCACACGGTGGACCATACTCTGGGATTCCCATGCATGTTTTAGCTGAAGGAAGAATCCCTTAAACCTGGAGAGTTGGGACCCATGGAATGGCTACCATGCAGTATGACTGCAAAGGGTCTGCGTTTGCTCACCGAACCTCACCAATGCTATCAGCCTGAAGTGTCCAGCCTTATGTCTCACCCAGCTCTGGGTGTAGATGTGGTAAATCCAGGTTGCATCACAAGCCCTGAATGAATAATTTAAGAATTGCTCTCTATTTCACTGTCATTGTGTTGTGTTTTTGAAATTTATTTTGATAATGGGATTTATCGGATTTTCACTGCTGCGTTTAGGCCGCTGTACACACGCTTGATTTCCTTATGGAGACTTATAAATCCATGGGTCTTAAGATTCTTACTTGTCAGGTATATTCCCAGGCGTTGAATATGGGGTGTTGAGTCCATTTCGATGAGCAAGGAGTAAGTCTTGTCTATTATATATTTGGCTTATGGAACGGTATCTGTGCTAAATTCAATCTGTGGTTTGATGCAGCACCCCAACTCACCTTTCCCCATAAGTAAGCATAAGTTTGTTTTCTAAATTTGAGACCCTGTTCTGTTTTGTAATTCAGTTCATGTGTAGACAAGTTTACATTCTGTGTATTAGTGATATCTTATGATGTTTCTTTTTCTGTGTGACTTATTTCTCGTAGAATCGTCGTACCTAAATCCACTCATTATGCCGCTACGGGCCTGATGACGTAGATTTCATTGCTGAGTGATATTCCATTGTACATACGTACCACAACTTCTTTATCCATTTTTTGCTTTCTAGGATATTTAACTTGTATCGTAGATGAGGTTCTTGTAAACAGAGCCGTCCCAAACTTTGGTGTGGCTGTGTGTTTTTGATTTTAATTTCCCTAAGCTATAGGACCCTAAGTGGAAGTGCCATAGGCTGTGTTGCTTTGTTTCCTAAGTGTTTCAGGAAACACCATACACTTCTCCAGATTGGCTGTTGGCAATTTACATCCCACCCATCAGCATAACAAGGCTCCCTGTTCTCCATGACCTGTCCTGCCTTTCTGGATTTTACACTTGTTTCAGATGGCCGTTTGGACCGTGGGGCAGTGAGACTTCATTGTAGTGCAGATTTCCTTTACACGCTTGCTTGGTAGGCCAAGAAGGGCGTATGCGTTTTTTCCTGAAAATATTCAGGAAAAAACGCATACGCCCTTTTTGGCCAAGTGCATCATTGTCGACATTCTGCCCCTTTTCCTATGCTTTAAGTGCAATTCCAGTCTACGCCCTGAAATCGTTTTCCTGAAATTCTGCCCCGCTTTCAAGTCCTCTTCGAAGACTTACTTCAATATATTTTTGGACGATAGATGGCATTCATAACTCTGCAGGTTTGTGAATTACAGTGCCCCTGAGCTCCTTTCTTCAACTCGCTTTCTTGTGAGCTGGCCGCAAAACCGCAGGATTGCTTCAGGCCTTAATCCGGTTCCGGCAGGGCACGCTGAGCCTTTGGTTAATTCCTCTTCCTGGTGGGAAATGAGCATTCCATTTGCCCGTGCAGACACCTACAGCTAGTCTCTCATTGGTTCTCCCTATTCCTGTTCATCTTGCCCAGAAATTCCAAACTGTGCCAAACAGGAGGTTAAAGGCACTGACTCTCCAAGTGGGGAGAGTGTTAGTAAAGCGTCTGGAACGGTGAACCCGTGTACCAGGGGCGAAACCTGAAATGCATTTGAAAACGTTTCCCAATCACACGGTGGACCATACTCTGGGTTTCCCATGCATGTTTTAGCTGAAGTAAGAATCCCTTAAAACTGGAGAGTTGGGACCCATGGAATGGGTACCATGCAGTATGACTTCAAGGGTCTGCGTTTGCTCACCAAACCTCACCAATGCTATCAGCCCGAAGTGTCCAGCCTTATGTCTCACCCAGCTCTGGGTGTAGATGTGGTAAATCCAGGTTGCATCACAAGCCCTGAATGAATTATTTAAGAATTGCTCTCTATTTCACTGTCATTGTGTTTTGTTTGTGAAATTTATTTTGATAATGGGATTTATCGGATTTTCACTGCTGCATTTTGGCCGCTGTACACACGCTTGATATCCTTATGGAGACATATAAATCCATGGGTCTTAAGATTCTTACTTGTCAGGTATATTCCCAGGCGTTGAATATGGGGTGTTGAGTCCATTTCGTTGAGCAAGGAGTAGGTCTTGTCTATTATATATTTGGATTATGGAACGGTATCTGTGCTAATTTCCATCTCTGGTTTGATGCAGCACCCCAACTCACCTTTCCCCATAAGCAAGCATAAGTTGGTTTTCGAAATTTGAGACCCTGTTCTGTTTTGTAATTCAGTTCATGTGTAGCCAAGTTTACGTTCCGTGTATTAGTGATATCTTATGATGTTTCTTTTTCTGTGTGCCTTATTTCACGTAGAATCGGGGTACCTGAATCACCTCATTATGCCACTATGGGCCTGATGACGTAGATCTCATCGCTGAGTGATATTCCATTGTACGTACGTACCACAACTTCTTTATCCATATTTTGCTTTCTCAGATATTTAACTTGTACCATAGACGAGGTTCTTGTAAACAGAGCCATCCCAAATTTTGGGGTGGCTGTGTGTTTTTGATTTTAATTTCCCTAAGCTATAGGACCCTAAGTGGAAGTGCCATAGGCTGTGTTGCTTTGTTTCCTACGTGTTTCAGGAAACACCATACACTTCTCCAGAGTGGCTGTTGGCAATGTACATCCCGCCCATCAGCGTAACAAGGCTCCCTGTTCTCCATGACCTGTCCTGCCTTTCTGGATTTTACACTTTTTCCAGATGGCCCTTTTGACCGGGGGGCAGTGAGACTTCATTGTAGTGCAGATTCCCTTTACACGCTTGCTTGGTTGGCCAAAAAGTGCGTATGCGTTTTTTCCTGAATATATTCAGGAAAAAACGCATACGCCCTTGTTGGCCAAGTGCATCGTTGTCGACATTCTGCCTCTTTTCCTATGCTTTAAGTGCAATTCCAGTCTACCCCCTGAAATCGTTTTCCTGAAATCCTGCCCCGCTTTCAAGTCGTCCTCGAAGACTTACTTCAATACATTTTTGGACGATAGCTGTCATTCATAACTCTGCAGGTTTGTGAATTACAGTGCCCCTGAGTTCCTTTCTTCAACTCGCTTTCTTATGAGCTGGCCACAAAACCGCAGGGTTGCTTCAGGCCCTAATCTGGTTCCGGCAGGGCACGCTGATCCTTTGCTTAATCCCTCTTCCTGGTGGGAAATGTGCGTTCCATTTGCCCGTGCAGACACCTAAAGCTAGTCTCTCATTGGTTCTCCCTATTCCTGTTCATCTTGCGCAGAAACTGCAAACTGTGCCAAACAGGAGGTTAAAGGCACTGACTCTCCAAGTGGGGAGAGTGTTAGTAAAGCGTCTGGAACGGTGAACCCGAGTACCAGGGGACGAAACCTGAGATGCATTTCAAAACGTTTCCCAATCACACGGTGGACCATACTCTGGGTTTCCCATGCATGTTTTAGCTGAAGGAAGAATCCCTTAAACCTGGAGAGTTGGGACCCATGGAATGGGTACCATGCAGTATGACATCAAATGGTCTGCGTTTGCTCACCGAACCTCACCAATGCTATCAGCCCGAAGTGTCCAGCCTTATGTCTCACCCAGCTCTGGGTGTAGATGTGGTAAATCCAGGTTGCATCACAAAACCTGAATGAATTATTTAAGAATTGCTCTCTATTTCACTGTCATTGTTCTGTGTTTTTGAAATTTATTTTGATAATGGGATTTATCGGATTTTCACTGCTGCGTTTAGGCCACTGTACACACGCTTGACTTCCTTATGGAGACATATAAATCCATGGGTCTTAAGATTCTTACTTGTCAGGTATATTCCCAGGCGTTGAATATGGGGTGTTGAGTCCATTTCGTTGAGCAAGGAGTAGGTCTTTTCTATTATATATTTGGCTTATGGAACGGTATCTGTGCTAATTTCAATCTCTGGTTTGATGCAGCGCCCCAACTCACCTTTCCCCATAAGCAAGCATAAGTTGGTTTTCTAAATTTGAGACCCTGTACTGTTTTGTAATTCAGTTCATGTGTAGCCAACTTTATGTTCCGTGTATTAGTGATATCTTATGATATTTCTTTTTCTGTGTGACTTATTTCTCGTAGAATCATCGTACCTGAATCCACTCATTATGCCGCTACGGGGCTGATGACGTAGATCTCATTGCTGAGTGATATTCCATTGTACGTACGTACCACCACTTCTTTATCCATTTTTTGCTTTCTCGGATATTTAACTTGTACCGTAGACGAGGTTCTTGTAAACAGAGCCGTCCCAAACTTTGGGGTGGCTCTGTGTTTTTGATTTTAATTTCCCTAAGCTATAGGACCCTAAGTGGAAGTGCCATAGGCTGTGTTGCTTTGTTTCCTACGTGTTTCAGGAAACACCATACACTTCTCCAGAGTGGCTGTTGGCAATTTACATCCCGACCATCAGCATAACAAGGCTCCCTCTTCTCCATGACCTGTCCTGCCTTTCTGTATTTTACACTTGTTTCCGATGACCTTTTGGACCGGGGGGCAGTGAGACTTCATTGTAGTGCAGATTTCCTTTACACGCTTCCTTGGTTGGCCAACAAGGGCGTATGCGTTTCTTCCTGAATATATTCAGGAAAAAACGCATACGCCCTTTTTGGCCAAGTGCATCATTGTCGACATTCAGCCTCTTTTCCTATACTTTAAGTGCAATTCCAGTCTACGCCCTGAAATCGTTTTCCTGAAATTCTGCCCCGCTTTCAAGTCCTCTTCGAAGACTTACTTCAATACATTTTTGGACGATAGCTGTCATTCATAACTCTGCAGGTTTGTGAATTACAGTGCCCCTGAGCTCCTTTCTTCAACTCGCTTTCTTGTGAGCTGGCCGCAAAACCGCAGGATTGCTTCAGGCCCTCATCTGGTTCCGGCAGGGCACGCTGAGCCTTTGGTTAATCCCTCTTCCTGGTATGAAATGAGCGTTCCATTTGCACGTGCAGACACCTACAGCTAGTCTCTCATTGGTTCTCCCTATTCCTGTTCATCTTGCGCAGAATTTGCAAACTGTGCCAAACAGGAGGTTAAAGGCACTGACTCTCCAAGTGGGGAGAGTGTTAGTAAAGCGTCTGGAACGGTGAACCCGAGTAATAGGAGACGAAACCTGAGATGCATTTGAAAACGTTTCCCAATCCCACGGTGGACCATACTCTGGGTTTCCCATGCATGTTTTATCTGAAGGAAGAATCCCTTAAACCTGGAGAGTTGGGACCCATGGAATGGCTACCATGCAGTATGACTTCAAAGGGTCTGCGTTTGCTCACCGAACCTCACCAATGCTATCAGCCCGAAGTGTCCAGCCTTATGTCTCACCCAGCTCTGGGTGTAGATGTGGTAAATCCAGGTTGCATCACAAACCCTGAATGAATAATTTAAGAATTGCTCTCTATTTCACTGTCATTGTGTTTTGTTTGTGAAAATTATTTTGATAATGGGATTTATCGGATTTTCACTGCTTCGTTTAGGCCGCTGTACACACGCTTGATTTCCTTATGGAGACATATAAATTCATGGGCCTTAAGATCCTTTCTTGTCAGGTATATTCCCAGGCGTTGAATATGGGGTGTTGAATCCATTTCGTTGAGCAAGGAGTAGGTCTTGTCTATTATATATTTGGCTTATGGAACGGTATCTGTGCTAATTTCAATTTCTGGTTTGATGCAGCACCCCAACTCACCTTTCCTCTTAAGCAAACATAAGTTGGTTTTCTGAATTTGAGACCCTGTTCTGTTTTGTAATTCAGTTCATGTGTAGCCAAGTTTACGTTCCGTGTATTAGTGATATCTTAGGATGTTTCTATTTCTGTGTGACTTATTTCTCGTAGAATCGTCGTACCTGAATCCACTCATTTTGCCGCGACGGGCCTGATGACGTAGATCTCATTGCTGAGTGATATTCCATTGTACATACGTACCACAACTTCTTTATCCATTTGTTGCTTTCTCGGATATTTAACTTGTACCGTTGACGAGGTTCTTATAAACAGAGCCGTCCCAAACTTTGGGGTGGCTGTGTGTTTTTGATTTTAATTTCCCTAAGCTATAGGACCCTAAGTGGAAGTGCCATAGGCTGTGTTGCTTTGTTTCCTACGTGTTTCAGGAAACACCATACACTTCTCCAGAGTGGCTGTTGGCAATTTACATCCCGCCCATCAGCATAACAAGGCTCCCTGTTCTCCATGACCTGTCCTGCCTTTCTGGATTTTACACTTGTTTCAGATGGCCGTTTGGACCGGGGGGCCGTGAGACTTCATTGGAGTGCAGATTTCCTTTACATGCTTGCTTGGTTGGCCAAAAAGGGCGTATGCGTTTTTTCCTGAATATATTCAGGAAAAAACGCATACGCCCTTTTTGACCAAGTGCATCATTTTTGACATTCTGCCTCTTTTCCTATGCTTTAAGTTCAATTCCAGTCCACCCCGTGAAATTGTTTTCCCGAAATTCTGCCCCGCTTTCAAGTCCTCTTCGAAGACTTACTTCAATACATTTTTGGACGATAGCTGTCATTCATAACTCTGCAGTTTTGTGAATTACAGTGCCTCTGAGCTCCTTTCTTCAACTCGCTATCTTGTGAGCTGGCCGCAAACCAACATGATTGCTTCAGGCCCTAATCTGGTTCCGGCACGTCATGCTGAGCCTTTGGTTAATTCCTCTTCCTGGTGGGAAATGAGCATTAAATTTGCACGTGCAGACACCTACAGCTAGTCCCTGATTGGTTCTCCCTATTCCTGTTCACCTTCCGCAGAATTTCCAAACTGTGCCAAACAGGAGGTTAAAGGCACTGACTCTCCAAGTGGAGAGAGTGTTAGTAAAGGGTCTGGAATGGTGAACCCGTGTAAAAGGGGACGAAAACTGAGATGCATTTGAAAACGCTTCCCACTCACACGGTGTACCATACTTTGTGTTTCCCATGCATGTTTTAGCTGAAGGAAGAATCTCTTAAACCTGGAGAGTTGGGACCCATGGAATGGGTACCATGCAGTATGACTTCAAAGGGTCTGCATTTGCTCATCGTACCTCACCAGTGCTATCCGCCCGAAGTGTCCAACCTTATGTCTCACTCAGCTCTTGGTGCAGATGTGGTTAATCCCGGTTGCATCACAAGCTCTGAATGAATTATTTAAGTATAGCTCTCTATTTCACTGTCATTGTGTTTTGTTTTTGTAATTCATTTTGATAATTGGATTTATCGGATTTTCTCTGCTGCGTTCATAAATCTATACACACCCTTGATTCTCTTACAGAGACATATAAATCCATGGGTTTGAAGATTCTTACTAGTCAGGTGTATTCCTAGGCGTTGAATATGGGGTGTTTAGTCCATTTCGTTGAGCAACTGGTAGGTCTTGACTATTACATATTTGGCTTATGGAAAGGTATCTGGTCTAATTTCTATCTCTGGTTTTATGCAGCACCCCAACTCTCCTTTATCCTTAAGCAAGCATATGTTGGTTTTCTAAATTTGAGACCCCGTTCTGTTTAGTAATTCAGTTCATTTGTAGCCACGTTTACATTCCATGTATTAGTAATATCGTGTGTCTTTTTCTTTTTGAATTATGTGACTTCGAATGATCATACGTAACTCCTCTGTGGTTGTTACAACTGGCCATATTTCATTGATTTCCAGGCTGAGTAATATTCCACTCTACATAAGTGCCACATCTCTATCCATTTTTTCCCTCCAGAGACTTATAAATTATATCCTAGTCGAGGATCTTTTAAACATAGAGGCGGTAAATATTGGGGTGCCTGTGTCCTCTCGATTTTTGTTTTTCCCAAGATATACGTCCATGAGTGCAAGTGCCCTGTGCTCTGTAGCTCATTTTTTAGATGCTTTAGTAAACACAATACACTTCTCCAGAGTGACCGTTGGCAATATACATTTCCAGTATAAGCCTCAGAGAGCTCCCTTTTCTCCTTGCCCTGTCCTGCATTTTTGGTGTTTACACTTTATGAGGAAGGCTCTTCTGACTGATGCGAAGTGATATGTTTTGTAGTATTGATTTCCAGTGCCCACCTGTTTGGTTGGCTAAAAAAGTGTATGCCCTTTTCTTGAATACATACAGAAAAAGACGCATACACCCTTTTTGGCCAATTGCAATGTTGGCAATGTTCAGCCCCTTTTCTTGTGCTTAATGGCGAGTCCTTTCTACCTCTTCCAATCCCTTTCCTGCCATTCTCCGTTGCTTACAAGTCCTTTCCTCTGACTTTCCTCAAGACATTTTTCAGTGATAGATATTTTCAACTCTGCAGTTTCGTGAATTTTAGTGTCCCTGAGTTCCATTTTTCAACTTCTGTTTATGGGAACTGGCCACAAAGCAGCGGAATTTCCTCAAGCCCTATTCTGTTTCCATGGGCAACCCTAGCCTTTGGTCAATTCGTCTTCCTGATTGGAAATAAGAGTGACATGTGCCTGTCCGAACACCTAGGACTTGTGTCTCATTGTTCCTCCTCCTTCTGCTTCATCCTCTGGACAAATTCCAAACTGTCTGCAACAGGATGTTGACAGTGCTGACATCTCCAAGTGGGGAGACTGTTCGTAAAGACGCTGGAGGGATGAACCCGAGCACCAGGAGATGAGGAGATGAGATGCCTTTTCCAAACTCTTCCCGATCAGATGGTATACCATCCTCTGGGTGTGACAGGCATGTTTTAGCTGTAGGAAGTGTCCCATTCATGTGAGGAGAACACCAGGGCTTTTACAAAATCAGTGTCTCTCCACAACCCAAACTGGGGAATTTTTTAAGCTACGGCTACACATATGTTCATTAAGGGCCTTGGGAAGTAGGCAGAGTCCAAACTTTAGATGATTGAAGTCTTCAGGGTCAGAAGCACTCACCACCGGCTTCCCTTAGGTTCCATTTTAACTGTCATTAATAGATGATGTCAATAAAAATATCTATTCTTTTTCAGATTATTTCCCCTTATAGGTTATTGTAAAATATTGAGTGTAGTTCCCGGGGCTATACAGTAGTTCCTTGTTGATGATCGATTTTATACATAGCAGTGTGTATGTGTTAATCCCAAACTGTTAATTTATCCCTCCTCCCACCTTTCCCCTTTGGTAATAATAAATTATAAGATTTTATACTTCTCAGAATTGGGGGAACTGAAAGAGAGGTATCATTTTCAATGGAAAAGCATTTAAAACAAGATTGAAGTTTTAACCAAGATTTTTAGATGTACATCCTTGGAAAGAAATCACTTCGTTTCTCTAATATTGACCTGACAAATAAGACAAACCTTTTCACTGAACTTGCTTATAATAAAGTGATGGAAATATCAAATGGGAGTGTTAGAAACATCTTATTTTACCCGAGCCTTATACACTGTTCTATGTTAATTACAGTTTGGCTCAAACATCTGTTCATTGAAGTTACAATGTTCTCAATTTCTGTTACTGATCCTCCAGAGTGGACCCCAACAAGTGTCCCCCTGCCCAGTGTCATTGGAGCCAACAGATTGAGACTGAGTTTGGTTCAGAAGCAAAGGAAACTTTATATTTTGATCAGAGAATGGAGAGGTGAGAGCATGTGCTACCCCGTGGGCTGTGGGCTGGGCTGCTGTGTAGAGATCCTGTCAGAGTCAGTGGGAGGGAGGGGGCGGAGCTCTCGAGGGCCCAGTTGGCTGCAGCTCAGGCTCTATATCGCGGAGTGTGCACTGTGTCCCAGGAGCTGAGGTGTCGATCCAGCCATTCCGCACTAGGAAATCTGGTCTGAAGTGCCGGCTGTTGAACCTCTGTATGCGGGACCCTAGGAGCACGTGAAATTAGACAAAGCACAAAGGATAAAAAAGGTTAGACTTTATTTTATTGCCCAGATTCTATTTTTATCTCCCAGGGATTTTTAAGGGGCTTTGCCTGGGAAAAAGCCCTCTTCTGCCTTTTTTCCCCTTCCTCATTCTTAGAGTGCTGAGGGTGCAGACCCTTCTTCGGTAACTGCTGAGTGCTGAGTTAGGAGCCCTCATACCCGTGGGCGAGGGTCAGAACTTCTCCCCAGCAGCCTCCAGGTGACGTTGATTGTCCCCAGGCCTCCTGCCTCCCCGCTCGTCCACCTGAGCACCAGTATTGGAAGCGTTATAGATTCTAATGACCTTTAAGGGTCCAGGAAGGAGATGTGCAGTGACGCTGTGAGGTCCAGTTTCACCCCGCCCTGCATTTGTTCGGCCACCTTAGGCTGACCGTTTCTGCCAGCCTAGATGCTCTGACCAGTAGTCTGCACTTTCTTCAATTAGGCCCCTGAATTAACGTAAAAAGAGCACCAGGTGTCAGGACCCTGCCTGCTCAACTCCCAGACAGTCCAGGGTCAGTGGTGATGAAGGACCATGATGGCCACTGAGTCAACAGCCTTTTGAAGTAAACAGGAGTCCAGCCGGTCTTATTGGCCACCATCATCACAGTGTCTGTAGGCTCTTCTATGGTGACAGCGTGATATACGCTTCCCCCGCCAAGATTATTAGGTCCGCTCTGGGTGCAGTAAGTCCTGCAAGCAGTAGTCTACTCTTTTGGGACACACTCTTGTTGTTTTATGAGAGAAACTCCAGGTCAAGTGATGGTCACATGAGTCGTCATGGTGCCCCTTTACCCCGGTTATCTCTCTGGAGGTTGGAGTTGGAGGGCCTCCTCACTCGAGGTCAGTGTGCCCACAGAGCAAACCCTGCAACTTCAGGGCATGGTTGGGGCTTAGGATCACCACGTGGGGTCCTTTTCCCTTAGGAGGGAGGTGGCCTTTTGTGCTGCTGATTTCCAGGTTTTCAGATACCGCCAGTATCTTGGCCAGATGTGGCGGTGGGCCAAGCCCATTGGTGACCGTAGTTTATCCTACCGGGATGGCATTCTTGCATTGTTCCATTTCAAGTGGTCCCAGTTTTTGCACTAATACTCCAATAGCGATTCACCATTCACCAGGAATGTAAAGGTCAAAGGGTTTAGCTAAATTAGGGAGTTCCAGGGCAAGGGTCTGAATTGACTGCTCTTTCCATTCTTGAAAGGCCACTTCTGGATTCTATTCAAAAGGATCATCATCTTTTCCTTTCAGTGTTTCATATAGAGGCCCAGCTAGTAGACTGTAGTTAGGGATTCAGAAGCACCAACCCTGGCCTCCCCAGGAACCCCTAAGCTGTCTTCTAGTTTTAGAAATGGGTAAGGCTGTAAATTGTTTCTTCCCTTTCCTGGGATGGGCTTCTCCGACCTTCTGTGAGAATGAAGCCCAGGCAGGTCACCGTAGTCTGTGATATTTGAGCTTTTTATTTGACAACTTCTATCCTTTATTGGCTTGGTAGTTCAGAGGTCTCCTTAGTAGGGTTGGCGATCAGAATGTCGTCTGCATATTGAAGGAGTGTTTCCTTTTCCAGAGGTAGAACTTTTAGGTCTTTAACTGAGCTTTCCCCAAAGATGGTGTGGGAATTTTTGAACCCTTGGGGCAACACGGCCCAGAAGTATTGTTTTAGTTGTATGTTGAGTCCTGCCACTCACAAGCCAAAATTTCTTGTGACTCTGGGACTAATAGAATACAAAAGAAGGCATCATTGAAGACTAATACAGAATACCATGTCCCGGTGGTTGGTAGAATGACCAGCAGGGTGTAGGATTTAGGAACTACTGGAGGTCTATCCTCGGTGGCTTCACTGACTGTCCTGACATCCTTTACCAGGACTCCAGCAGCCCATGGGGCTCTCGAGGTCAGGCCAATCCCAGGATATGGAGCTCACCTGGGCCGGTACCCCACCCCCACCGCAGCCCACGGTGCTCTCCTGTTCAGGCCCCTCCCAGGATATGGGGTTCCCTGGGCAGGTTCCCCTGCAGCCCATGGGGCTCTCATGGTCAGGCCCCTCCCAGGATACAGAGCTACCCTTGCAGTTACCCTGGCAGGGCTGGGCACACAGGTACCGTGCACATCGCCCTCATTGCAGAGCACTTCCAGCTCACCTGTCACTCAGATCTGACACAGAGCACCTCAGAGCAGGACTTGAACTAAGAAACAGCAGCTCCAACAGGTCTGTGACCCTGGGCATCACTCTGTGTGGCCTCCCTCCACCTGGTCTTCCAGAGACTTCCACTGCACCCGGGGCACCAGGCCTCTGTCTCCACCCACCACCCACCCCTCCTCTCCCTGACTCCTGGGTTCCTCTCATTAGGAGAGGGTTTTCTTGAAGTTGTCTCCCACTCATGGGCCAGATAATATAATTAGAAAACAAGCCAGAGCTGCAACCCCTTGTCTATCCTGACTCTCAGGGGCCCACACCTGTTCCTTGGACCTGGCCGATTCAGCAAGTTCCAGTTTCTGCAACTGTGAGTGCCTGAAGGGTGATTATTGGCTGGCCTGGGAAGCCCGACCGTGCCGGCCAGCCCTCCCCAGGTGTGCCTGTTTGAGATCAATATAAACACCACTCCAGGCAGCAAGAGCCCCTGCAGCTGTGCCTGACGCCATTTTCTCTGCCCTGTCAGCAGTCTCGGGGCTGCACTGGTGGGAGGGAGTGAGAGGCCACGGCTTTGTGGGTGGCCCAGTGTGAGTGGGGCTCTGCTGGACTTTCTGCAGCAGTTACCAAGATGCCACCTGCTAAAGAAGAGGATGTGTCACCCATACCTGCCTCTGGAATTTCTCCCTGGGCAGAGGTGAGTGAGGAAGAAAGCAGTGGGGGCCCGGACAGCAGGGGTATCTCAGGCAGGGAAATGGAAAGCTTCCAGAAGAGTACCCAGGGCCAGGACCATCCTGGCTGGCCTGCAGGCACCAAATCGGCTGGCATGCTGTCGCTCATGTGGCTCCATGGCCCTTCCTCTAGGCTTTCAAGTCCTTGTACATATTCAGGTGTTTTACCTGGGAAGGGTGGGAACATTTCAGCAGCAGCTGGCCTGGGGCTCGGCCCACATTTACTCACAGATGCCTTGGCACGGTCCCCCAGCTTTGCAATGAGGACGCTTGTTGCGTGGGGCCTGCTGGCTGAATGGGAGATGATTCCCCACCACTGGCCAACTACAGAATTGTTTACAACTGGAGCAAGTGCCCTGATAAGGTTTTCCTCTGTGTAACTGGTGGGTTCTGTTTTTTTTTTCTTTTTTTCATTTTTGGTTCAAGGTAGATTTTATTCCTCTTTTTTGTATTTACGGATATAAGCATGGAAATAATTTATTCATATAAATACATGTATGTGAAGGGAAGAATATTTTTTCTGTTTTACTTTTTGTAATTTTGAATTTTATTTTATTTTTTTATACAGCAGGTTCTTTTTGGTTATCTATTTTATACATATAAATGTATACATGCCAATCCCAATCTCTCAATCCTCCCACCACCACCCCCCAACAGCTTTCCCCCCTTGGTGTCCATACGTTTGTTGTCTACATCTGTTGCTCTATTTCTGCCTTAAAAAACGGTTCATCTGTATAATTTTTCTAGGTTCCACATATATGCATTAATATACAAGATTTGTTTTTCTATTTCTGACTTACTTCACTCTGTATGACAGTCTCTAGATCCATCAACGTCTCTACAAATGACCCAATTTCATTCCTTTTTATGGCTTAGTAATATTCCATTTTATATTTGTACCACATCTTTATGCATTCGTCTGTCTGTGGGCATTTAGGTTGCTTCCATTACCTGGATATTGTAAGTAGTGATGCAATGAACATTGAGGTGAATGTCTCTTTTTGATTTATGGTTTTGTCTGTGTATATGCCCAGTAGTGGGATTGCTGTATCATATGGTAATTCTATTCTTAGTTTTATAAGAAACTCCATAATGTTCTCCACAGTGACTGTATCAATTTACATTCCCAACAATAGTGGAAGAGGGTTCCTTATCTCCACACCCTTTCCAGCATTTGTTGTTTGTAGATTTTCTGATGATGCCCATCCTAACAGGTGTGAGGTGATACACCATGGATGAGTCTATTTCGTTGAGCAAAGAGTAGGTCTTGTCTATTACATATTTGGCTTATGGAATGGTATGTGTGCTAATTTCAATCTCTGGTTTTATACAGCACCCCAACTCAACTTTCCCCTTAAGCAAGCATAAGTTTTTATCTAAATTTGAGACTGTTCGGTTTTGTAATTCAGTTTATGTGTAGCCAAGTTTACACTCCCTCTATTAGTGATATCTTATGATAATTATCTTTCTCTGTGTGACCTATTTCTCTTAGAATCATCATACTTAAATCCACTCAATTTGCTGCTACAGGCCTGATGACATTGATTTCATTGCTGAGTGATATTCCGTTGTACGTAAGTAGCACAACTCCTTTATCCATTTTTTTCTTTCTGGGATATTTAATTTGTACTGGACTCGAGGTTCTTGTAAACACAGCAGCCCTAAATTTTGTGTTGGCTGTGTCTTGTTGATTTTAATTTTCCTAAGCTATAGGGCCAAAAGTGGAAGTGCCCTAGTCTCTGTAGCTTTGTTTTTCAGATGTTTCAGGATACACCATAAACATCTCCAGAGTGTCTGTTGGCAATTTACATCCCGCCCATCAGCATAACAAGGCTCCCTGTTCTCCATGGCCTGTCCTGTGTTTCTGGTTTTTACACTTTTTTCAGATGGCCCTTTTGACGAATGGGAAATGAGATTTCATTGTAGTACGGATTTCCATTGCTCGAGTGCTTGGTTGGCCAAAAAGGGCATATGCGTTTTTTCCTGAATATATTCAGGAAAACATGTATACGCACTGTTCGTCCAAGTGCATCACTGTCAAAGATCTGCCACTTTTCACATGTTTTAAATGCAATTCCAATCTACCTCCTGAAATATGATTCCTCAATTTTGCCTCGTTTTCAAGTCCTCTTTGCAGACTTACTTCAATATATTTTTGCCAATAGCTGTCATTTATAACTCTGCAGGTTTGTGAATTACAGTGCCCGTGATTTCCTTTCTTAACTCGCTTCCTTGAAAGCTGGCCACAAAACCGCAGGTTTGCTTCAGGCCGTAATCAGGGTGTGGCACGGCACTCTGAGCCTTTGGTTAATTCCTCTTCCTGGTGGGAAATTAGAGTTAAATGTGCCCCTCCAGACACCTGCCTCACTCCCAGCCCCTTGGTGATGTGTGTCCTCTGGTTTGAGGCCACATGTGATGGGTTCCTCATCTTTTGATGATGTGGCCCCACTGGTGTGAGGACACTCCTGCCTGCTTCCCATCCCCTTGGTGATGTGGTCCCTCCGGCGAGAGTCTGATCCTGGTTGGGTTCCTCACACTTCTGTGAGGTGGGCCCTCTTCTCTGAGGTCACTCCTGCCTGGCTAGCACACCCCGCCTTGGCGACGTCAGACCTCTGGTGGCAGTTGGAGCCTGCTGGGAGCCTCCTCCCCTCGGTGATGAGGCCCTCTGGCATCAGGCCCTAACTGCTGGGTTCCCACATTTTCTGATACGTCCTAAGTGGTGCGAGGGCACTCCTGCCAGGTTCCCATCCCCATGGGCATGTGGGCCTTCTGCTCTAAGGTCCCAACACCTGTGTTGTTCACCGTTTCATGATGTTGGCTCTCTGGTGTTAGTTCACTCAGGCCTAGATCCCATAGACTCTGTGCTCTGAGCCGCCTGCTGGGAGGTTCCTACTGCTGAATTCCTTACCTTTTCTATTCTTTGGGTTCTGTGTTTTCATGCTCCTCCTTCCTGACTCACTCCCAGCCCCTTTGTGATGTAGGTCCTCTGGTTTGAGGCCACATGTGCCGGTTTCCTCACCTTTATTGATGTGGGCCCACTGGTGTGAGGACACTCCTGCCTGGTTCCCATCCACTTGGTGATGGGGGCCCTCTGGTGAGAGCCTGATCCTGGCTGGATTCCTCACCCTTCTGTGAGGTAGACCCTCTGCTGTGAGGTCACTCCTGCCTGGCTGGCACACGTCACCCTGGCGATGTGGGCCCTCAGTTGGGAGTTGGTGCCTGCTGGGAGTCTCCTCCCCTCGGTAATGAGGGCCCTCTGGCGTCAGGCCCTAACTCATGGGCTCCCAAAATTTTCTGATGTGCACCCTGTCGTGCGAGTACACTCCTGCCAGTGTCCCATCCCCATGGGGATGTTGGCTTTCTGCTCTGAGGTCCCAACGGCTGGGTTGCTCACAGTGTCAGAATGTGGGCCCTCTGCTGTGAGTTCACTCCGGCATGGATCCCATAGCCTCGGTGCTCTGGGCCACCTGCTTGGAGCTTCTAACGGTGGGGTTCCTCACCTTTTTATTCTATGGGCCCTCTGTTGTGAGTCTCCTCCTGCATGCCTCACTCCCAGCCCTTTCGTGATGTGTGTCCCCTTATTTGAGGCCACATGTGCTGTGTTCCTCACCTTTGGCTGATGTGGCCCCACTGGTGTGAGGAGACTCCTGCCTGGTTTCCATCCCCTTGGTGATGTGGGCCCTCTGGTTAGAGTCTGATCCTGGTTGGGTTCCTCACACTTCTGTGAGGTGGGCCCTCTGCTGTGAGGTAACTCCTGCCTGGCTTGCTCCCATTGCCTTGGTGACGTCGGCCCTCTGGTGGCATTTGGAGCCTGCTGGTAGCCTCCTCTCCTCGGTGATGAGGGCCCTCTGGCGTCAGGCCCTAACTGCTGGGTTCCCACATTTTCTGATACGTGTTAAGTTGTGCGAGGACACTCCTGCGAGGTTCCTATCCCCATGGGGATGTGGGTCTTCTGCTCTGAGTTTCCACCGGCTGGGTTGCTCACAGTTTCATGATGTGGGCCCTCTGCTGTGAGTTCACTGTGGCCTGGATCCCATAGACTCCGTGCTCTGGGCCACCTGCTGGGAGGTTCAAACTGCTGGATTCCTCACATTTTTTATTCTGTGGGCCCTGTGTTGTTAGGCTACTCCTGCTTGCCTCACTCGGAGCATCTTGGAAATGTGGGTCCTCTGGTTTAGGCCACATGTGCTGGGTTCCTCACCTTTCTATAATGTGGCCACACTGGTGTGAGGACACTGCTGCCTTTTTCCGATCCCCTTGGTGATGTGGGCTCTCTGGTGAGAGTCTTATCCTGGCTGGTTTCCTCACCCTTCTGTGAGGTAGACCCTCTGCTGTGAGGTCACTCCTGCCTGGCTGGCACACATCACCTTGGCGACGTGGGCCCTCAGTTGGGAGTTGGTGCCTGCTGGGGGTCTCCACCCCTCGGTAATGAGGGCCCTCTGGCGTCAGACCCTAACTCCTGGGCTCCCAAAATTTTCTGATGTGCGCCCTGTGGTGCGACTACACTCCTGCCAGGTTCCCAACCCCATGGGAATGTGGGCCTTCTGCTCTGAGGTCCCAACGGTGGGTTGCTCAGTTTCATGATGAGGGTCCTCTGGTGTGAGTTCACTCCGCCCTGGATCCAATAGCCTCGCTGCTCCTGGCTGCCTGCAGGGAGGTCCCAACTGCGGGATTTCTCACCTTTTTTCTTCTATGGGCCCTCTGTTTTGAGACTCCTCCTGCCTGCCTGACTCCCAGCCCCTTGGTGATGTGTGTCCTCTGGTTTGAGGCTACGTGTGCTGGGTCCCTCACCTTTCGATTATGTGGCCCCACTGGTGTGAGGACACTCCTGCCTGGTTCCTATCCCCTTGGTGATGTGGGCCCTCTGGTGAGAGTCTGATCCTCTTTGGGTTCCTCACACTTTTGTGTGGTTGGCCCTCTGCTCTGAGGTCACTCCTGCCTGGCTGGCACACACCGCATTAGCGACGTCAGCCCTCTGGTAGCAGTTGGAGCTTGCTGGGAGCCTCCTCTCCTCAGTGATGAGGGCCCTCGGGCGTCTGGCCCTAACTGCTGGGCTCCCCACATTTTCTGATGTGTGCCCACTGGTGCGATGACACTCCTGCTTGGTTCCCTCCCCCATGGGGATGTAGGCCTTGTGCTCTGAGGTCACAACGGCTGGGTTGCTTACAGTATCACGATGAGGGCCCTCTGTTGTGAGTTCATCACTGCCTGGATCCCATAGCCTCGGTGATCTGGGCCGCCTGCTGGGATGTTCCAACGGCTGGATTCCTCACCTTTTTTATACAATGGGCCATGTGTTGGGAGGATAATCCTGCCTGCCTTGCTCCGAGACCCATGGTGACGTGGGTCCTCTGGTTTGAGGCCACATGTGCTGAGTACCTCAACTTTCGATGATGTGGTCCCACGGGTGTGAGGACACTCCTGCCTGGTTCCCAGCCCCTTGCTGTTGTGGGCACTCTGGTGAGGGTCTGATCCTTCCTGGGTTCCTTACCCTTCTGTGAGGTGGGCCCTCTGATGTGAGGTCACTCCTGCATGGCTGGCTCACGTCGCCTTGGCGACGTGGGTCTTCTGTTGGCCACTGAAGCATACTGGGAGCCTCCTACCCTCTTTAATGAGGGCCCTGGAAAAACGCATATGCCCTTTTTGACCAAGTGCATCATTGTCGACATTCTGACTCTTTTCCTATACTTTCAGAGGATTTCCCGTCTACCTCCTGAAATCGTAGTCCTGGAATTCTGCCCCACGTTCAAGTCCTCTTTGTAGCCTTACTTCAATATATTTTTGGATGATAGCTGTCATTTATAACTCTGCAGGTTTGTGAATTACAGTGCCCCTGAGCTCCTTTCTTCAACTCGCTTTCTTGTGAGCTGGCCGCAAAACCGCAGGATTGCTTCAGGCCCTAATCTGGTTCCGGCACGGCATGCTGAGCCTTTGGCTAATTCCTCTTCCTGGTTGGTAATGAGCGTTAAATTTGCCCGTGCAGACACCTACAGCTAGTCTCTCATTGGTTCTCCCTATTCCTGTTCATCATGCGCAGAAATTGCAAACTGTGCCAAACAGGAGGTTAAAGCACTGACTCTCCAGGTAGGGACAGTGTAAGTAAAGCGTCTGGAATGGTGAACCCGAGTACCAGGGGACGAAAACTGAGACGCATTTAAAAACGTTTCCCGGTCACACGGTGGACCATACTCTGGGATTCCCATGCATGTTTTAGCTGAAGGAAGAATCCCTTAAACCTGGAGAGTTGGGACCCATGGAATGTGTACCATGCAGTATGACTTCAAAGGGTCTGCATTTGCTCACTGAACCTCACCAATGGTATCCGCCCGAAGTGTCCAGCCTTATGTCTCACCCAGCCATAGGTGTAGATGTGGTAACTCCAGGTTGCATCACAAGCCCTGAATGAATGATTTAAGAATTGCTCTCTATTTCACTGTCATTGTGTTTTGTTTTTGTAATTTATTTTAATAATGGGATTTATCGGATTTTCACGGCTGCATTTATGGCGCTGTACACATGCCTGATTCTCTTACGGAGACACATAAATCCATGGGTGTTAAGATTCTTAATTGGCAGGTGTATTCCTATGCATTGAATATGGGGTGTTGAGTCCATTTCGTTGAGCAAGGAGTAGGTCTTGACTATTAAATATTTGGCTTATGGAACGGTATCTGTTCTAATTTCAATCTCTGGTTTTATGCAGCACCCCAACTCACCATTCCCCTTAAGCAAGCATAAGTTGGTTTTCTAAATTTGAGACCCTGTTCTGTTTTGTAATTCAGTTCATGTGTAGCCAAGTTCACATTCGGTGTATTAGTGATATCTTAATGTTTCTTTTTCTGTGTGACTTATTTCCCTTACAATCATCGTATCTGAATCCACTCATTATGCCACGACGGGCCTGATGATATAGATTTCATTGCTGAGTGATATTCCATTGTACGTATGTACCACAAATTCTTTATCCATTTTTCGCATTCTGGGATATTTAACTTGTACCGTAGACGAGCTTCTTGTAAAAAGAGCCATCCATAACATTGCGGTGGCTGTGTGTTTTTGATTTTAATTTCCCTAAGCTATAGGACCCTAAGTGGAAGTGCCATAGGCTGTGTTGCTTTGTTTCCTACGTGTTTCAGGAAACACCATACACTTCTCCAGAGTGGCTGTTGGCAATGTACATCCCGCCCATCAGCATAACAAGGCTCCCTGTTCTCCATGACATGTCCTGCCTTTCTGGATTTTACACTTTTTTCAGATGGCCCTTTTGACCGGGGGGAAGTGAGACTTCATTGTAGTGCAGATTTCCTTTACACGCTTGCTTGGTTGGCCAAAAACTGCGTATGCGTTTTTTCCTGAATATATTCAGGAAAAAACGCATACGCCTTTTTTGGCCAAGTGCATCATTGTCGACATTCTGCCTCTTTTCCTATGCTTTAAGTGCAATTCCAGTCTTCCCCCTGAAATCGTTTTCCTGAAATTCTGCCCCGCTTTCAAGTCCTCTTTGAAGACTTACTTCAATACATTTTTGGACGATAGCTGTCATTCATAACTCTGCAGGTTTGTGAATTACAGTGCCCCTGAGCTCCTTTCATCAACTCGCTTCCTTGTGAGCTGGCCGCAAAACCGCAGGATTGCTTCAGGCCCTAATCTGGTTCCGGCAGGGCACCCTGAGCCTTTGGTTAATCCCTCTTCCTGGTGGGAAATGAGCGTTCCATTTGCCCGTGCAGACACCTACAGCTAGTCTCTCATTGGTTCTCCCTATTCCTGTTCACCTTGCACAGAAATTGCAAATTGTGCCAAACAGGAGGTTAAAGGCACTGACTCTCCAACTGGGGAGAGTGTTAGTAAAGCGTCTGGAATGGTGAACCCGAGTACCAGGGAACGAAACCTGAGATGCATTTGAAAACGTTTCCCAGTCACACGGTGGACCATACTCTTGGTTTCCCATGCATGTTTTAGCTGAAGAAAGAATCCCTTAAACCTGGAGAGTTGCGACCCATGGAATGTGTACCATGCAGTATGACTTCAAAGGGTCTGCGTTTGCTCACCCAACCTCACCTATGCTATAAGCCCGAAGTGTCCAGCCTTATGTCTCACCCAGCTCGGGGTGTAGATGTGGTAAATCCAGGTTGCATCACAAGCCCTGAATGAATTATTTAAGAATTGCTCTCTATTTCACTGTCATTGTGATTTGTTTGTGAAATTTATTTTGATAATGGGATTTATCGGATTTTCACTGCTGCGTTTAGGCCGCTGTACACACGCTTGATTTCCGTATGGAGACATATAAATCCATGGGTCTTAAGATTCTTACTTGTCAGGTATATTCCCAGGCGTTGAATATGGGGTGTTGAGTCCATTTCGTTGAGCAAGGAGTAGGTCTTGTCTATTATATATTTGGATTATGGAACGGTATCTGTGCTAATTTCAATCTCTGGTTTGATGCAGCACCCCAACTCACCTTTCCCCATAAGCAAGCATAAGTTGGTTTTCTAAATTTGAGACCCTGTTCTGTTTTGTAATTCAGTTCATGTGTAGCCAAGTTTACGTTCCGTGTATTAGTGATATCTTATGATGTTTCTTTTTCTGTGTGCCTTATTTCGCGTAGAATCGGGGTACCTAAATCACCTCATTATGCCGCTACGGGCCTGATGACGTAGATCTCATCGCTGAGTGATATTCCATTGTACGTACGTACCACAACTTCTTTATCCATATTTTGTTTTCTCAGATATTTAACTTGTACCATAGACGAGGTTCTTGTAAACAGAGCCATCCCAAATTTTGGGGTGGCTGTGTGTTTTTGATTTTAATTTCCCTAAGCTATAGGACCCTAAGTGGAAGTGCCATAGGCTGTGTTGCTTTGTTTCCTACGTGTTTCAGGAAACACCATACACTTC
Source organism: Delphinapterus leucas (assembly GCF_059928025.1). Lineage (NCBI taxonomy): Eukaryota > Metazoa > Chordata > Mammalia > Artiodactyla > Monodontidae > Delphinapterus > Delphinapterus leucas. The sequence continues at coordinate 16,815,935 of NW_028322232.1, forward strand.
TCCAGAGTGGCTGTTGGCAATGTACATCCCGCCCATCAGCGTAACAAGGCTCCCTGTTCTCCATGACCTGTCCTGCCTTTCTGGATTTTACACTTTTTCCAGATGGCCCTTTTGACCGGGGGGCAGTGAGACTTCATTGTAGTGCATATTTCCTTTACACGTTTGCTTGGTTGACCAAAAAGCGCGTATGCGTTTTTTCCTGAATATATTCAGGAAAAAAGGCATACCCGCTTTTTGGCAAAGTGCATCATTGTCGACATTCTGCCTCTTTTCCTATGCTTTAAGTGCAATTCCAGTCTACCCCCTGAAATCGTTTTCCTGCAATTCTGCCCCACTTTCAAGTCCTCTTCGAAGACTTACTTCAATACATTTTTGGACGATAGCTGTCATTCATAACTCTGCAGGTTGGTGAATTACAGTGCCCCTGAGCTCCTTTCCTCAACTCGCTTTCTTGTGAGCTGGCCGCAAAACCGCAAGATTGCTTCAGGCCCTAATCTGGTTGCGGCAGGGCACGCTGAGCCTTTGGTTAATCCCTCTTCCTGGTGGGAAATGAGCGTTCCATTTGCCCGTGCAGACACCTACAGCTAGTCTCTCATTGGTTCTCCCTATTCCTGTTCATCTTGCGCAGAAATTGCATACTGTGCCAAACAGGAGGTTAAAGGCACTGACTCTCCAAGTGGGGAGAGTGTTAGTAAAGCGTCTGGAACGGTGAACCCGAGTATCATGGGACGAAACCTGAGATGCATTTGAAAGCGTTTCCCTAGCACACGATGGACCATACTCTGGGTTTCCCATGCATGTTTTAGCTGAAGGAAGAATCCCTTAAACCTGGAGAGTTGGGACCCATGGAATGGGTACCATGCAGTATGACTTCAAACGGTCTGCGTTTGCTCACCGAACCTCACCAATGCTATCAGCCCGTAGTGTCCAGCCTTATGTCTCACCCAGCTCTGGGTGTAGATGTGGTAAATCCAGGTTGCATCACAAACCCTGAATGAATTATTTAAGAATTGCTCTCTATTTCACTGTCATTCTGTTGTGTTTTTGAAATTTATTTTGATAATGGGATTTATCGGATTTTCACTGCTGCGTTTAGGCCGCTGTACACATGCTGGATTTCCTAATGGAGACATATAAATCCATGGGTCTTAAGATTCTAACTTGTCAGGTATATTTCCAGGCGTTGAATATGGGGTGTTGAGTCCATTTCGTTGAACAAGGAGTAGGTCTTGTCTCTTACATATTTGGCTTATGGAACGGTATCTATGCTAATTTCAATCTCTGGTTTTATGCAGCACCCCAACTCACCTTTCCCCATAAGAAAGCATAAGTTGGTTTTCTAAATTTGAGACCCTGTTCTGTTTTCTAATTCAGTTCATGTGTAGCCAAGTATACGTTCCGTGTATTAGTGATATCTGATGAAGTTTCTTTTTCTGTGTGACTTATTTCTCGTAGAATCTTCGTACCTGAATCCACTCATTATGCCGCTACGGGCCTGATGACGTAGATCTCATTGCTGAGTGATATTCCATTGTACATACGTACCACAACTTCTTTATCCATTTTTTGCTTTCTCGGATATTTAACTTGTACCGTAGACGAGGTTCTTGTAAACAGAGCCGTCCCAAATTTTGGGGTGGCAGTGTGTTTTTGATTTTAATTTCCCTAAGCTATAGGACCCTAAGTGGAAGTGCCATAGGCTGTGTTGCTTTGTTTCCTACGTGTTTCAGGAAACACCATACACTTCTCCAGAGTGGCTGTTGGCAATTTACATCCCACCCATCAGCATAACAAGGCTCCCTGTTCTCCATGACCTGTCCTGCCTTCCTGGATATTACACATTTTTCAGATGGCCCGTTTGACCGGGGGGCAGTGAGACTTCATTGTAGTGCAGATTTCCTTTACACGCTTGCTTGGTTGGCCAAAAAGGGCGTATGCGTTTTTTCCTGAATATATTCAGGAAAAAACGCATACGCCCTTGTTGGCCAAGTGCATCGTTGTCGACATTCTGCCACTTTTCCTATGCTTTAAGTGCAATTCCAGTCTACACCCTGAAATCGTTTTCCTGAAATCCTGCCCCGCTTTCAAGTCGTCTTCGAAGACTTACTTCAATGTATTTTTGGACGATAGCTGTCATTCATAACTCTGCAGGTTTGTGAATTACAGTGCCCCTGAGTTCCTTTCTTCAACTCGCTTTCTTATGAGCTGGCCACAAAACCGCAGGGTTGCCTCAGGCCCTAATCTGGTTCCGGCAGGGCACGCTGAGCCTTTGGTTAATCTGTCTTCCTGGTGGGAAATGACCGTTCCATTTGCCCGTGGAGACACCTACAGCTAGTCTCTCATTGGTTCTCCCTATTCCTGTTCATCTTGCGCAGAAATTGCAAACTGTGCCAAACAGCAGGTTAAAGGCACTGACTCTCCAAGTGGGGAGAGTGTTAGTAAAGCGTCTGGAACGGTGAACCCGAGAACCAGGGGACGAAACCTGAGATGCATTTCAAAACGTTTCAAAATCACACGGTGGACCATACTCTGGGTTTCCCATGCATGTTTTAGCTGAAGGAAGAATCCCTTAAACCTGGAGAGTTGGGACCCATGGAATGGCTACCATGCAGTATGACTTCAAAGGGTCTGCGTTTGCTCACCGAACCTCACCAATGCTATCAGCCCGAAGTGTCCAGCCTTATGTCTCACCCAGCTCTGGGTGTAGATGTTGTAAATCCAGGTTGCATCACAAAACCTGAATGAATTATTTAAGAATTGCTCTCTATTTCACTGTCATTGTTCTGTGTTTTTGAAATTTATTTTGATAATGGGATTTATCGGATTTTCACTGCTGTGTTTAGGCCACTGTACACACGCTTGACTTCCTTATGGAGACATATAAATCCATGGGTCTTAAGATTCTTACTTGTCAGGTATATTCCCAGGCCTTGAATATGGGGTGTTGAATCCATTTCGTTGAGCAAGGAGTAGGTCTTGTCTATTATATATTTGGCTTATGGAACAGTATCTGTGCTAATTTCAATCTCTGGTTTGATGCAGCACCCCAACTCACCTTTCCCCATAAGCAAGCATAAGTTGTTTTTCTAAATTTGAGACCCAGTTCTGTTTTGTAATTCAGTTCATGTGTAGACAAGTTTACATTCGGTGTATCGGTGTATAGTGATATCTTATGATGTTTCTTTTTCTGTGTGACTTATTTCTCGTAGAATCATCGTTCCTGAATCCACTCATTATGCCGCTACGGGCCTGATGACGTAGATCTCATTGCTGAGTGATATTCCATTGTACGTACGTACCATAACTTCTTTATCCATTTTTTGCTTTCTCGGATATTTAACTTGTACCGTAGACGAGGATCTTATAAACAGAGCCGTCCCAAACTTTGGGGTGGCTGTGTGTTTTTGATTTTAATTTCCCTAAGCTATAGGACCCTGTGTTGCTTTGTTTCCTACGTGTTTCAGGAAACACCATACACTTCTCCAGAGTGGCTGTTGGCAATTTACATCCCGCCCATCAGCATAACAAGGCTCCCTGTTCTCCATGACCTGTCCTGCCTTTCTGGATTTTACACTTTTTTAGATGGCCATTTTGACTGGGGGCAGTGAGACTTCATTGTAGTGCATATTTCCTTTACACGCTTGCTTGGTTGGCCAAAAAGGGCGTATGCGTTTTTTCCTGAATATATTCAGGAAAAAACGCATACGCCCTTTTTGGCCAAGTGCATCATTGTGGATATTCTGCCTCTTTTCCTATGCTTTAAGTGCAATTCCAGTCTACCCCCTGAAATCGTTTTCCTGAAATTCTGCCCCGCTTTCAAGTCCTCTTCGAAGACTTACTTCAATACATTTTTGGATGATAGCTGTCATTCATAACTCTGCAGGTTTGTGAATTACAGTGCCCCTGAGCTCCTTTCTTCAACTCGCTTTCTTGTGAGCTGGCCGCAAAACCGCAGGATTGCTTCAGACCCTAATCTGGTTCCGGCAGGGCACGCTGAGCCTTTGGTTAGTCCCTCTTCCTGGTGGGAAATGAGCGTTCCATTTGCCCCTGCAGACACCTACAGCTAGTCTCTCATTGGTTGTCCCTATTCCTGTTCATATTGCGCAGAAATTGCAAACTGTGCCAAACAGGAGGTTAAAGGCACTGACTCTCCAAGTGGGGAGAGTGTTAGTAAAGCGTCTGGAACGGTGAACCCGAGTACCAGGGGTCGAAACCTGAGACGCATTTGAACACGTTTCCCAATCACATGGTTGACATTACTCGGGGGTCCCATGCATGTTTTAGCTGAAGGAAGAATACCTTAAACCTGGAGAGTTGGGACCCATGGAATGGGTACCATGCAGTATGACTTCAAAGGTTCTGCGTTTGCTCACCGAACCTCACCAATGCTATCAGCCCGAAGTGTCCAGCCTTATGTCTCACCCAGCTCTGGGTGTAGATGTGGTAAATCCAGGTTGCATCAGAAGCCCTGAATGAATTATTTAACAATTGTTCTCTATTTCACTGTCATTGTGTTTTGTTTTTGAAATATATTTTAATAATGGGATTTATCGGATTTTCACTGCTGCGTTTAGGCCGCTGTACCCACGCTTGATATCCTTATGGAGACATATAAATCCATGGGTCTTAAGTTTCTTACTTGTCAGGTATATTCCCAGGCGTTGAATATGGGGTGTTGAGTCCATTTCGTTGAGCAAGGAGTAGGTCGTGTCTATTATATATTTGCCTTATGGAACGGTATCTGTGCTAATTTCAATCTCTGGTTTGATGCAGCACCCCAACTCACCTTGCCCCATAAGCAAGCACAAGTTGGTTTTCTAAATTTGAGACCCTGTTCTGTATTGTAATTCAGTTCATGTGTAGCCAAGTTTACATTCCGTGTATTAGTGATATCTTATGATGTTTCTTTTTCTGTGTGATTTATTTCTCGTAGAATCGTCGTACCTGAATCCACTCATTATGCCGCTACGGGCCTGATGACGTAGATCTCATTGCTGAGTGATATTCCATTGTACGTACGTACCACAACTTCTTTATCCATTTTTTGCTTTCTCGGATATTTAACTTGTACCGTAGACGAGGTTCTTGTAACCAGAGCCGTCCCAAACTTTGGGGTGGCTGTGTGTTGTTGATTTTAATTTCCCTAAGCTATAGGACCCTAAGTGGAAGTGCCATAAGCTGTGTTGCTTTGTTTCCTACGTGTTTCAGCAAACACCATTTGCTTTTCCAGAGTGGCTGTTGGCAATTTACATCCCGCCCATCAGCATAACAAGGCTCCCTGTTCTCCATGACCTGTCCTGCCTTTCTGGATTTTACACTTTTCTCAGATGGCCCTTTTGACCGGGGGGCAGTGAGACTTCATTGTAGTGCAGATTTCCTTTACAAGCTTGCTTGGTTGGCCAAAAAGGGCGTATGCCTTTTTTCCTGAATATATTCAGGAAAAAACGCATACGCCCTTTTTGGCCAAGTGCATCATTGTCGACATACTGCCTCTTTTCCTATGCTTTAAGTGCAATTCCTGTCTACCCCCTGAAATCGTTTTCCTGAAATTCTGCCCCGCTTTCAAGTCCTCTTCGAAGACTTACTTCAATACATTTTTGGACGATGGCTGTCATTCATAACTTTGCAGGTTTGTGAATTACAGTGTCCCTGAGCTCCTTTCTTCAACTCGCTTTCTTGTGAGCTGGCCGCAAAACCGCAGGATTTCTTCAGGCCCTAATCTGTTTCCGGGAGGGCACGTTGAGCCTTTGGTTAATTCCTCTTCCTGGTGGGAAATGAGCGTTCCATTTGCCCGTGCAGACACATACAGCTAGTCTCTCATTGGTTCTCCCTATTCCAGTTCATCTTGGGCAGAAATTGCAAACTGTGCCAAATAGGATGTTAAAGGCACTGACTCTCCAAGTGGGGAGAGTGATAGTAAAGCGTCTGGAATGGTGAACCCGAGTACCAGGGTTCGAAAACTGAGATGCATTTGAAAACGTTTCCCAATCACACGGTGGACCATACTCTGGGTTTCCCATGCATGTTTCAGCTGAAGGAAGAATCCCTTAAACCTGGAGAGTTGGGACCCATGAAATGGGTACCATGCAGTATGACTTCAAAGGGTCTGCGTTTGCTCACCGAACCTCACCAATGCTATCAGCCCGAAGTGTCCAGCCTTATGTCTCACCCAGCTCTGGGTGTAGATGTGGTAAATCCAGGTTGCATCACAAGCCCTGAATGAATTATTTAAGAATTGTTCTCTATTTCACTGTCATTGTGTTTTGTTTTTGAAATATACTTTGATAATGGGATTTATCGGATTTTCACTGCTGCGTTTAGGCCGCTGTACACACGCTTGATATCCTTATGGAGACATATAAATCCATGGGTCTTAAGTTTCTTACTTGTCAGGTATATTCCCAGGCGTTGAATATGGGGTGTTGAGTCCATTTCGTTGAGCACGGAGTAGGTCGTGTCTATTATATATTTGCCTTATGGAACGGTATCTGTGCTAATTTCAATCTCTGGTTTTATGCAGCACCCCAACTCACCTTTCCCCATAAGCAAGCATAAGTTGGTTTTCTAAATTTGAGACCCTGTTCTGTTTTGTAATTCAGTTCATGTGTAGACAAGTTTACGTTCCGTTTATTAGTGATATCTTATGATATTTCTTTTCCTGTGTGACTTATTTCTCGTAGAATCGTCGTACCTGAATACACTCATTATGCCGCTACGGGCCTTATGACGTAGATCTCATTGCTGAGTGATATTCCATTGTACGTACGTACCACAACTTCTCTATCCATTTTTTGCTTTCTCGGATATTTAACTTGTACCGTAGAGGAGGTCCTTGTAAACAGAGCCGTCCCAAACTTTGGGGTGGCTGTGTGTTTTTAATTTTAATTTCCCTAAGCTATAGGACCCTAAGTGGAAGTGACATAGGCTGTGTTGCTTTGTTTCCTACGTGTTTCAGGAAACACCATACATTTCTCCAGAGTGGCTGTTGGCAATTTACATCCCACCCATCAGCGTAACAAGGCTCCCTGTTCTCCATGACCTGTCCTTCCTTTCTGGATTTTACACATTTTTCAGATGGCCCGTTTTACCAGGGGGCAGTGAGACTTCTTTGTAGTGCAGATTTCCTTTACAAGCTTGCTTGGTTGGCCAAAAAGTGCGTATGCGTTTTTTCATGAATATATTCAGGAAAAAACGCATACGCCCTTTTTGGCCAAGTGCATCATTGTCGACATTCTGCCTCTTTTCCTATGCTTTAAGTGCAATTCCATTCTACCCCCTGAAATTCTTTTCCTGAAATCCTGCCCCGCTTTCAAGTCCTCTTCGAAGACTTACTTCAATACAGTTTTGGACGATTTCTGTCATTCATAACTCTGCAGGTTTGTGAATTACAGTGCCCCTGAGCTCCTTTCTTCAACTCGCTTTCTTGTGAGCTGGCCACAAAACCGCAGGGTTGCTTCAGGCCCTACTCTGGTTCCGTTAGGGCACGCTGAGCCTTTGGTTAATCCCTCTTCCTGGTGGGAAATGAGCGTTCCATTTGCCCGTTCAGACACATACAGCTAGTCTCTCATTGGTTCTCCCTATTCCAGTTCATCTTGCGGAGAAATTGCAAACTGTGCCAAACAGGAGGTTAAAGGCACTGACTCTCCAAGTGGGGAGAGTGTTAGTAAAGCGTCTGGAACCGTGAACCCGAGTACCAGGGGACGAAACCTGAGATGCATTTGAAAACGTTTCCCAATCACACGGTGGACCATACTCTGGGTTTCCCATGCATGTTTTAGCTGAAGGAAGAATCCCTTAAACCTGGAGAGTTGGGACCCATGGAATGGGTACCATGCAGTATGACTTCAAAGGGTCTGCGTTTGTTCACCAAACCTCACCAATGCTATCAGCCCGATGTGTCCAGCCTTATGTCTCAACTAGCTCTGGGTGTAGATGTGGTAAATCCAGGTTGCATCACAAGCCCTGAATGAATTATTTAAGAATTGCTCTCTATTTCACTGTCATTGTGTTTTGTTTTTGAAATTTATTTTGTTAATGGGATTTATCGGATTTTCACTGCTGCGTTTAGGCCACTGTACACACGCTTGACTTCCTTATGGAGACATATAAATCCATGGGTCTTAAGTTTCTTACTTGTCAGGTATATTCCCAGGGGTTGAATATGGGGTGTTGAGTCCATTTCGTTGAGCAAGGAGTAGGTCTTGTCTATTATATATTTGGCTTATGGAACGGTATCTGTGCTAATTTCAATCTCTGGTTTGATGCAGCACCCCAACTCACCTTTCCCCATAAGCAAGCATAAGTTGGTTTTCTAAATTTGAGACCCTGTTCTGTTTTGTAATTCAGTTCCTGTGTAGCCAAGATTACGTTCCGTGTATTAGTGATATCTTATGATGTTTCTTTTTCTGTGTGACTTATTTCTCGTAGAATCGTCGTACCTGAATCCACTAATTATGCCGCTACGGGCCTGATGACGTGGATCTCATTGCTGAGTGATATTCCATTGTACGTACGTACCACAACTTCTTTATCCATTTTTTGCTTTCTCGGATATTTAACTTGTACCGTAGACGAGGTTCTTGTAAACAGAGCCGTCCCAAATTTTGGGGTGGCTGTGTGTTTTTGATTTTTATTACCCTAAGCTATAGGACCATAAGTGGAAGTGCCATAGGCTGTGTTGCTTTGTTTTCTACGTGTTTCAAGAAACACCATACACTTCTCCAGAGTGGCTGTTGGCAATTTACATCCCGCCCATCAGCATAACAAGGCTCCATCTTCTCCATGACCTGTCCTGCATTTCTGGATTTTACACTTGTTTCAGATGGCCGTTTGGACCGGGGGTAGTGAGACTTCATTGTAGTGCAGATTTCATTTACACGCTTGCTTGGTTGGCCAAAAAGGGCGTATGCGTTTTTTCCTGAATATATTCAGGAAAAAACGCATACGCCCTTTTTGGCCAAGTGCACCATTGTCGACATTCTGCCTCTTTTCCTATGATTTAAGTGCAATTCCAGTCTACCCCCTGAAATCGTTTTCCTGAAATTCTGCCCCGCTTTCAAGTCCTCTTCCAAGACTTACTTCAATACATTTTTGGACGATAGCTGTCATTCATAACACTGCAGGTTTGTGATTACAGTGCCCCTGAGCTCCTTTCTTCAACTCGCTTTCTTGTGAGTTGCCCGCAAAACCGCAGGATTGCTTCAGGCCCTAATCTGGTTCCGGCAGGGCACGCTGAGCCTTTGGTTAATTCCTCTTCCTGGTGGGAAATGTGCGTTCCATTTGCCCGTGCAGACACCTAGAGCTAGTCTCTCATTGGCTCTCGCTATTCCTGTTCATCTTGCGCCGAAATTGCAAACTGTGCCAAACAGGAGGTTAAAGATACTGACTCTCCAAGTGGGGAGAGTGTTAGTAAAGCGTCTGGAACGGTGAACCCCAGTACCAGGGGTCGAAACCTGAGATGCATTTGAAAACGTTTGCCAATCACACGGTGGACCATACTCTGGGTTTCCCATGCATGTTTTAGCTGAAGGAAGAATCCCTTTAACCTGGAGAGTTGGGACCCATGGAATGGGTACCATGCAGTATGACTTCAAAGGGTCTGCGTTTGCGCACCAAACCTCACCAATACTATCAGCTCGATGTGTCCAGCCTTATGTCTCAACCAGCTCTGGGTGTAGATGTGGTAAATCCAGGTTGCATCACAAGCCCTGAATGAATTATTTAAGAATTGCTCTCTATTTCACTGTCATTGTGATTTGTTTCTGAAATTTATTTTGTTAATGGGATTTATCGGAGTTTCACTGCTGCGTTTAGGCCACTGTACACACGCTTGACTTCCTTATGGAGACATATAAATCCATGGGTCTTAAGTTTTTTACTTGTCAGGTATATTCCCAGGTGTTGAATATGGGGTGTTGAGTCCATTTCGTTGAGCAAGGAGTAGGTATTGTCTATTATATATTTGGCTTATGGAACGGTATCTGTGCTAATTTCAATCTCTGGTTTTATGCAGCACCCCAACTCACCTTGCCCCATAAGCAAGCATAAGTTGGTGTTCGAAATTTGAGACCCTGTTCTGTTTTGTAATTCAGTTCATGTGTAGCCACGTTTACGTTCCGTGTATGAGTGATATCTTATGATCTTTCTTTTTCTGTGTGACTTATTTTTCGTAGAATCGTCGTACCTGAATCCACTCCTTATGCCGCTACGGGCCTGATGACGTAGATCTCATTGCTGAGTGATATTCCATTGTACGTACGTACCACAACTTCTTTATCCATTTTTTGCTTTCTCGGATATTTAACTTGTACCGTAGACGAGGTTCTTGTAAACAGAGCCGTCCCAAACTTTGGGGTGGCTGTGTGTTTTTGATTTTAATTTCCCTAAGCTTTAGGACCATAAGTGGAAGTGCCATAGGCTGTGTTGCTTTGTTTCCTACGTGTTTCAAGAAACACCATACACTTCTCCAGAGTGGCTGTTGGCAATTTACATCCCGCCCATCAGCATAACAAGGCTCCCTGTTCTCCATGACCTGTCCTGCCTTTCTGGATTTTACACTTTTTTCAGATGGCCCTTTTGACCGGGGGGCAGTGAGACTTCATTGTAGTGCAGATTTCCTTTACACGCTTGCTTGGTTGGCCAAAAAGGGCGTATGAGTTTTTTCCTGAATATATTCAGGAAAAAACGCATACGCCCTTTTTGGCCAAGTGCATCATTGTGGACATTCTGCCTCTTTTCCTATGCTTTAAGTGCAATTCCAGTCTACCCCCTGAAATCGTTTTCCTGAAATTCTGCCCCGCTTTCAAGTCCTCTTCGAAGACTTACTTCAATACATTTTTGGACGATAGCTGTCATTCATAACTCTTCAGGCTTGTGAATTACAGTGCCCCTGAGCTCCTTTCTTCAACTCGCTTTCTTGTGAGCTGGCCGCAAAACCGCAGGATTGCTTCAGACCCTAATCTGGTTCCGGCAGGGCACGCTGAGCCTTTGGTTAGTCCCTCTTCCTGGTGGGAAATGAGCGTTCCATTTGCCCCTGCAGACACCTACAGCTAGTCTCTCATTGGTTGTCCCTATTCCTGTTCATATTGCGCAGAAATTGCAAACTGTGCCAAACAGGAGGTTAAAGGCACTGACTCTCCAAGTGGGGAGAGTGTTAGTAAAGCGTCTGGAACGGTGAACCCGAGTACCAGGGGTCGAAACCTGAGACGCATTTGAAAACGTTTCCCAATCACATGGTTGACATTACTCGGGGGTCCCATGCATGTTTTAGCTGAAGGAAGAATACCTTAAACCTGGAGAGTTGGGACCCATGGAATGGGTACCATGCAGTATGACTTCAAAGGTTCTGCGTTTGCTCACCGAACCTCACCAATGCTATCAGCCCGAAGTGTCCAGCCTTATGTCTCACCCAGCTCTGGGTGTAGATGTGGTAAATCCAGGTTGCATCAGAAGCCCTGAATGAATTATTTAACAATTGTTCTCTATTTCACTGTCATTGTGTTTTGTTTTTGAAATATATTTTGATAATGGGATTTATCGGATTTTCACTGCTGCGTTTAGGCCGCTGTACCCACGCTTGATATCCTTATGGAGACATATAAATCCATGGGTCTTAAGTTTCTTACTTGTCAGGTATATTCCCAGGCGTTGAATATGGGGTGTTGAGTCCATTTCGTTGAGCAAGGAGTAGGTCGTGTCTATTATATATTTGCCTTATGGAACGGTATCTGTGCTAATTTCAATCTCTGGTTTGATGCAGCACCCCAACTCACCTTGCCCCATAAGCAAGCACAAGTTGGTTTTCTAAATTTGAGACCCTGTTCTGTATTGTAATTCAGTTCATGTGTAGCCAAGTTTACGTTCCGTGTATTAGTGATATCTTATGATGTTTCTTTTTCTGTGTGATTTATTTCTCGTAGAATCGTCGTACCTGAATCCACTCATTATGCCGCTATGGGCCTGATGACGTAAATCTCATTGCTGAGTGATATTCCATTGTACGTACGTACCACAACTTCTTTATCCATTTTTTGCTTTCTCGGATATTTAACTTGTACCGTAGACGAGGTTCTTGTAACCAGAGCCGTCCCAAACTTAGGGGTGGCTGTGTGTTGTTGATTTTAATTTCCCTAAGCTATAGGACCCTAAGTGGAAGTGCCATAAGCTGTGTTGCTTTGTTTCCTACGTGTTTCAGGAAACACCATACACTTCTCCAGAGTGGCTGTTGGCAATTTACATCCCGCCCATCAGCATAACAAGGCTCCCTGTTCTCCATGACCTGTCCAGCCTTTCTGGATTTTACACTTTTTTCAGATGGCCGTTTGGACCGGGGGGCAGTGAGACTTCACTGTAGTGCATATTTCCTTTACACGCTTGCTTGGTTGGCCAAAAAGGGCGTATGTGTTTTTTCCTGAATATATTCAGGAAAAAACGCATACGCCCTTTTTGGCCAAGTGCATCATTGTGGACATTCTGCCTCTTTTCCTACGCTTTAAGTGCAAATCCAGTCTTCCCCCTGAAATTGTTTTCCTGAAATTCTGCCCCGCTTTCAAGTCCTCTTCGAAGACTTACTTCAATACATTTTTGGACGATAGCTGTCATTCATAACTCTGCAGGTTTGTGAATTACAGAGCCCCTGAGCTCCTTTCTTCAACTCGCTTTCTTGTGAGCTGGCCGCAATACCGCAGGATTGCTTCAGGCCCTAATCTGGTTCCGGTAGGGCACGCTGACCCTTTGGTTAATCCCTCTTCCTGGTGGGAAATGAGCGTTCCATTTGCCCGTGCAGACACCTACAGCTAGTCTCTCATTGGATGTCCCTATTCCTGTTCATCTTGCGCAGAAATTGCAAACTGTGCCAAACAGGAGGTTAAAGGCCCTGACTCTCCATGTGGGGAGAGTGTTAGTAAAGCGTCTGGAATGGTGAACCCGAGTACCAGGGGACGATACCTGAGATGCATTTGAAAACGTTTCCCAATCCCACGGTGGACCATACTCTGGGATTCGCATGCATGTTTTAGCTGAAGGAAGAATCCCTTAAACCTGGAGAGTTGGGACCCATGGAATGGCTACCATGCAGTATGCCTGCAAAGGGTCTGCGTTTGCTCACCGAACCTCACCAATGCTATCAGCCCGAAGTGTCCAGCCTTATGTCTCACCCAGCTCTGGGTGTAGATGTGGTAAATCCAGGTTGCATCACAAGCCCTGAATGAATAATTTAAGAATTGCTCTCTATTTCACTGTCATTGTGTTGTGTTTTTGAAATTTATTTTGATAATGGGATTTATCGGATTTTCACTGCTGCGTTTAGGCCGCTGTACACACGCTTGATTTCCTTATGGAGACTTATAAATCCATGGGTCTTAAGATTCTTACTTGTCAGGTATAATCCCAGGCGTTGAATATGGGGTGTTGAGTCCATTTCGTTGAGCAAGGAGTAAGTCTTGTCTATTATATATTTGGCTTATGGAACGGTATCTGTGCTAAATTCAATCTGTGGTTTGATGCAGCACCCCAACTCACCTTTCCCCATAAGCAAGCATAAGTTTTTTTTCTAAATTTGAGACCCTGTTCTGTTTTGTAATTCAGTTCATGTGTAGACAAGTTTACGTTCTGTGTATTAGTGATATCTTAAGATGTTTCTTTTTCTGTGTGACTTATTTCTCATAGAATCATCGTACCTAAATCCACTCATTATGCCGCTACGGGCCTGATGACGTAGATTTCATTGCTGAGTGATATTCCATTGTACGTACGTACCACAATTTCTTTATCCATTTTTTGCTTTCTCGGATATTTAACTTGTATCGTAGATGAGGTTCTTGTAAACAGAGCCGTCCCAAACTTTGGTGTGGCTGTGTGTTTTTGATTTTAATTTCCCTAAGCTATAGGACCCTAAGTGGAAGTGCCATAGGCTGTGTTGCTTTGTTTCCTACGTGTTTCAGGAAACACCATACACTTCTCCAGATTGGCTGTTGGCAATTACATCCCGCCCATCAGCATAACAAGGCTCCCTGTTCTCCATGACCTGTCCTGCCTTTCTGGATTTTACACTTGTTTCAGATGGCCTTTTGGACCGTGAGGCAGTGAGACTTCATTGTAGTGCAGATTTCCTTTACACGCTTGCTTGGTTGGCCAAAAAGTGCGTATACGTTTTTTCCTGAATATATTCAGGAAAAAACTCATACGCCCTTTTTGGCCAAGTGCATCATTGTCGACATTCAGCCTCTTTTCCTATACTTTAAGCGCAATTCCAGTCTACCCCCTGAAATCGTTTTCCTGAAATTCTGCCCCGCTTTCAAGTCCTCTTCGAAGACTTATTTCAATACATTTTTGGACGATAGCTGTCATTCATAACTCTGCAGGTTTGTGAATTACAGTGCCCCTGAGCTCCTTTCTTCAACTCGCTTCAACTCGCTTTCTTGTGAGCTGGCCGCAAAACCGCAGGATTGCTTCAGGCCCTAATCTGGTTCCGGCAGGGCACGCTGAGCCTTTGGTTAGTTCCGCTTCCTGGTGGGAAATGAGCGTTCCATTTGCCCGTGCAGACACCTACAGCTAGTCTCTCATTGGTTCTCCCTATTCCTTTTCCTCTTGCGCAGAAATTGCAAACTGTGCCAAACAGGATGTGAAAGGCACTGACTCTCCAAGTGGGGAGACTGTTAGATAAGCGTCAGGAATGGTGAACCCGAGTACCAGGTGTCGAAACCTGAGATCCATTTGAAAACGTTTCCCAATCACACGGTGGACCATACTCTGGGTTTCCCATGCATGTTTTAGCTGAAGGAAGAATCCCTTTAACCTGGAGAGTTGGGACCCATGGAATGGCTACCATGCAGTATGACTTCAAAGGGGCTGCGTTTGCTCACCGAACCTCACCAATGCTATCAGCCCGAAGTGTCCAGCCTTATGTCTCAACCAGCTCTGGGTGTAGATGTGGTAAATCCAGGTTGCATCACAAGCTCTGAATGAATTATTTAAGAATTGTTCTCTATTTCACTGTCATTGTGTTTTTGTTTTTGAAATATATTTTGATAATGGGATTTATCGGATTTTCACTGCTGCGTTTAGGCCGCTGTACACACGCTTGATATCCTTATGGAGACATATAAATCCATGGGTCTTAAGTTTCTTACTTGTCAGGTATATTCCCAGGCGTTGAATATGGGGTGTTGAGTCCATTTCGTTGAGCAAGGAGTAGGTCGTGTCTATTATATATTTGCCTTATGGAACAGTATCTGTGCTAATTTCAATCTCTGGTTTTATGCAGCACCCAAACTCACCTTTCCCCATAAGCAAGCCTAAGTTGGTTTTCTAAATTTGAGACCCTGTTCTGTTTTGTAATTCAGTTCATGTGTAGCCAAGTTTATGTTCCGTGTATTAGTGATATCTTATGATGTTTCTTTTTCTGGGTGACTTATTTCTTGTAAAATCGTCGTACCTGAATCCACTCATTATGCAGCTACGGGCCTGATGACGTGGATCTCATTGCTGAGTGATATTCCATTGTACGTACGTACCACAACTTCTTTATCCATTTTTTGCTTTCTCGGATATTTAACTTGTACCGTAGACGAGGTTCTTGTAAACAGAGCCGTCCCAAACTTTGGGGTGGCAGTGTGTTTTTGAATTTAATTTCCCTAAGCTATAGGACCGTAAGTGGAAGTGCCATAGGCTGTGTTGCTTTTTTTCCTACGTGTTTCAGGAAACACCATACACTTCTCCAGAGTGGCTGTTGGCAATTTACATCCCGGCCATCAGCATAACAAGGCTCCCTGTTCTCCATGACCTGTCCTGCCTTTCTGGATTTTACACTTTTTTCAGATGTCCCTTTTGACGGGGGGGCAGTGAGACTTCATTGTAGTGCAGATTTCCTTTACATGCTTGCTTTGTTGGCCAAAAACTGCGTATGCGTTTTTTCCTGAATATATTCAGGAAAAAAACGCATACGCCCTTTTTGGCCAAGTGCATCATTGTGGACATTCTGCCTCTTTTCCTATGCTTTAAGTGCAATTCCAGTCTACCCCCTGAAATCGTTTTCCTGAAATTCTGCCCCGCTTTCAACTCCTCTTCGAAGACTTACTTCAATACATTTTTGGACGATAGCTGTCATTCATAACTCTGCAGGTTTGTGAATTACAGTGCCCCTGATCTCCTTTCTTCAACTCGCTTTCTTCTGAGCTGTTCGAAAAACCGCTGGATTGCTTCAGGCCCTAATCTGGTTCAAGCAGGGCATGCTGAGCCTTTGGTTAATTCCTCTTCCTGGTGGGAAATGAGCGTTCCATTTGCCCGTGCAGACACTTATAGCTAGTCTCTCATTGGTTCTCCCTATTCCTGTTCATCTTGCGCAGAAATTGCAAACTGTGCCAAACAGGAGGTTAAAGGCACTGACTCTCCAAGTGGGGAGAGTGTTAGTAAAGCGTCTGGAAAGGTGAACCCGAGTACCAGGGGTCGAAACCTGAGATGCATTTGAAAACGTTTCCCAATCACAGTGGACCATACTCTGGGTTTCCCATGCATGTTTTAGCTGAAGGAAGAATCCATTAAACCTGGAGAGTTGGGACCCATGGAATGGGTACCATGTAGTATGACTTCAAAGGGTCTGTGTTTGTTCACCATACCTCACCAATGCTATCAGCCCGTTGTGTCCAGCCTTATGTCTCAACTAGCTCTGGGTGTAGATGTGGTAAATCCATGTTGCATCACAAGCCCTGAATGAATTATTTAAGAATTGCTCTCTATTTCACTGTCATTGTGTTTTGTTTTTGAAATTTATTTTGTTAATGGGGTTTATCGGATTTTCACTGCTGCGTTTAGGCCACTGTACACACGCTTGACTTCCTTATGGAGACATATAAATCCATGGGTCTTAAGTTTCTTACTTGTCAGGTATATTCTCAAGTGTTGAATATGGGGTGTTGAGTCCATTTCGTTGAGCAAGGAGTAGGTCTTGTCTATTATATATTTTGCTTATGGAACGGTATCTGTGCTAATTTCAATCTCTGGTTTGATGCAGCACCCCAACTCACCTTTCCCCATAAGCAAGCATAAGTTGGTTTTCTAAATTTGAGACCCTGTTCTGTTTTGTAATTCAGTTCATGTGTAGCCAAGTTTACGTTCCGTGTATTAGTGATATCTTATGATGTTTCTTTTTCTGTGTGACTTATTTCTCGTAGAATCGTCGTACCTGAATCCACTCATTATGCCGCTACGGGCCTGATGACGTGGAACTCATTGCTGAGTGATATTCCATTGTACGTACGTACCACAACTTCTTTATCCATTTTTTGCTTTCTCGGATATTTAACTTGTACCGTAGACGAGGTTCTTGTAAACAGAGCCGTCCCAAACTTTGGGGTGGCAGTGTGTTTTGAATTTAATTTCCCTAAGCTATAGGACCATAATTGGAAGTGCCATAGGCTGTGTTGCTTTTTTTCCTACGTGTTTCAGGAAACACCATACACTTCTCCAGAGTGGCTGTTGGCAATTTACATCCCGCCCATCAGCATAACAAGGCTCCCTGTTCTCCATGACCTGTCCTGCCTTTCTGGATTTTACACTTTTTTCAGATGTCCCTTTTGACGGGGGGGCAGTGAGACTTCATTGTAGTGCAGATTTCCTTTACATGCTTGCTTGGTTGGCCAAAAACTGCGTATGCGTTTTTTCCTGAATATATTCAGGAAAAAACGCATACGCCCTTTTTGGCCAAGTGCATCATTGTGGACATTCTGCCTCTTTTCCTATGCTTTAAGTGCAATTCCAGTCTACCCCCTGAAATCGTTTTCCTGAAATTCTGCCCCGCTTTCAACTCCTCTTCGAAGACTTACTTCAATACATTTTTGGACGATAGCTGTCATTCATAACTCTGCAGGTTTGTGAATTACAGTGCCCCTGAGCTCCTTTCTTCAACTCGCTTTCCTGTGAACTGGCCGCAAAACCGCAGGATTGCTTCAGGCCCTAATCTGGTACCCGCAGGGCACGCTGAGCCTTTGGTTATTTCCTCTTCCTGGTGGGAAATGAGCGTTTCATTTGCCCGTGCAGACACCTACAGCTAGTCTCGCATTGGTTCTCCCTATTCCTGTGCATATTGCGCAGAAATGGCAAACTGTGCCAAACAGGAGGTTAAAGGCACTGACTCTCCAAGTGGGGAGAGTGTTAGTAAAGCGTCTGGAACGGTGAACCCGAGAACCAGGGGTCGAAACCTGAGATGCATTTGAAACCGTTTCCCTATCACATGGTGGACCATACTCTGGGTTTCCCATGCATGTTTTAGCTGAAGGAAGAATCCCTTAAACCTGGAGAGTTGGGACCCATGGAATGGGTACCATGCAGTATGACTTCAAAGGGTCTGCCTTTGCTCACCGAACCTCACCAATGCTATCAGCCCGAAGTGTCCAGCCTTATGTCTCACCCAGCTCTGGGTGTAGATGTGGTAAATCCAGGTTGCATCACAAGGCCTGAATGAATTATGTAAGAATTGCTCTCTATTTCACTGTCATTGTGTTTTGTTTTTGAAATTTATTTTGTTAATGGGATTTACCGGATTTTCACTGCTGCGTTTAGGCCCCTGTACACACGCTTGACTTCCTTATGGAGACATATAAATCCATGGGTCTTAAGTTTCTTACGTGTCAGGTATATTCCCAGGCGTTGAATATGGGGTGTTGAGTCCATTTCGTTGAGCAAGGAGTAGGTCTTGTCTATTATATATTTGGCTTATGGAACGGTATCTGTGCTAATTTCAATCTCTGGTTTGATGCAGCACCCCAACTCACCTTTCCCCATAAGCAAGCATAAGTTGGTTTTCTAAATTTGAGACCCTGTTCTGTTTTGTAATTCAGTTCATATGTAGCCAAGTTTATGTTCCGTGTATTAGTGATATCTTATGATCTTTCTTTTTCTGTGTGACTTATTTCTCGTAGAATCGTTGTAGCTGAATCCACTCATTATGCCGCTACGGGCCTGATGACGTAGATCTCATTGCTGAGTGATATTCCATTGTACGTACGTACCACATCTTCTTTATCCATTTTTTGCTTTCTCGGATATTTCATTTGTACCGTAGACGAGGTTCTTGTAAACAGAGCCGTCCCAAACTTTGGGGTGGCAGTGTGTTTTTGAATTTAATTTCCCTAACCTATAGGACCATGAGTGGAAGTACGATAGGATGTGTTGCTTTGTTTCCTAGGTGTTTCAGGAAACACCATACACTTCTCCAGAGTGGCTGTTGGCAATTTACATCCCGCCCATCAGCATAACAAGGCTCCCTGTTCTCCATGACCTGTCCTGCCTTTCTGGCTTTTACACTTGTTTCAGATGGCCCTTTTGACCGGGGGGCAGTGAGACTTCATTGTAGTGCAGATTTCCTTTACACGCTTGCTTGGTTGGCCAAAAAGGGCGTATGCGTTTTTTCCTGAATATATTCAGGAAAAAACGCATACGCCCTTTTTGGCCAAGTGCATCATTGTCGACATTCTGCCTCCTTTCCTATGCTTTAAGTGCAATTCCAGTCTACCCCCTGAAATCGTTTTCCTGAAATTCTGCCCCGCTTTCAAGTCCTCTTCGAAGACTTACTTCAATACATTTTTGGACGATAGCTGTCATTCATAACTCTGCAGGTTTGTGAATTACAGTGCCCCTGAGCTCCTTTCTTCAACTCGCTTTCCTGTGAACTGGCCGCAAAACCGCAGGATTGCTTCAGGCCCTAATCTGGTACCCGCAGGGCACGCTGAGCCTTTGGTTATTTCCTCTTCCTGGTGGGAAATGAGCGTTTCATTTGCCCGTGCAGACACCTACAGCTAGTCTCGCATTGGTTCTCCCTATTCCTGTGCAGCTTGCGCAGAAATTGCAAACTGTGACAAACAGTACGTTAAAGGCACTGACTCTCCATGTGGGGATACTGTTAGTAAAGCATCTGGAACGGTTCACCCGAGTACCAGGGGACAAAACCTGAGATGCATTTGAAAACGTTTCCCAATCACATGGTGGACCATACTCTGGGTTTCCCATGCATGTTTTAGCTGAAGGAAGAATCCCTTAAACCTGGAGAGTTGGGACCCATGGAATGGGTACCATGCAGTATGACTTCAAAGGGTCTGCCTTTGCTCACCGAACCTCACCAATGCTATCAGCCCGAAGTGTCCAGCCTTATTTCTCACCCAGCTCTGGGTGTAGATGTGGTAAATCCAGGTTGCATCACAAGGCCTGAATGAATTATGTAAGAACTGCTCTCTATTTCACTGTCATTGTGTTTTGTTTTTGAAATTTATTTTGTTAATGGGATTTATCGGATTTTCACTGCTGCGTTTAGGCCCCTGTACACACGCTTGACTTCCTTATGGAGACATATAAATCCATGGGTCTTAAGTTTCTTACTTGTCAGGTATATTCCCAGGCGTTGAATATGGGGTGTTGAGTCCATTTCGTTGAGCAAGGAGTAGGTCTTGTCTATTATATATTTGGCTTATGGAAGGGTATCTGTGCTAATTTCAATCTCTGGTTTGATGCAGCACCAAAACTCACCTTTCCCCATAAGCAAGCATAAGTTGGTTTTCTAAATTTGAGACCCTGTTCTGTTTTGTAATTCAGTTCATGTGTAGCCAAATTTACGTTCCGTGTATTAGTGATATCTTATGATCTTTCTTTTTCTGTGTGACTTATTTCTCGTAGAATCGTCGTACCTGAATCCACTCATTATGCCGCTACGGGCCTGATGACGTAGATCTCATTGCTGAGTGATATTCCATTGTACGTACGTACCACAACTTCTTTATCCATTTTTTGCTTTCTCGCATATTTAACTTGTACCGTAGACGAGGTTCTTGTAAACAGAGCAGTCCCAAACTTTGGGGTGGCTGTGTGTTTTTGATTTTAATTTCCCTAAGCTATAGGACCCTAAGTGGAAGTGCCATAGGCTGTGTTGCTTTGTTTCCTACGTGTTTCAGGAAACACCATACACTTCTCCAGAGTGGCTGTTGGCAATTTACATCCCGCCCATCAGCATAACAAGGCTCCCTGTTCTCCATGACCTGTCCTGCCTTTCTGGATTTTACACTTGTTTCAGATGGCCGTTTGGACCGGGGGGCTGTGAGACTTCATTGGAGTGCAGATTTCCTTTACACGCTTGCTTGGTTGGCCAAAAAGGGCGTATGTGTTTTTTCCTGAATATATTCAGGAAAAAACGCATACGCCCTTTTTGGCCAAGTGCATCATTGTCGACATTCTGCCTCCTTTCCTATGCTTTAAGTGCAATTCCAGTCTACCCCCTGAAATAGTTTTCCTGAAATTCTGCCCCGCTTTCAAGTCCTCTTCGAAGACTTACTTCAATACATTTTTGGACGATAGCTGTCATTCATAACTCTGCAGGTTTGTGAATTACAGTGCCCCTGAGCTCCTTTCTTCAACTCGCTTTCCTGTGAACTGGCCGCAAAACCGCAGGATTGCTTCAGGCCCTAATCTGGTACCCGCAGGGCACGCTGAGCCTTTGGTTATTTCCTCTTCCTGGTGGGAAATGAGCGTTTCATTTGCCCGTGCAGACACCTACAGCTAGTCTCGCATTGGTTCTCCCTATTCCTGTGCATCTTGCGCAGAAATTGCAAACTGTGACAAACAGGAGGTTAAAGGCACTGACTCTCCATGTGGGGATACTGTTAGTAAAGCATCTGGAACGGTTCACCCGAGTACCAGGGGACGAAACCTGAGACGCATTTGAAAACGTTTCCCAATCACATGGTGGACCATACTCTGGGTTTCCCATGCATGTTTCAGCTGAAGGAAGAATCCCTTAAACCTGGAGAGTTGGGACCCATGGAATGGGTACCATGCAGTATGACTTCAAAGGGTCTGCCTTTGCTCACCGAACCTCACCAATGCTATCAGCCCGAAGTGTCCAGCCTTCTGTCTCAACCAGCTCTGGGTGTAGATGTGGTAAATCCAGGTTGCATCACAAGGCCTGAATGAATTATGTAAGAATTGCTCTCTATTTCACTGTCATTGTGATTTGTTTTTGAAATTTATTTTGTTAATGGGATTTATCGAATTTTCACTGCTGCGTTTAGGCCCCTGTACACACGCTTGACTTCCTTATGGAGACATATAAATCCATGGGTCTTAAGTTTCTTACTTGTCAGGTATATTCCCAGGCGTTGAATATGGGGTGTTGAGTCCATTTCGTTGAGCAAGGAGTAGGTCTTGTCTATTATATATTTGGCTTATGGAAAGGTATCTGTGCTAATTTCAATCTCTGGTTTTATGCAGCATCCCAACTCACCTTTCCCCATAAGCAAGCATAAGTTGGTTTACGAAATTTGAGACCCTGTTCTGTTTTGTAATTCAGTTCATGTGTAGCCAAGTTTACGTTCCGTGTATTAGTGATATCTTATGATCTTTCTTTTTCTGTGTGACTTATTTCTCGTAGAATCGTCGTACCTGAATCCACTCATTATGCCGCTACGGGCCTGATGACGTAGATCTCATTGCTGAGTGATATTCCATTGTACGTACGTACCACAACTTCTTTATCCATTTTTTGCTTTCTCGCATATTTAACTTGTACCGTAGACGAGGCTCTTGTAATTAGAGCAGTCCCAAACTTTGGGGTGGCTCTGTGTTTTTGATTTTAATTTCCCTAAGCTATAGGACCCTAAGTGGAAGTGCCATAGGCTGTGTTGCTTTGTTTCCTACGTGTTTCAGGAAACACCATACACTTCTCCAGAGTGGCTGTTGGCAATTTACATCCCGCCCATCAGCATAACAAGGCTCCCTGTTCTCCATGACCTGTCCTGCCTTTCTGGATTTTACACTTGTTTCAGATGGCCGTTTGGACCGGGGGGCCGTGAGACTTCATTGGAGTGCAGATTTCCTTTACACGCTTGCTTGGTTGGCCAAAAAGGGCGTATGCGTTTTTTCCTGAATATATTCAGGAAAAAACGCATACGCCCTTTTTGACCAAGTGCATCATTTTTGACATTCTGCCTCTTTTCCTATGCTTTAAGTTCAATTCCAGTCCACCCCGTGAAATTGTTTTCCCGAAATTCTGCCCCGCTTTCAAGTCCTCTTCGAAGACTTACTTCAATACATTTTTGGACGATAGCTGTCATTCATAACTCTGCAGTTTTGTGAATTACAGTGCCCCTGAGCTCCTTTCTTCAACTCGCTATCTTGTGAGCTGGCCGCAAACCAACATGATTGCTTCAGGCCCTAATCTGGTTCCGGCACGTCATGCTGAGCCTTTGGTTAATTCCTCTTCCTGGTGGGAAATGAGCATTAAATTTGCACGTGCAGACACCTACAGCTAGTCCCTGATTGGTTCTCCCTATTCCTGTTCACCTTCCGCAGAATTTCCAAACTGTGCCAAACAGGAGGTTAAAGGCACTGACTCTCCAAGTGGAGAGAGTGTTAGTAAAGGGTCTGGAATGGTGAACCCGTGTAAAAGGGGACGAAAACTGAGATGCATTTGAAAACGCTTCCCACTCACACGGTGTACCATACTTTGTGTTTCCCATGCATGTTTTAGCTGAAGGAAGAATCTCTTAAACCTGGAGAGTTGGGACCCATGGAATGGGTACCATGCAGTATGACTTCAAAGGGTCTGCATTTGCTCATCGTACCTCACCAGTGCTATCCGCCCGAAGTGTCCAACCTTATGTCTCACTCAGCTCTTGGTGCAGATGTGGTTAATCCCGGTTGCATCACAAGCTCTGAATGAATTATTTAAGTATAGCTCTCTATTTCACTGTCATTGTGTTTTGTTTTTGTAATTCATTTTGATAATTGGATTTATCGGATTTTCTCTGCTGCGTTCATAAATCTATACACACCCTTGATTCTCTTACAGAGACATATAAATCCATGGGTTTGAAGATTCTTACTAGTCAGGTGTATTCCTAGGCGTTGAATATGGGGTGTTTAGTCCATTTCGTTGAGCAACTGGTAGGTCTTGACTATTACATATTTGGCTTATGGAAAGGTATCTGGTCTAATTTCTATCTCTGGTTTTATGCAGCACCCCAACTCTCCTTTATCCTTAAGCAAGCATATGTTGGTTTTCTAAATTTGAGACCCCGTTCTGTTTAGTAATTCAGTTCATTTGTAGCCACGTTTACATTCCATGTATTAGTAATATCGTGTGTCTTTTTCTTTTTGAATTATGTGACTTCGAATGATCATACGTAACTCCTCTGTGGTTGTTACAACTGGCCATATTTCATTGATTTCCAGGCTGAGTAATATTCCACTCTACATAAGTGCCACATCTCTATCCATTTTTTCCCTCCAGAGACTTATAAATTATATCCTAGTCGAGGATCTTTTAAACATAGAGGCGGTAAATATTGGGGTGCCTGTGTCCTCTCGATTTTTGTTTTTCCCAAGATATACGTCCATGAGTGCAAGTGCCCTGTGCTCTGTAGCTCATTTTTTAGATGCTTTAGTAAACACAATACACTTCTCCAGAGTGACCGTTGGCAATATACATTTCCAGTATAAGCCTCAGAGAGCTCCCTTTTCTCCTTGCCCTGTCCTGCATTTTTGGTGTTTACACTTTATGAGGAAGGCTCTTCTGACTGATGCGAAGTGATATGTTTTGTAGTATTGATTTCCAGTGCCCACCTGTTTGGTTGGCTAAAAAAGTGTATGCCCTTTTCTTGAATACATACAGAAAAAGACGCATACACCCTTTTTGGCCAATTGCAATGTTGGCAATGTTCAGCCCCTTTTCTTGTGCTTAATGGCGAGTCCTTTCTACCTCTTCCAATC
This sequence comes from Delphinapterus leucas, assembly GCF_059928025.1. Taxonomy (NCBI): domain Eukaryota; kingdom Metazoa; phylum Chordata; class Mammalia; order Artiodactyla; family Monodontidae; genus Delphinapterus; species Delphinapterus leucas. The sequence continues at coordinate 16,840,682 of NW_028322232.1, forward strand.
CCTTTCCTGCCATTCTCCGTTGCTTACAAGTCCTTTCCTCTGACTTTCCTCAAGACATTTTTCAGTGATAGATATTTTCAACTCTGCAGTTTCGTGAATTTTAGTGTCCCTGAGTTCCATTTTTCAACTTCTGTTTATGGGAACTGGCCACAAAGCAGCGGAATTTCCTCAAGCCCTATTCTGTTTCCATGGGCAACCCTAGCCTTTGGTCAATTCGTCTTCCTGATTGGAAATAAGAGTGACATGTGCCTGTCCGAACACCTAGGACTTGTGTCTCATTGTTCCTCCTCCTTCTGCTTCATCCTCTGGACAAATTCCAAACTGTCTGCAACAGGATGTTGACAGTGCTGACATCTCCAAGTGGGGAGACTGTTCGTAAAGACGCTGGAGGGATGAACCCGAGCACCAGGAGATGAGGAGATGAGATGCCTTTTCCAAACTCTTCCCGATCAGATGGTATACCATCCTCTGGGTGTGACAGGCATGTTTTAGCTGTAGGAAGTGTCCCATTCATGTGAGGAGAACACCAGGGCTTTTACAAAATCAGTGTCTCTCCACAACCCAAACTGGGGAATTTTTTAAGCTACGGCTACACATATGTTCATTAAGGGCCTTGGGAAGTAGGCAGAGTCCAAACTTTAGATGATTGAAGTCTTCAGGGTCAGAAGCACTCACCACCGGCTTCCCTTAGGTTCCATTTTAACTGTCATTAATAGATGATGTCAATAAAAATATCTATTCTTTTTCAGATTATTTCCCCTTATAGGTTATTGTAAAATATTGAGTGTAGTTCCCGGGGCTATACAGTAGTTCCTTGTTGATGATCGATTTTATACATAGCAGTGTGTATGTGTTAATCCCAAACTGTTAATTTATCCCTCCCCCCACCTTTCCCCTTTGGTAATAATAAATTATAAGATTTTATACTTCTCAGAATTGGGGGAACTGAAAGAGAGGTATCATTTTCAATGGAAAAGCATTTAAAACAAGATTGAAGTTTTAACCAAGATTTTTAGATGTACATCCTTGGAAAGAAATCACTTCGTTTCTCTAATATTGACCTGACAAATAAGACAAACCTTTTCACTGAACTTGCTTATAATAAAGTGATGGAAATATCAAATGGGAGTGTTAGAAACATCTTATTTTACCCGAGCCTTATACACTGTTCTATGTTAATTACAGTTTGGCTCAAACATCTGTTCATTGAAGTTACAATGTTCTCAATTTCTGTTACTGATCCTCCAGAGTGGACCCCAACAAGTGTCCCCCTGCCCAGTGTCATTGGAGCCAACAGATTGAGACTGAGTTTGGTTCAGAAGCAAAGGAAACTTTATATTTTGATCAGAGAATGGAGAGGTGAGAGCATGTGCTACCCCGTGGGCTGTGGGCTGGGCTGCTGTGTAGAGATCCTGTCAGAGTCAGTGGGAGGGAGGGGGCGGAGCTCTCGAGGGCCCGGTTGGCTGCAGCTCAGGCTCTATATCGCGGAGTGTGCACTGTGTCCCAGGAGCTGAGGTGTCGACCCAGCCATTCCGCACTAGGAAATCTGGTCTGAAGTGCCGGCTGTTGAACCTCTGTATGCGGGACCCTAGGAGCACGTGAAATTAGACAAAGCACAAAGGATAAAAAAGGTTAGACTTTATTTTATTGCCCAGATTCTATTTTTATCTCCCAGGGATTTTTAAGGGGCTTTGCCTGGGAAAAAGCCCTCTTCTGCCTTTTTTCCCCTTCCTCATTCTTAGAGTGCTGAGGGTGCAGACCCTTCTTCGGTAACTGCTGAGTGCTGAGTTAGGAGCCCTCATACCCGTGGGCGAGGGTCAGAACTTCTCCCCAGCAGCCTCCAGGTGACGTTGATTGTCCCCAGGCCTCCTGCCTCCCCGCTCGTCCACCTGAGCACCAGTATTGGAAGCGTTATAGATTCTAATGACCTTTAAGGGTCCAGGAAGGAGATGTGCAGTGACGCTGTGAGGTCCAGTTTCACCCCGCCCTGCATTTGTTCGGCCACCTTAGGCTGACCGTTTCTGCCAGCCTAGATGCTCTGACCAGTAGTCTGCACTTTCTTCAATTAGGCCCCTGAATTAACGTAAAAAGAGCACCAGGTGTCAGGACCCTGCCTGCTCAACTCCCAGACAGTCCAGGGTCAGTGGTGATGAAGGACCATGATGGCCACTGAGTCAACAGCCTTTTGAAGTAAACAGGAGTCCAGCCGGTCTTATTGGCCACCATCATCACAGTGTCTGTAGGCTCTTCTATGGTGACAGCGTGATATACGCTTCCCCCGCCAAGATTATTAGGTCCGCTCTGGGTGCAGTAAGTCCTGCAAGCAGTAGTCTACTCTTTTGGGACACACTCTTGTTGTTTTATGAGAGAAACTCCAGGTCAAGTGATGGTCACATGAGTCGTCATGGTGCCCCTTTACCCCGGTTATCTCTCTGGAGGTTGGAGTTGGAGGGCCTCCTCACTCGAGGTCAGTGTGCCCACAGAGCAAACCCTGCAACTTCAGGGCATGGTTGGGGCTTAGGATCACCACGTGGGGTCCTTTTCCCTTAGGAGGGAGGTGGCCTTTTGTGCTGCTGATTTCCAGGTTTTCAGATACCGCCAGTATCTTGGCCAGATGTGGCGGTGGGCCAAGCCCATTGGTGACCGTAGTTTATCCTACCGGGATGGCATTCTTGCATTGTTCCATTTCAAGTGGTCCCAGTTTTTGCACTAATACTCCAATAGCGATTCACCATTCACCAGGAATGTAAAGGTCAAAGGGTTTAGCTAAATTAGGGAGTTCCAGGGCAAGGGTCTGAATTGACTGCTCTTTCCATTCTTGAAAGGCCACTTCTGGATTCTATTCAAAAGGATCATCATCTTTTCCTTTCAGTGTTTCATATAGAGGCCCAGCTAGTAGACTGTAGTTAGGGATCCAGAAGCACCAACCCTGGCCTCCCCAGGAACCCCTAAGCTGTCTTCTAGTTTTAGAAATGGGTAAGGCTGTAAATTGTTTCTTCCCTTTCCTGGGATGGGCTTCTCCGACCTTCTGTGAGAATGAAGCCCAGGCAGGTCACCGTAGTCTGTGATATTTGAGCTTTTTATTGGACAACTTCTATCCTTTATTGGCTTGGTAGTTCAGAGGTCTCCTTAGTAGGGCTGGCGATCAGAATGTCATCTGCATATTGAAGGAGTGTTTCCTTTTCCAGAGGTAGAACTTTTAGGTCTTTAACTGAGCTTTCCCCAAAGATGGTGTGGGAATTTTTGAACCCTTGGGGCAACACGGCCCAGAAGTATTGTTTTAGTTGTATGTTGAGTCCTGCCACTCACAAGCCAAAATTTCTTGTGACTCTGGGACTAATAGAATACAAAAGAAGGCATCATTGAAGACTAATACAGAATACCATGTCCCGGTGGTTGGTAGAATGACCAGCAGGGTGTAGGATTTAGGAACTACTGAAGGTATATCCCCGGTGGCTTCACTGACTGTCCTGACATCCTTTACCAGGACTCCAGCAGCCCATGGGGCTCTCGAGGTCAGGGCAATCACAGGATATGGAGCTCACCTGGGCAAGTACCCCACCCCCACCGCAGCCCACGGTGCTCTCCTGTTCAGGCCCCTACCAGGATATGGGGTTCCCTGGGCAGGTTCCCCTGCAGCCCATGGGGCTCTCATGGTCAGGCCCCTCCCAGGATACAGAGCTACCCTTGCAGTTACCCTGGCAGGGCTGGGCACACAGGTACCGTGCACATTGCCCTCATTGCAGAGCACTTCCAGCTCACCTGTCACTCAGATCTGACACAGAGCACCTCAGAGCAGGACTTGAACTAAGAAACAGCAGCTCCAACAGGTCTGTGACCCTGGGCATCACTCTGTGTGGCCTCCCTCCACCTGGTCTTCCAGAGACTTCCACTGCACCCGGGGCACCAGGCCTCTGTCTCCACCCACCACCCACCCCCCACCCCTCCTCTCCCTGACTCCTGGGTTCCTCTCATTAGGAGAGGGTTTTCTTGAAGTTGTCTCCCACTCATGGGCCAGATAATATAATTAGAAAACAAGCCAGAGCTGCAACCCCTTGTCTATCCTGACTCTCAGGAGCCCACACCTGTTCCTTGGACCTGGCCGATTCAGCAAGTTCCAGTTTCTGCAACTGTGAGTGCCTGAAGGGTGATTATTGGCTGGCCTGGGAAGCCTGACCGTGCCGGCCAGCCCTCCCCAGGTGTGCCTGTTTGAGATCAATATAAACACCACTCCAGGCAGCAAGAGCCCCTGCAGCTGTGCCTGACGCCATTTTCTCTGCCCTGTCAGCAGTCTCGGGGCTGGACTGGTGGGAGGGAGTGAGAGGCCACGGCTTTGTGGGTGGCCCAGTGTGAGTGGGGCTCTGCTGGACTTTCTGCAGCAGTTACCAAGATGCCACCTGCTAAAGAAGAGGATGTGTCACCCATACCTGCCTCTGGAATTTCTCCCTGGGCAGAGGTGAGTGAGGAAGAAAGCAGTGGGGGCCCGGACAGCAGGGGTATCTCAGGCAGGGAAATGGAAAGCTTCCAGAAGAGTACCCAGGGCCAGGACCATCCTGGCTGGCCTGCAGGCACCAAATCGGCTGGCATGCTGTCACTCATGTGACTCCATGGCCCTTCCTCTAGGCTTTCAAGTCCTTGTACATATTCAGGTGTTTTACCTGGGAAGGGTGGGAACATTTCAGCAGCAGCTGGCCTGGGGCTCGGCCCACATTTACTCACAGATGCCTCGGCACGGTCCCCCAGCTTTGCAATGAGGACGCTTGTTGCGTGGGGCCTGCTGGCTGAATGGGAGATCATTCCCCACCACTGGCCAACTACAGAATTGTTTACAACTGGAGCAAGTGCCCTGATACGGTTTTCCTCTGTGTAACTGGTGGGTTCTGTTTTTTTTTTCTTTTTTTCATTTTTGGTTCAAGGTAGATTTTATTCCTCTTTTTTGTATTTACGGATATAAGCATGGAAATAATTTATTCATATAAATACATGTATGTGAAGGGAAGAATATTTTTTCTGTTTTACTTATTGTAATTTTGAATTTTATTTTATTTTTTTATACAGCAGGTTCTTTTTGGTTATCTATTTTATACATATAAATGTATACATGCCAATCCCAATCTCTCAATCCTCCCACCACCACCCCCCAACAGCTTTCCCCCCTTGGTGTCCATACGTTTGTTGTCTACATCTGTTGCTCTATTTCTGCCTTAAAAAACGGTTCATCTGTATAATTTTTCTAGGTTCCACATATATGCATTAATATACAAGATTTGTTTTTCTCTTTCTGACTTACTTCACTCTGTATGACAGTCTCTAGATCCATCAACGTCTCTACAAATGACCCAATTTCATTCCTTTTTATGGCTTAGTAATATTCCATTTTATATTTGTACCACATCTTTATGCATTCGTCTGTCTGTGGGCATTTAGGTTGCTTCCATTACCTGGATATTGTAAATAGTGATGCAATGAACATTGAGGTGAATGTCTCTTTTTGATTTATGGTTTTGTCTGGGTATATGCCCAGTAGTGGGATTGCTGTATCATATGGTAATTCTATTCTTAGTTTTATAAGAAACTCCATAATGTTCTCCACAGTGACTGTATCAATTTACATTCCCAACAATAGTGGAAGAGGGTTCCTTATCTCCACACCCTTTCCAGCATTTGTTGTTTGTAGATTTTCTGATGATGCCCATCCTAACAGGTGTGAGGTGATACACCATGGATGAGTCTATTTCGTTGAGCAAAGAGTAGGTCTTGTCTATTACATATTTGGCTTATGGAATGGTATGTGTGCTAATTTCAATCTCTGGTTTTATACAGCACCCCAACTCAACTTTCCCCTTAAGCAAGCATAAGTTTTTATCTAAATTTGAGACTGTTCGGTTTTGTAATTCAGTTTATGTGTAGCCAAGTTTACACTCCCTCTATTAGTGATATCTTATGATAATTATCTTTCTCTGTGTGACCTATTTCTCTTAGAATCATCATACTTAAATCCACTCAATTTGCTGCTACAGGCCTGATGACATTGATTTCATTGTTGAGTGATATTCCGTTGTACGTAAGTAGCACAACTCCTTTATCCATTTTTTTCTTTCTGGGATATTTAATTTGTACTGGACTCGAGGTTCTTGTAAACACAGCAGCCCTAAATTTTGTGTTGGCTGTGTCTTGTTGATTTTAATTTTCCTAAGCTATAGGGCCAAAAGTGGAAGTGCCCTAGTCTCTGTAGCTTTGTTTTTCAGATGTTTCAGGATACACCATAAACATCTCCAGTGTGTCTGTTGGCAATTTACATCCCGCCCATCAGCATAACAAGGCTCCCTGTTCTCCATGGCCTGTCCTGTGTTTCTGGTTTTTACACTTTTTTCAGATGGCCCTTTTGACGAATGGGAAATGAGACTTCATTGTAGTACGGATTTCCATTGCTCGAGTGCTTGGTTGGCCAAAAAGGGCATATGCGTTTTTTCCTGAATATATTCAGGAAAACATGTATACGCACTGTTCGTCCAAGTGCATCACTGTCAAAGATCTGCCACTTTTCACATGTTTTAAATGCAATTCCAATCTACCTCCTGAAATATGATTCCTCAATTTTGCCTCGTTTTCAAGTCCTCTTTGCAGACTTACTTCAATATATTTTTGCCAATAGCTGTCATTTATAACTCTGCAGGTTTGTGAATTACAGTGCCCGTGATTTCCTTTCTTAACTCGCTTCCTTGAAAGCTGGCCACAAAACCGCAGGTTTGCTTCAGGCCGTAATCAGGGTGTGGCACGGCACTCTGAGCCTTTGGTTAATTCCTCTTCCTGGTGGGAAATTAGAGTTAAATGTGCCCCTCCAGACACCTGCCTCACTCCCAGCCCCTTGGTGATGTGTGTCCTCTGGTTTGAGGCCACATGTGATGGGTTCCTCATCTTTTGATGATGTGGCCCCACTGGTGTGAGGACACTCCTGCCTGCTTCCCATCCCCTTGGTGATGTGGTCCCTCCGGCGAGAGTCTGATCCTGGTTGGGTTCCTCACACTTCTGTGAGGTGGGCCCTCTTCTCTGAGGTCACTCCTGCCTGGCTAGCACACCCCGCCTTGGCGACGTCAGACCTCTGGTGGCAGTTGGAGCCTGCTGGGAGCCTCCTCCCCTCGGTGATGAGGCCCTCTGGCATCAGGCCCTAACTGCTGGGTTCCCACATTTTCTGATACGTCCTAAGTGGTGCGAGGGCACTCCTGCCAGGTTCCCATCCCCATGGGCATGTGGGCCTTCTGCTCTAAGGTCCCAACACCTGTGTTGTTCACCGTTTCATGATGTTGGCTCTCTGGTGTTAGTTCACTCAGGCCTAGATCCCATAGACTCTGTGCTCTGAGCCGCCTGCTGGGAGGTTCCTACTGCTGAATTCCTTACCTTTTCTATTCTTTGGGTTCTGTGTTTTCATGCTCCTCCTTCCTGACTCACTCCCAGCCCCTTTGTGATGTAGGTCCTCTGGTTTGAGGCCACATGTGCCAGTCTCCTCACCTTTATTGATGTGGCCCCACTGGTGTGAGGACACTCCTGCCTGGTTCCCATCCACTTGGTGATGGGGGCCCTCTGGTGAGAGCCTGATCATGGCTGGATTCCTCACCCTTCTGTGAGGTAGACCCTCTGCTGTGAGGTCACTCCTGCCTAGCTGGCACACGTCACCTTGGCGATGTGGGCCCTCAGTTGGGAGTTGGTGCCTGCTGGGAGTCTCCTCCCCTCGGTAATGAGGGCCCTCTGACGTCAGGCCCTAACTCATGGGCTCCCAAAATTTTCTGATGTGCGCCCTGTCGTGCGAGTACACTCCTGCCGGGGTCCCATCCCCATGGGGATGTTGGCTTTCTGCTCTGAGGTCCCAACGGCTGGGTTGCTCACAGTGTCAGAATGTGGGCCCTCTGCTGTGAGTTCACTCCGGCATGGATCCCATAGCCTCGGTGCTCTGGGCCACCTGCTTGGAGCTTCTAACGGTGGGGTTCCTCACCTTTTTATTCTATGGGCCCTCTGTTGTGAGTCTCCTCCTGCATGCCTCACTCCCAGCCCTTTCGTGATGTGTGTCCCCTTATTTGAGGCCATATGTGCTGTGTTCCTCACCTTTGGCTGATGTGGCCCCACTGGTGTGAGGACACTCCTGCCTGGTTTCCATCCCCTTGGTGATGTGGGCCCTCTGGTTAGAGTCTGATCCTGGTTGGGTTCCTCACACTTCTGTGAGGTGGGCCCTCTGCTGTGAGGTAACTCCTGCCTGGCTTGCTCCCATTGCCTTGGTGACGTCGGCCCTCTGGTGGCATTTGGAGCCTGCTAGTAGCCTCCTCTCCTCGGTGATGAGGGCCCTCTGGCGTCAGGCCCTAACTGCTGGGTTCCCACATTTTCTGATACGTGTTAAGTTGTGCGAGGACACTCCTGCGAGGTTCCTATCCCCATGGGGATGTGGGTCTTCTGCTCTGAGGTTCCACCGGCTGGGTTGCTCACAGTTTCATGATGTGGGCCCTCTGCTGTGAGTTCACTGTGGCCTGGATCCCATAGACTCTGTGCTCTGGGCCACCTGCTGGGAGGTTCAAACTGCTGGATTCCTCACATTTTTTATTCTGTGGGCCCTGTGTTGTTAGGCTACTCCTGCTTGCCTCACTCGGAGCACCTTGGAAATGTGGGTCCTCTGGTTTAGGCCACATGTGCTGGGTTCCTCACCTTTCTATAATGTGGCCACACTGGTGTGAGGACACTGCTGCCTTTTTCCGATCCCCTTGGTGATGTGGGCTCTCTGGTGAGAGTCTTATCCTGGCTGGTTTCCTCACCCTTCTGTGAGGTAGACCCTCTGCTGTGAGGTCACTCCTGCCTGGCTGGCACACATCACCTTGGCGACGTGGGCCCTCAGTTGGGAGTTGGTGCCTGCTGGGGGTCTCCACCCCTCGGTAATGAGGGCCCTCTGGCGTCAGACCCTAACTCCTGGGCTCCCAAAATTTTCTGATGTGCGCCCTGTGGTGCGACTACACTCCTGCCAGGTTCCCAACCCCATGGGAATGTGGGCCTTCTGCTCTGAGGTCCCAACGGTGGGTTGCTCAGTTTCATGATGAGGGTCCTCTGGTGTGAGTTCACTCCGCCCTGGATCCAATAGCCTCGCTGCTCCTGGCTGCCTGCGGGGAGGTCCCAACTGCGGGATTTCTCACCTTTTTTCTTCTATGGGCCCTCTGTTTTGAGACTCCTCCTGCCTGCCTGACTCCCAGCCCCTTGGTGATGTGTGTCCTCTGGTTTGAGGCTACGTGTGCTGGGTCCCTCACCTTTCGATTATGTGGCCCCACTGGTGTGAGGACACTCCTGCCTGGTTCCTATCCCCTTGGTGATGTGGGCCCTCTGGTGAGAGTCTGATCCTCTTTGGGTTCCTCACACTTTTGTGTGGTTGGCCCTCTGCTCTGAGGTCACTCCTGCCTGGCTGGCACACACCGCATTAGCGACATCAGCCCTCTGGTAGCAGTTGGAGCTTGCTGGGAGCCTCCTCTCCTCAGTGATGAGGGCCCTCGGGCGTCTGGCCCTAACTGCTGGGCTCCCCACATTTTCTGATGTGTGCCCACTGGTGCGATGACACTCCTGCTTGGTTCCCTCCCCCATGGGGATGTAGGCCTTGTGCTCTGAGGTCACAACGGCTGGGTTGCTTACAGTATCACGATGAGGGCCCTCTGTTGTGAGTTCATCACTGCCTGGATCCCATAGCCTCGGTGATCTGGGCCGCCTGCTGGGATGTTCCAACGGCTGGATTCCTCACCTTTTTTATACAATGGGCCATGTGTTGGGAGGATAATCCTGCCTGCCTTGCTCCGAGACCCATGGTGACGTGGGTCCTCTGGTTTGAGGCCACATGTGCTGAGTACCTCAACTTTCGATGATGTGGTCCCACGGGTGTGAGGACACTCCTGCCTGGTTCCCAGCCCCTTGCTGTTGTGGGCACTCTGGTGAGGGTCTGATCCTTCCTGGGTTCCTTACCCTTCTGTGAGGTGGGCCCTCTGATGTGAGGTCACTCCTGCATGGCTGGCTCACGTCGCCTTGGCGACGTGGGTCTTCTGTTGGCCACTGAAGCATACTGGGAGCCTCCTACCCTCTTTAATGAGGGCCCTGGAAAAACGCATATGCCCTTTTTGACCAAGTGCATCATTGTCGACATTCTGACTCTTTTCCTATACTTTCAGAGGATTTCCCGTCTACCTCCTGAAATCGTAGTCCTGGAATTCTGCCCCACGTTCAAGTCCTCTTTGTAGCCTTACTTCAATATATTTTTGGATGATAGCTGTCATTTATAACTCTGCAGGTTTGTGAATTACAGTGCCCCTGAGCTCCTTTCTTCAACTCGCTTTCTTGTGAGCTGGCCGCAAAACCGCAGGATTGCTTCAGGCCCTAATCTGGTTCCGGCACGGCATGCTGAGCCTTTGGCTAATTCCTCTTCCTGGTTGGTAATGAGCGTTAAATTTGCCCGTGCAGACACCTACAGCTAGTCTCTCATTGGTTCTCCCTATTCCTGTTCATCATGCGCAGAAATTGCAAACTGTGCCAAACAGGAGGTTAAAGCACTGACTCTCCAGGTAGGGACAGTGTAAGTAAAGCGTCTGGAATGGTGAACCCGAGTACCAGGGGACGAAAACTGAGACGCATTTAAAAACGTTTCCCGGTCACACGGTGGACCATACTCTGGGATTCCCATGCATGTTTTAGCTGAAGGAAGAATCCCTTAAACCTGGAGAGTTGGGACCCATGGAATGTGTACCATGCAGTATGACTTCAAAGGGTCTGCATTTGCTCACTGAACCTCACCAATGGTATCCGCCCGAAGTGTCCAGCCTTATGTCTCACCCAGCCATAGGTGTAGATGTGGTAACTCCAGGTTGCATCACAAGCCCTGAATGAATGATTTAAGAATTGCTCTCTATTTCACTGTCATTGTGTTTTGTTTTTGTAATTTATTTTGATAATGGGATTTATCGGATTTTCACGGCTGCATTTATGGCGCTGTACACATGCCTGATTCTCTTACGGAGACACATAAATCCATGGGTGTTAAGATTCTTAATTGGCAGGTGTATTCCTATGCATTGAATATGGGGAGTTGAGTCCATTTCGTTGAGCAAGGAGTAGGTCTTGACTATTAAATATTTGGCTTATGGAACGGTATCTGTTCTAATTTCAATCTCTGGTTTTATGCAGCACCCCAACTCACCATTCCCCTTAAGCAAGCATAAGTTGGTTTTCTAAATTTGAGACCCTGTTCTGTTTTGTAATTCAGTTCATGTGTAGCCAAGTTCACATTCGGTGTATTAGTGATATCTTAATGTTTCTTTTTCTGTGTGACTTATTTCCCTTAGAATCATCGTATCTGAATCCACTCATTATGCCGCGACGGGCCTGATGACGTAGATCTCATCGCTGAGTGATATTCCATTGTACGTACGTACCACAACTTCTTTATCCATATTTTGCTTTCTCAGATATTTAACTTGTACCATAGACGAGGTTCTTGTAAACAGAGCCATCCCAAATTTTGGGGTGGCTGTGTGTTTTTGATTTTAATTTCCCTAAGCTATAGGACCCTAAGTGGAAGTGCCATAGGCTGTGTTGCTTTGTTTCGTACGTGTTTCAGGAAACACCATACAATTCTCCAGAGTGGCTGTTGGCAATGTACATCCCGCCCATCAGCGTAACAAGGCTCCCTGTTCTCCATGACCTGTCCTGCCTTTCTGGATTTTACACTTTTTCCAGATGGCCCTTTTGACCGGGGGGCAGTGAGACTTCATTGTAGTGCAGATTTCCTTTACACGCTTGCTTGGTTGACCAAAAAGCGCGTATGCGTTTTTTCCTGAATATATTCAGGAAAAAAGGCATACCCCCTTTTTGGCCAAGTGCATCATTGTCGACATTCTGCCTCTTTTCCTATGCTTTAAGTGCAATACCAGTCTACCCCCTGAAATCGTTTTCCTGAAATTCTGCCCCACTTTCAAGTCCTCTTCGAAGACTTATTTCAATACATTTTTGGACGATAGCTGTCATTCATAACTCTGCAGGTTTGTGAATTACATTGCCCCTGAGCTCCTTTCCTCAACTCGCTTTCTTGTGAGCTGGCCGCAAACCCGCAGGATTGCTTCAGGCCCTAATCTGGTTGCGGTAGGGCACGCTGAGCCTTTGGTTAATCCGTCTTCCTGGTGGGAAATGAGCGTTCAATTTGCCCGTGCAGACACCTACAGCTAGTCTCTCATTGGTTCTCCCTATTCCTGTTCATCTTGCGCAGAAATTGCATACTGTGCCAAACTGGAGGTTAAAGGCACTGACTCTCCAAGTGGGGAGAGTGTTAGTAAAGCGTCTGGAACGGTGAACCCGAGTATCATTGGACGAAACCTGAGATGCATTTGAAAGCGTTTCCCAAGCACACGATGGACCATACTCTGGGTTTCCCATGCATGTTTTAGCTGAAGGAAGAATCCCTTAAACCTGGAGAGTTGGGACCCATGGAATGGGTACCATGCAGTATGACTTCAAAGGGTCTCCGTTTGCTCACCCAACCTCACCTATGCTATAAGCCCGAAGTGTCCAGCCTTATGTCTCACCCAGCTCGGGGTGTAGATGTGGTAAATCCAGGTTGCATCACAAACCCTGAATGAATTATTTAAGAATTGCTCTCTATTTCACTGTCATTGTGATTTGTTTGTGAAATTTATTTTGATAATGGGATTTATCGGATTTTCACTGCTGCGTTTAGGCCGCTGTACACACGCTTGCTTTCCTTATGGAGACATATAAATCCATGGGTCTTAAGATTCTTACTTGTCAGGTATATTCCCAGGCGTTGAATATGGGGTGTTGAGTCCATTTCGTTGAGCAAGGAGTAGGTCTTGTCTATTATATATTTGGATTATGGAACGGTATCTGTGCTAATTTCAATCTCTGGTTTGATGCAGCACCCCAACTCACCTTTCCCCATAAGCAAGCATAAGTTGGTTTTCTAAATTTGAGACCCTGTTCTGTTTTGTAATTCAGTTCATGTGTAGCCAAGTTTACGTTCCGTGTATTAGTGATATCTTATGATCTTTCTTTTTCTGTGTGCCTTATTTCGCGTAGAATCGGGGTACCTGAATCACCTCATTATGCCGCTAAGGGCCTGATGACGTAGATCTCATCGCTGAGTGATATTCCATTGTACGTACGTACCACAACTTCTTTATCCATATTTTGCTTTCTCAGATATTTAACTTGTACCATAGACGAGGTTCTTGTAAACAGAGCCATCCCAAATTTTGGGGTGGCTGTGTGTTTTTGATTTTAATTTCCCTAAGCTATAGGACCCTAAGTGGAAGTTCCATAGGCTGTGTTGCTTTGTTTCGTACGTGTTTCAGGAAACACCATACACTTCTCCAGAGTGGCTGTTGGCAATGTACATCCCGCCCATCAGCGTAACAAGGCTCCCTGTTCTCCATGACCTGTCCTGCCTTTCTGGATTTTACACTTTTTCCAGATGGCCCTTTTGACCGGGGGGCAGTGAGACTTCATTGTAGTGCAGATTTCCTTTACACGCTTGCTTGGTTGACCAAAAAGCGTGTATGCGTTTTTTCCTGAATATATTCAGGAAAAAAGGCATACCCCCTTTTTGGCCAAGTGCATCATTGTCGACATTCTGCCTCTTTTCCTATGCTTTAAGTGCAATTCCAGTCTACCCCCTGAAATCGTTTTCCTGAAATTCTGCCCCACTTTCAAGTCCTCTTCGAAGACTTACTTCAATACATTTTTGGACGATAGCTGTCATTCATAACTCTGCAGGTTGGTGAATTACAGTGCCCCTGAGCTCCTTTCCTCAACTCGTTTTCTTGTGAGCTGGCCGCAAAACCGCAGGATTGCTTCAGGCCCTAATCTGGTTGCGGCAGGGCACGCTGAGCCTTTGGTTAATCCCTCTTCCTGGTGGGAAATGAGCGTTCCATTTGCCCGTGCAGACACCTACAGCTAGTCTCACATTGGTTCTCCCTATTCCTGTTCATCTTGCGCAGAAATTGCATACTGTGCCAAACAGGAGGTTAAAGGCACTGACTCTCCAATTGGGGAGAGTGTTAGTAAAGCGTCTGGAACGGTGAACCCGAGTATCATTGGACGAAACCTGAGATGCATTTGAAAACGTTTCCCAAGCACACGGTGGACCATACTCTGGGTTTCCCATGCATGTTTTAGCTGAAGGAAGAATCCCTTAAACCTGGAGAGTTGGGACCCATGGAATGGGTACCATGCAGTATGACTTCAAACGGTCTGCGTTTGCTCACCGAACCTCACCAATGCTATCAGCCCGAAGTGTCCAGCCTTATGTCTCACCCAGCTCTGGGTGTAGATGTGGTAAATCCAGGTTGCATCACAAACCCTGAATGAATTATTTAAGAATTGCTCTCTATTTCACTGTCATTCTGTTGTGTTTTTGAAATTTATTTTGATAATGGGATTTATCGGATTTTCAGTGCTGCGTTTAGGCCGCTGTACACACGCTGGATTTCCTTATGGAGACATATAAATCCATGGGTCTTAAGATTCTTACTTGTCAGGTATATTTCCAGGCGTTGAATATGGGGTGTTGAGTCCATTTCGTTGAGCAAGGAGTAGGTCTTGTCTCTTATATATTTGGCTTATATAACGGTATCTGTGCTAATTTCAATCTCTGGTTTGATGCAGCACCCCAACTCACCTTTCCCCATAAGAAAGCATAAGTTGGTGTTCTAAATTTGAGACCCTGTTCTGTTTTCTAATTCAGTTCATGTGTAGCCAAGTATACGTTCCGTGTATTAGTGATATCTTATGAAGTTTCTTTTTCTGAGTGACGTATTTCTCGTAGAATCTTCGTACCTGAATCCACTCATTATGCCGCTACGGGCCTGATGACGTAGATCTCATTGCTGAGTGATATTCCATTGTACATACGTACCACAACTTCTTTATCCATTTTTTGCTTTCTCGGATATTTAACTTGTACCATAGACGAGGTTCTTGTAAACAGAGCCGTCCAAAATTTTGGGGTGGCAGTGTGTTTTCGATTTTAATTTCCCTAAGCTATAGGACCCTAAGTGGAAGTGCCATAGGCTGTGTTGCTTTGTTTCCTACGTGTTTCAGGAAACACCATACACTTCTCCAGAGTTGCTGTTGGCAATTTACATCCCACCCATCAGCATAACAAGGCTCCCTGTTCTCCATGACCTGTCCTGCCTTTCTGGATATTACACATTTTTCAGATGGCCCGTTTGACCGGGGGGCAGTGAGACTTCATTGTAGTGCAGATTTCCTTTACACGCTTGCTTGGTTGGCCAAAAAGGGCGTATGCGTTTTTTCCTGAATATATTCAGGAAAAAACGCATACGCCCTTTTTGGCCAAGTGCATCATTGTGGATATTCTGCCTCTTTTCCTATGCTTTAAGTGCAATTCCAGTCTACCCCCTGAAATCGTTTTCCTGAAATTCTGCCCCGCTTTCAAGTCCTCTTCGAAGACTTACTTCAATACATTTTTGGACGATAGCTGTCATTCATAACTCTGCAGGTTTGTGAATTACAGTGCCCCTGAGCTCCTTTCTTCAACTCACTTTCTTGTGAGCTGGCCGCAAAACCGCAGGATTGCTTCAGGCCCTCATCTGGTTCTGGCAGCGCACGCTGAGTCTTTGGTTAATTCCTCTTCCTGGTGAGAAATGAGCGTTCCATTTGCCCGTGCAGACACCTACAGCTAGTCTCTCATTGGTTCTCCCTATTCCTGTTCATCTTGCGCAGAAATTGCAAACTGTGCCAAACAGGAGGTTAAACTCACTGACTCTCCAAGTGGGGAGAATGTTAGTAAAGCGTCTGGAATGGTGAACCCGAGTACCAGGGGATGAAACCTGAGATGCATTTGAAAATGTTTCCCAATCACATGGTGGACCATACTCTGGGTTTCCCAGGCATGTTTTAGCTGAAGGAATAATCCCTTAAACCTGGAGAGTTGGGACCCATGGAATGGCTACCATGCAGTATGACTTCAAAGGGTCTGCGTTTGCTCACAGAACCTCACCAATGTTATCAGCCCGAAGTGTCCAGCCTTATGTCTCACCCAGCTCTGGGTGTAGATGTGGTAAATCCAGGTTGCATCACAAGCCCTGAATGAATTATTTAAGAATTGCTCTCTATTTCACTGTCATTGTGTTTTGTTTGTGAAATTTATTTTGATAATTGGATTTATCGGATTTTCACTGCTGCGTTTCAGCCGCTGTACACACGCTTGATTTCCTTATGGAGACATATAAATCCATGGGTCTTAAGATTCTTACTTGTCAGGTATATTCCCAGGCGTTGAATATGGTGTGTTGAGTCCATTTCGTTGAGCAAGGAGTAGGTCTTGTCTATTATATATTTGGCTTATGGAACGGTATCTGTGCTAATTTCAATCTCTGGTTTGATGCTGCACCCCAACTCACCTTTCCCCATAAGCAAGCATAAGTTGGTTTCTAAATTTGAGACCCTGTTCTGTTTTGTAATTCAGTTCATGTGTAGCCAAGTTTACGTTCCGTGTATTTGTGATATCTTATGATGTTTCTTTTTCTGAGTGACTTATTTCGCGTAGAATCGTCGTACCTGAATCCACTCATTATGCCGCTACGGGCCTGATGACGTAGATCTCATTGCTGAGTGATATTCCATTGTACATACGTACCACAACTTCTTTATCCATTTTTTGCTTTCTCGGATATTTAACTTGTACCATAGACGAGGTTCTTGTAAACAGATCCGTCCCAAATTTTGGGGTGGCAGTGTGTTTTCGATTTTAATTTCCCTAAGCTATAGGACCCTAAGTGGAAGTGCCATAGGCTGTGTTGCTTTGTTTCCTACGTGTTTCAGGAAACACCATACACTTCTCCAGAGTTGCTGTTGGCAATTTACATCCCACCCATCAGCATAACAAGGCTCCCTGTTCTCCATGACCTGTCCTGCCTTTCTGGATATTACACATTTTTCAGATGGCCCGTTTGACCGGGGGGCAGTGAGACTTCATTGTAGTGCAGATTTCCTTTACACGCTTGCTTGGTTGGCCAAAAAGGGCGTATGCGTTTTTTCCTGAATATATTCAGGAAAAAACGCATACGCCCTTTTTGGCCAAGTGCATCATTGTGGATATTCTGCCTCTTTTCCTATGCTTTAAGTGCAATTCCAGTCTACCCCCTGAAATCGTTTTCCTGAAATTCTGCCCCGCTTTCAAGTCGTCTTCGAAGACTTACTTCAATATATTTTTGGACGATAGCTGTCATTCATAACTCTGCAGGTTTGTGAATTACAGTGCCCCTGAGTTCCTTTCTTCAACTCGCTTTCTTATGAGCTGGCCACAAAACCGCAGGGTTGCCTCAGGCCCTAATCTGGTTCCGGCAGGGCACGCTGAGCCTTTGGTTAATCTGTCTTCCTGGTGGGAAATGAGCGTTCCATTTGCCCGTGCAGACACCTACAGCTAGTCTCTCATTGGTTCTCCCTATTCCTGTTCATCTTGCGCAGAAATTGCAAACTGTGCCAAACAGGAGGTTAAAGGCACTGACTCTCCAAGTGGGGAGAGTGTTAGTAAAGCGTCTGGAACCGTGAACCCGAGTACCAGGGGACGAAACCTGAGATGCATTTCAAAACGTTTCAAAATCACACGGTGGACCATACTCTGGGTTTCCCATGCATGTTTTAGCTGAAGGAAGAATCCCTTAAACCTGGAGAGTTGGGACCCATGGAATGGCTACCATGCAGTATGACTGCAAAGGGTCTGCGTTTGCTCACCGAACCTCACCAATGCTATCAGCCCGAAGTGTCCAGCCTTATGTCTCACCCAGCTCTGGGTGTAGATGTGGTAAATCCAGGTTGCATCACAAAACCTGAATGAATTATTTAAGAATTGCTCTCTATTTCACTGTCATTGTTCTGGGTTTTTGAAATTTATTTTGATAATGGGATTTATCGGATTTTCACTGATGTGTTTAGGCCACTGTACACACGCTTGACTTCCTTATGGAGACATATAAATCCATGGGTCTTAAGATTCTTACTTGTCAGGTATATTCCCAGGCGTTGAATATGGGGTGTTGAATCCATTTCGTTGAGCAAGGAGTAGGTCTTGTCTATTATAAATTTGGCTTATGGAACAGTATCTGTGCTAATTTCAATCTCTGGTTTGATGCAGCACCCCAACTCACCTTTCCCCATAAGCAAGCATAAGTTGTTTTTCTAAATTTGAGACCCTGTTCTGTTTTGTAATTCAGTTCATGTGTAGACAAGTTTACGTTCCGTGTATTAGTGATATCTTATGATGTTTCTTTTTCTGTGTGACTTATTTCTCGTAGAATCATCGTTCCTGAATCCACTCATTATGCCGCTACGGGCCTGATGACGTAGATCTCATTACTGAGTGATATTCCATTGTACGTACGTACCATACCTTCTTTATCCATTTTTTGCTTTCTCGGATATTTAACTTGTACCGTAGACGAGGTTCTTATAAACAGAGCCGTCCCAAACTTTGGGGTGGCTGTGTGTTTTTGATTTTAATTTCCCTAAGCTATAGGACCCTAAGTGGAAGTGCCATAGCCTGTGTTGCTTTGTTTCCTACGTGTTTCAGGAAACACCATACACTTCTCCAGAGTGGCTGTTGGCAATTTACATCCCGCCCATCAGCATAACAAGGCTCCCTGTTCTCCATGACCTGTCCTGCCTTTCTGGATTTTACACTTTTTTAGATGGCCATTTTGACTGGGGGCAGTGAGACTTCATTGTAGTGCATATTTCCTTTACACGCTTGCTTGGTTGGCCAAAAAGGGCGTATGCGTTTTTTCCTGAATATATTCAGGAAAAAACGCATACGCCCTTTTTGGCCAAGTGCCTCATTGTGGATATTCTGCCTCTTTTCCTATGCTTTAAGTGCAATTCCAGTCTACCCCCTGAAATCGTTTTCCTGAAATTCTGCCCCGCTTTCAAGTCCTCTTCGAAGACTTACTTCAATACATTTTTGTACGATAGCTGTCATTCATAACTCTGCAGGTTTGTGAATTACAGTGCACCTGAGCTCCTTTCTTCAACTCGCTTTCTTGTGAGCTGGCCGCAAAACCGCAGGATTGCTTCAGGCCCTCATCTGGTTCTGGCAGCGCACGCTGAGTCTTTGGTTAATTCCTCTTCCTGGTGAGAAATGAGCGTTCCATTTGCCCGTGCAGACACCTACAGCTAGTCTCTCATTGGTTCTCCCTATTCCTGTTCATCTTGCGCAGAAATTGCAAACTGTGCCAAACAGGAGGTTAAACTCACTGACTCTCCAAGTGGGGAGAGTGTTACTAAAGCGTCTGCAAGGGTGAACCCGAGTACCAGGGGACGAAACCTGAGATGCATTTGAAAATGTTTCCCAATCACATGGTGGACCATACTCTGGGTTTCCCATGCATGTTTTAGCTGAAGGAATAATCCCTTAAACCTGGAGAGTTGGGACCCATGGAATGGCTACCATGCAGTATGACTTCAAAGGGTCTGCGTTTGCTCACAGAACCTCACCAATGTTATCAGCCCGAAGTGTCCAGCCTTATGTCTCACCCAGCTCTGGGTGTAGATGTGGTAAATCCAGGTTGCATCACAAGCCCTGAATGAATTATTTAAGAATTGCTCTCTATTTCACTGTCATTCTGTTTTGTTTGTGAAATTTATTTTGATAATGGGATTTATCGGATTTTCACTCTTGCGTTTAGGCCACTGTACACACGCTTGACTTCCTTATGGAGACATATAAATCCATGGGTCTTAAGATTCTTACTTGTCAGGTATATTCCCAGGCGTTGAATATGGGGTGTTGAGTCCATTTCGTTGAGCAAGGAGTAGATCTTGTCTCTTATGTATTTGGCTTATGGAACGGTATCTGTGCTAATTTCAATCACTGGTTTGATGCTGCACCCCAACTCACCTTTCCCCATAAGCAAGCATAAGTTGGTTTTCTAAATTTGAGACCCTGTTCTGTTTTGTAATTCAGTTCATGTGTAGCCAAGTTTACGTTCCGTGTATTAGTGATATCTTATGATGTTTCTTTTTCTGTGTGACTTATTTCTCGTAGAATCGTCGTACCTGAATCCACTCATTATGCCGCTACGGGCCTGATGACGTGGATCTCATTGCTGAGTGATATTCCATTGTACGTACGTACCACAACTTCTTTATCCATTTTTTGCTTTCTCGGATATTTAACTTGTACCGTAGACGAGGTTCTTGTAAACAGAGCCGTCCCAAATTTTGGGGTGGCTGTGTGTTTTTGATTTTAATTACCCTAAGCTATAGGACCATAAGTGGAAGTGCCATAGGCTGTGTTGCTTTGTTTTCTACGTGTTTCAAGAAACACCATACACTTCTCCAGAGTGGCTGTTGGCAATTTACATCCCGCCCATCAGCATAACAAGGCTCCATCTTCTCCATTACCTGTCCTGCATTTCTGGATTTTACACTTGTTTCAGATGGCCGTTTGGACCGGGGGTAGTGAGACTTCATTGTAGTGCAGATTTCATTTACACGCTTGCTTGGTTGGCCAAAAAGGGCGTATGCGTTTTTTCCTGAATATATTCAGGAAAAAACGCATACGCCCTTTTTGGCCAAGTGCACCATTGTCGACATTCTGCCTCTTTTCCTATGCTTTAAGTGCAATTCCAGTCTACCCCCTGAAATCGTTTTCCTGAAATTCTGCCCCGCTTTCAAGTCCTCTTCCAAGACTTACTTCAATACATTTTTGGACGATAGCTGTCATTCATAACACTGCAGGTTTGTGATTACAGTGCCCCTGAGCTCCTTTCTTCAACTCGCTTTCTTGTGAGTTGCCCGCAAAACCGCAGGATTGCTTCAGGCCCTAATCTGGTTCCGGCAGGGCACGCTGAGCCTTTGGTTAATTCCTCTTCCTGGTGGGAAATGTGCGTTCCATTTGCCCGTGCGGACACCTAGAGCTAGTCTGTCATTGGCTCTCGCTATTCCTGTTCATCTTGCGCCGAAATTGCAAACTGTGCCAAACAGGAGTTTAAAGACACTGACTCTCCAAGTGGGGAGAGTGTTAGTAAAGCGTCTGGAACGGTGAACCCAAGTACCAGGGGTCGAAACCTGAGATGCATTTGAAAACGTTTGCCAATCACACAGTGGACCATACTCTGTGTTTCCCATGCATGTTTTAGCTGAAGGAAGAATCCCTTTAACCTGGAGAGTTGGGACCCATGGAATGGGTACCATGCAGTATGACTTCAAAGGGTCTGCGTTTGCGCACCAAACCTCACCAATACTATCAGCTCGATGTGTCCAGCCTTATGTCTCAACCAGCTCTGGGTGTAGATGTGGTAAATCCAGGTTGCATCACAAGCCCTGAATGAATTATTTAAGAATTGCTCTCTATTTCACTGTCATTGTGTTTTGTTTCTGAAATTTATTTTGTTAATGTGATTTATCGGAGTTTCACTGCTGCGTTTAAGCCACTGTACACACGCTTGACTTCCTTATGGAGACATATAAATCCATGGGTCTTAAGTTTTTTACTTGTCAGGTATATTCCCAGGTGTTGAATATGGGGTGTTGAGTCCATTTCGTTGAGCAAGGAGTAGGTATTGTCTATTATATATTTGGCTTATGGAACGGTATCTGTGCTAATTTCAATCTCTGGTTTTATGCAGCACCCCAACTCACCTTGCCCCATAAGCAAGCATAAGTTGGTGTTCTAAATTTGAGACCCTGTTCTGTTTTGTAATTCAGTTCATGTGTAGCCACGTTTACGTTCCGTGTATGAGTGATATCTAATGATATTTCTTTTCCTGTGTGACTTATTTCTCGTAGAATCGTCGTACCTGAATCCACTCCTTATGCCGCTACGGGCCTGATGACGTAGATCTCATTGCTGAGTGATATTCCATTGTACGTACGTACCACAACCTCTTTATCTATTTTTTGCTTTCTCGGATATTTAACTTGTACCGTAGACGAGGTTCTTGTAAACAGAGCCGTCCCAAACTTTGGGGTGGCTGTGTGTTTTTGATTTTAATTTCCCTAAGCTTTAGGACCATAAGTGGAAGTGCCATAGGCTGTGTTGCTTTGTTTCCTACGTGTTTCAAGAAACACCATACACTTCTCCAGAGTGGCTGTTGGCAATTTACATCCGGCCCATCAGCATAACAAGGCTCCCTGTTCTCCATGACCTGTCCTGCCTTTCTGGATTTTACACTTTTTTCAGATGGCCCTTTTGACCGGGGGGCAGTGAGACTTCATTGTAGTGCAGATTTCCTTTACACGCTTGCTTGGTTGGCCAAAAAGTGCGTATGAGTTTTTTCCTGAATATATTCAGGAAAAAACGCATACGCCCTTTTTGGCCAAGTGCATCATTGTGGACATTCTGCCTCTTTTCCTATGCTTTAAGTGCAATTCCAGTCTACCCCCTGAAATTGTTTTCCTGAAATTCTGCCCCGCTTTCAAGTCCTCTTCGAAGACTTACTTCAATACATTTTTGGACGATAGCTGTCATTCATAACTCTTCAGGTTTGTGAATTACAGTGCCCCTGAGCTCCTTTCTTCAACTCGTTTTCTTGTGAGCTGGCCGCAATACCGCAGGATTGCTTCAGGCCCTACTCTGGTTCCGGCAGGGCACGCTGAGCCTTTGGTTAATCCCTCTTCCTGGTGGGAAATGAGCGTTCCATTTGCCGGTTCAGACACATACAGCTAGTCTCTCATTGGTTCTCCCTATTCCAGTTCATCTTGCGGAGAAATTGCAAACTGTGCCAAACAGGAGGTTAAAGGCACTGACTCTCCAAGTGGGGAGAGTGTTAGTAAAGCGTCTGGAACCGTGAACCCGAGTACCAGGGGACGAAACCTGAGATGCATTTCAAAACGTTTCCCAATCACACGGTGGACCATACTCTGGGTTTCCCATGCATGTTTTAGCTGAAGGAAGAATCCCTTAAACCTGGAGAGTTGGGACCCATGGAATGGCTACCATGCAGTATGACTGCAAAGGGTCTGCGTTTGCTCACCGAACCTCACCAATGCTATCAGCCCGAAGTGTCCAGCCTTATGTCTCACCCAGCTCTGGGTGTAGATGTGGTAAATCCAGGTTGCATCACAAGCCCTGAATGAATAATTTAAGAATTGCTCTCTATTTCACTGTCATTGTGTTGTGTTTTTGAAATTTATTTTGATAATGGGATTTATCGGATTTTCACTGCTGCGTTTAGGCCGCTGTACACACGCTTGATTTCCTTATGGAGACTTATAAATACATGGGTCTTAAGATTCTTACTTGTCAGGTATATTCCCAGGCATTGAATATGGGGTGTTGAGTCCATTTCGTTGAGCAAGGAGTAGGTCGTGTGTATTATATATTTGCCTTATGGAACGGTATCTGTGCTAATTTCAATCTCTGGTTTTATGCAGCACCCCAACTCACCTTTCCCCATAAGCAAGCATAAGTTGGTTTTCTAAATTTGAGACCCTGTTCTGTTTTGTAATTCAGTTCATGTGTAGCCAAGTTTACGTTCCGTGTAGTAGTGATATCTTATGATGTTTCTTTTTCTGTGTGATTTATTTCTCGTAGAATCGTCGTACCTGAATCCACTCATTATGCCGCTACGGGCCTGATGACGTAGATCTCATTGCTGAGTGATACTCCATTGTACATACGTACCACAACTTCTTTATCCATTTTTTGCTTTCTCGGATATTTAACTTGTACCGTAGACGAGGTTCTTGTAAACAGAGCCGTCCCAAACTTTGGGGTGGCTGTGTGTTGTTGATTTTAATTCCCCTAAGCTATAGGACCCTATGTGGAAGTGCCATAGGCTGTGTTGCTTTGTTTTCTATGTGTTTCAAGAAACACCATACACTTCTCCAGAGTGGCTGTTGGCAATTTACATCCCGCCCATCAGCATAACAAGGCTCCATCTTCTCCATGACCTGTCCTGCATTTCTGGATTTTACACTTGTTTCAGATGGCCGTTTGGACCGGGGGTAGTGAGACTTCATTGTAGTGCAGATTTCATTTACACGCTTGCTTGGTTGGCCAAAAAGGGCGTATGCGTTTTTTCCTGAATATATTCAGGAAAAAACGCATACGCCCTTTTTGGCCAAGTGCACCATTGTCGACATTCTGCCTCTTTTCCTATGCTTTAAGTGCAATTCCAGTCTACCCCCTGAAATCGTTTTCCTGAAATTCTGCCCCGCTTTCAAGTCCTCTTCCAAGACTTACTTCAATACATTTTTGGACGATAGCTGTCATTCATAACACTGCAGGTTTGTGATTACAGTGCCCCTGAGCTCCTTTCTTCAACTCGCTTTCTTGTGAGTTGCCCGCAAAACCGCAGGATTGCTTCAGGCCCTAATCTGGTTCCGGCAGGGCACGCTGAGCCTTTGGTTAATTCCTCTTCCTGGTGGGAAATGTGCGTTCCATTTGCCCGTGCGGACACCTAGAGCTAGTCTCTCATTGGCTCTCGCTATTCCTGTTCATCTTGCGCCGAAATTGCAAACTGTGCCAAACAGGAGGTTAAAGACACTGACTCTCCAAGTGGGGAGAGTGTTAGTAAAGCGTCTGGAACGGTGAACCCGAGTACCAGGGGTCGAAACCTGAGATGCATTTGAAAACGTTTCCCAATCACACGGTGGACCATACTCTGGGTTTCCCATGCATGTTTTAGCTGAAGGAAGAATACCTTTAACCTGGAGAGTTGGGACCCATGGAATGGGTACCATGCAGTATGACTTCAAAGGGTCTGCGTTTGCTCACCGAACCTCACCAATGCTATCAGCCCGAAGTGTCCAGCCTTATGTCTCACCCAGCTCTGGGTGTAGATGTGGTAAATCCAGGTTGCATCACAAGCCCTGAATGAATTATTTAAGAATTGTTCTCTATTTCACTGTCATTGTGTTTTGTTTTTGAAATATACTTTGATAATGGGATTTATCGGATTTTCACTGCTGCGTTTAGGCCGCTGTACACACGCTTGATATCCTTATGGAGACATATAAATCCATGGGTCTTAAGTTTCTTACTTGTCAGGTATATTCCCAGGCGTTGAATATGGGGTGTTGAGTCCATTTCGTTGAGCACGGAGTAGGTCGTGTCTATTATATATTTGCCTTATGGAACGGTATCTGTGCTAATTTCAATCTCTGGTTTTATGCAGCACCCCAACTCACCTTGCCCCATAAGCAAGCATAAGTTGGTGTTCTAAATTTGAGACCCTGTTCTGTTTTGTAATTCAGTTCATGTGTAGACAAGTTTACGTTCCGTGTATTAGTGATATCTTATGATATTTCTTTTCCTGTGTGACTTATTTCTCGTAGAATCGTCGTACCTGAATACACTCATTATGCCGCTACGGGCCTTATGACGTAGATCTCATTGCTGAGTGATATTCCATTGTACGTACGTACCACAACTTCTCTATCCATTTTTTGCTTTCTCGGATATTTAACTTGTACCGTAGAGGAGGTCCTTGTAAACAGAGCCGTCCCAAACTTTGGGGTGGCTGTGTGTTTTTAATTTTAATTTCCCTAAGCTATAGGACCCTAAGTGGAAGTGACATAGGCTGTGTTGCTTTGTTTCCTACGTGTTTCAGGAAACACCATACATTTCTCCAGAGTGGCTGTTGGCAATTTACATCCCACCCATCAGCGTAACAAGGCTCCCTGTTCTCCATGACCTGTCCTTCCTTTCTGGATTTTACACATTTTTCAGATGGCCCGTTTGACCTGGGGGCAGTGAGACTTCTTTGTAGTGCAGATTTCCTTTACAAGCTTGCTTGGTTGGCCAAAAAGTGTGTATGCGTTTTTTCATGAATATATTCAGGAAAAAACGCATACGCCCTTTTTGGCCAAGTGCATCATTGTCGACATTCTGCCTCTTTTCCTATGCTTTAAGTGCAATTCCATTCTACCCCCTGAAATTCTTTTCCTGAAATCCTGCCCCGCTTTCAAGTCCTCTTCGAAGACTTACTTCAATACAGTTTTGGACGATTTCTGTCATTCATAACTCTGCAGGTTTGTGAATTACAGTGCCCCTGAGCTCCTTTCTTCAACTCGCTTTCTTGTGAGCTGGCCACAAAACCGCAGGGTTGCTTCAGGCCCTACTCTGGTTCCGTTAGGGCACGCTGAGCCTTTGGTTAATCCCTCTTCCTGGTGGGAAATGAGCGTTCCATTTGCCCGTTCAGACACATACAGCTAGTCTCTCATTGGTTCTCCCTATTCCAGTTCATCTTGCGGAGAAATTGCAAACTGTGCCAAACAGGAGGTTAAAGGCACTGACTCTCCAAGTGGGGAGAGTGTTAGTAAAGCGTCTGGAACCGTGAACCCGAGTACCAGGGGACGAAACCTGAGATGCATTTGAAAACGTTTCCCAATCACACGGTGGACCATACTCTGGGTTTCCCATGCATGTTTTAGCTGAAGGAAGAATCCCTTAAACCTGGAGAGTTGGGACCCATGGAATGGCTACCATGCAGTATGACTTCAAAGGGTCTGCGTTTGTTCACCAAACCTCACCAATGCTATCAGCCCGATGTGTCCAGCCTTATGTCTCAACTAGCTCTGGGTGTAGATGTGGTAAATCCAGGTTGCATCACAAGCCCTGAATGAATTATTTAAGAATTGCTCTCTATTTCACTGTCATTGTGTTTTGTTTTTGAAATTTATTTTGTTAATGGGATTTATCGGATTTTCACTGCTGCGTTTAGGCCACTATACACACGCTTGACTTCCTTATGGAGACATATAAATCCATGGGTCTTAAGTTTCTTACTTGTCAGGTATATTCCCAGGGGTTGAATATGGGGTGTTGAGTCCATTTCGTTGAGCAAGGAGTAGGTCTTGTCTATTATATATTTGGCTTATGGAACGGTATCTGTGCTAATTTCAATCTCTGGTTTTATGCAGCACCCCAACTCACCTTTCCCCATAAGCAAGCATAAGTTGGTTTTCTAAATTTGAGACCCTGTTCTGTTTTGTAATTCAGTTCCTGTGTAGCCAAGATTACGTTCCGTGTATTAGTGATATCTTATGATGTTTCTTTTTCTGTGTGACTTATTTCTCGTAGAATCGTCGTACCTGAATCCACTCATTATGCCGCTACGGGCCTGATGACGTGGATCTCATTGCTGAGTGATATTCCATTGTACGTACGTACCACAACTTCTTTATCCATTTTTTGCTTTCTCGGATATTTAACTTGTACCGTAGACGAGGTTCTTGTAAACAGAGCCGTCCCAAATTTTGGGGTGGCTGTGTGTTTTTGATTTTAATTACCCTAAGCTATAGGACCATAAGTGGAAGTGCCATAGGCTGTGTTGCTTTGTTTTCTACGTGTTTCAAGAAACACCATACACTTCTCCAGAGTGGCTGTTGGCAATTTACATCCCGCCCATCAGTATAACAAGGCTCCATCTTCTCCATGACCTGTCCTGCATTTCTGGATTTTACACTTGTTTCAGATGGCCGTTTGGACCGGGGGTAGTGAGACTTCATTGTAGTGCAGATTTCATTTACACGCTTGCTTGGTTGGCCAAAAAGGGCGTATGCGTTTTTTCCTGAATATATTCAGGAAAAAACGCATACGCCCTTTTTGGCCAAGTGCACCATTGTCGACATTCTGCCTCTTTTCCTATGCTTTAAGTGCAATTCCAGTCTACCCCCTGAAATCGTTTTCCTGAAATTCTGCCCCGCTTTCAAGTCCTCTTCCAAGACTTACTTCAATACATTTTTGGACGATAGCTGTCATTCATAACACTGCAGGTTTGTGATTACAGTGCCCCTGAGCTCCTTTCTTCAACTCGCTTTCTTGTGAGTTGCCCGCAAAACCGCAGGATTGCTTCAGGCCCTAATCTGGTTCCGGCAGGGCACGCTGAGCCTTTGGTTAATTCCTCTTCCTGGTGGGAAATGTGCGTTCCATTTGCCCATGCGGACACCTAGAGCTAGTCTCTCATTGGCTCTCGCTATTCCTGTTCATCTTGCGCCGAAATTGCAAACTGTGCCAAACAGGAGGTTAAAGACACTGACTCTCCAAGTGGGGAGAGTGTTAGTAAAGCGTCTGGAACGGTGAACCCGAGTACCAGGGGTCGAAACCTGAGATGCATTTGAAAACGTTTGCCAATCACACGGTGGACCATACTCTGGGTTTCCCATGCATGTTTTAGCTGAAGGAAGAATCCCTTTAACCTGGAGAGTTGGGACCCATGGAATGGGTACCATGCAGTATGACTTCAAAGGGTCTGCGTTTGCGCACCAAACCTCACCAATACTATCAGCTCGATGTGTCCAGCCTTATGTCTCAACCAGCTCTGGTTGTAGATGTGGTAAATCCAGGTTGCATCACAAGCCCTGAATGAATTATTTAAGAATTGCTCTCTATTTCACTGTCATTGTGATTTGTTTCTGAAATTTATTTTGTTAATGGGATTTATCGGAGTTTCACTGCTGCGTTTAGGCCACTGTACACACGCTTGACTTCCTTATGGAGACATATAAATCCATGGGTCTTAAGTTTTTTACTTGTCAGGTATATTCCCAGGTGTTGAATATGGGGTGTTGAGTCCATTTCGTTGAGCAAGGAGTAGGTATTGTCTATTATATATTTGGCTTATGGAACGGTATCTGTGCTAATTTCAATCTCTGGTTTTATGCAGCACCCCAACTCACCTTGCCCCATAAGCAAGCATAAGTTGGTGTTCTAAATTTGAGACCCTGTTCTGTTTTGTAATTCAGTTCATGTGTAGCCACGTTTACGTTCCGTGTATTAGTGATATCTAATGATATTTCTTTTCCTGTGTGACTTATTTCTCGTAGAATCGTCGTACCTGAATCCACTCATTATGCCGCTACGGGCCTGATGACGTAGATCTCATTGCTGAGTGATATTCCATTGTACGTACGTACCACAACTTCTTTATCCATTTTTTGCTTTCTCGGATATTTAACTTGTACCGTAGACGAGGTTCTTGTAAACAGAGCCGTCCCAAACTTTGGGGTGGCTGTGTGTTTTTGATTTTAATTTCCCTAAGCTTTAGGACCATAAGTGGAAGTGCCATAGGCTGTGTTGCTTTGTTTCCTACGTGTTTCAAGAAACACCATACACTTCTCCAGAGTGGCTGTTGGCAATTTACATCCCGCCCATCAGCATAACAAGGCTCCCTGTTCTCCATGACCTGTCCTGCCTTTCTGGATTTTACACTTTTTTCCGATGGCCCTTTTGACCGGGGGGCAGTGAGACTTCATTGTAGTGCAGATTTCCTTTACACGCTTGCTTGGTTGGCCAAAAAGTGCGTATGAGTTTTTTCCTGAATATATTCAGGAAAAAACGCATACGCCCTTTTTGGCCAAGTGCATCATTGTGGACATTCTGCCTCTTTTCCTATGCTTTAAGTGCAATTCCAGTCTACCCCCTGAAATCGTTTTCCTGAAATTCTGCCCCGCTTTCAAGTCCTCTTCGAAGACTTACTTCAATACATTTTTGGACGATAGCTGTCATTCATAACTCTTCAGGTTTGTGAATTACAGTGCCCCTGAGCTCCTTTCTTCAACTCGCTTTCTTGTGAGCTGGCCGCAAAACCGCAGGATTGCTTCAGACCCTAATCTGGTTCCGGCAGGGCACGCTGAGCCTTTGGTTAGTCCCTCTTCCTGGTGGGAAATGAGCGTTCCATTTGCCCCTGCAGACACCTACAGCTAGTCTCTCATTGGTTGTCCCTATTCCTGTTCATATTGCGCAGAAATTGCAAACTGTGCCAAACAGGAGGTTAAAGGCACTGACTCTCCAAGTGGGGAGAGTGTTAGTAAAGCGTCTGGAACGGTGAACCCGAGTACCAGGGGTCGAAACCTGAGACGCATTTGAAAACGTTTCCCAATCACATGGTTGACATTACTCGGGGGTCCCATGCATGTTTTAGCTGAAGGAAGAATACCTTAAACCTGGAGAGTTGGGACCCATGGAATGGGTACCATGCAGTATGACTTCAAAGGTTCTGCGTTTGCTCACCGAACCTCACCAATGCTATCAGCCCGAAGTGTCCAGCCTTATGTCTCACCCAGCTCTGGGTGTAGATGTGGTAAATCCAGGTTGCATCAGAAGCCCTGAATGAATTATTTAACAATTGTTCTCTATTTCACTGTCATTGTGTTTTGTTTTTGAAATATATTTTGATAATGGGATTTATCGGATTTTCACTGCTGCGTTTATGCCGCTGTACACACGCTTGATATCCTTATGGAGACATATAAATCCATGGGTCTTAAGTTTCTTACTTGTCAGGTATATTCCCAGGTGTTGAATATGGGGTGTTGAGTCCATTTCGTTGAGCAAGGAGTAGGTCGTGTCTATTATATATTTGCCTTATGGAACGGTATCTGTGCTAATTTCAATCTCTGGTTTGATGCAGCACCCCAACTCACCTTGCCCCATAAGCAAGCACAAGTTGGTTTTCTAAATTTGAGACCCTGTTCTGTATTGTAATTCAGTTCATGTGTAGCCAAGTTTACGTTCCGTGTATTAGTGATATCTTATGATGTTTCTTTTTCTGTGTGATTTATTTCTCGTAGAATCGTCGTACCTGAATCCACTCATTATGCCGCTACGGGCCTGATGACGTAGATCTCATTGCTGAGTGATATTCCATTGTACGTACGTACCACAACTTCTTTATCCATTTTTTGCTTTCTCGGATATTTAACTTGTACCGTAGACGAGGTTCTTGTAAACAGAGCCGTCCCAAATTTTGGGGTGGCTGTGTGTTTTTGATTTTAATTACCCTAAGCTATAGGACCATAAGTGGAAGTGCCATAGGCTGTGTTGCTTTGTTTTCTACGTGTTTCAAGAAACACCATACACTTCTCCAGAGTGGCTGTTGGCAATTTACATCCCGCCCATCAGCATAACAAGGCTCCATCTTCTCCATGACCTGTCCTGCATTTCTGGATTTTACACTTGTTTCAGATGGCCGTTTGGACCGGGGGTAGTGAGACTTCATTGTAGTGCAGATTTCATTTACACGCTTGCTTGGTTGGCCAAAAAGGGCGTATGCGTTTTTTCCTGAATATATTCAGGAAAAAACGCATACGCCCTTTTTAGCCAAGTGCACCATTGTCGACATTCTGCCTCTTTTCCTATGCTTTAAGTGCAATTCCAGTCTACCCCCTGAAATCGTTTTCCTGAAATTCTGCCCCGCTTTCAAGTCCTCTTCCAAGACTTACTTCAATACATTTTTGGACGATAGCTGTCATTCATAACACTGCAGGTTTGTGATTACAGTGCCCCTGAGCTCCTTTCTTCAACTCGCTTTCTTGTGAGTTGCCCGCAAAACCGCAGGATTGCTTCATGCCCTAATCTGGTTCCGGCAGGGCACACTGAGCCTTTGGTTAATTCCTCTTCCTGGTGGGAAATGTGCGTTCCATTTGCCCGTGCGGACACCTAGAGCTAGTCTCTCATTGGCTCTCGCTATTCCTGTTCATCTTGCGCCGAAATTGCAAACTGTGCCAAACAGGAGGTTAAAGACACTGACTCTCCAAGTGGGGAGAGTGTTAGTAAAGCGTCTGGAACGGTGAACCCGAGTACCAGGGGTCGAAACCTGAGATGCATTTGAAAACGTTTCCCAATCACACGGTGGACCATACTCTGGGTTTCCCATGCATGTTTTAGCTGAAGGAAGAATCCCTTTAACCTGGAGAGTTGGGACCCATGGAATGGGTACCATGCAGTATGACTTCAAAGGGTTTGCGTTTGCGCACCAAACCTCACCAATACTATCAGCTCGATGTGTCCAGCCTTATGTCTCAACCAGCTCTGGGTGTAGATGTGGTAAATCCAGGTTGCATCACAAGCCCTGAATGAATTATTTAAGAATTGCTCTCTATTTCACTGTCATTGTGATTTGTTTCTGAAATTTATTTTGTTAATGGGATTTATCGGAGTTTCACTGCTGCGTTTAGGCCACTGTACACACGCTTGACTTCCTTATGGAGACATATAAATCCATGGGTCTTAAGTTTTTTACTTGTCAGGTATATTCCCAGGTGTTGAATATGGGGTGTTGAGTCCATTTCGTTGAGCAAGGAGTAGGTATTGTCTATTATATATTTGGCTTATGGAACGGTATCTGTGCTAATTTCAATCTCTGGTTTTATGCAGCACCCCAACTCACCTTGCCCCATAAGCAAGCATAAGTTGGTGTTCTAAATTTGAGACCCTGTTCTGTTTTGTAATTCAGTTCATGTGTAGCCACGTTTACGTTCCGTGTATTAGTGATATCTCATGATATTTCTTTTCCTGTGTGACTTATTTCTCGTAGAATCGTCGTACCTGAATCCACTCATTATGCCGCTACGGGCCTGATGACGTAGATCTCATTGCTGAGTGATATTCCATTGTACGTACGTACCACAACTTCTTTATCCATTTTTTGCTTTCTCGGATATTTAACTTGTACCGTAGACGAGGTTCTTGTAAACAGAGCCGTCCCAAACTTTGGGGTGGCTGTGTGTTTTTGATTTTAATTTCCCTAAGCTTTAGGACCATAAGTGGAAGTGCCATAGGCTGTGTTGCTTTGTTTCCTACGTGTTTCAAGAAACACCATACACTTCTCCAGAGTGGCTGTTGGCAATTTACATCCCGCCCATCAGCATAACAAGGCTCCCTGTTCTCCATGACCTGTCCTGCCTTTCTGGATTTTACACTTTTTTCAGATGGCCCTTTTGACCGGGGGGCAGTGAGACTTCATTGTAGTGCAGATTTCCTTTACACGCTTGCTTGGTTGGCCAAAAAGTGCGTATGAGTTTTTTCCTGAATATATTCAGGAAAAAACGCATACGCCCTTTTTGGCCAAGTGCATCATTGTGGACATTCTGCCTCTTTTCCTATGCTTTAAGTGCAATTCCAGTCTACCCCCTGAAATCGTTTTCCTGAAATTCTGCCCCGCTTTCAAGTCCTCTTCGAAGACTTACTTCAATACATTTTTGGACGATAGCTGTCATTCATAACTCTTCAGGTTTGTGAATTACAGTGCCCCTGAGCTCCTTTCTTCAACTCGCTTTCTTGTGAGCTGGCCGCAAAACCGCAGGATTGCTTCAGACCCTAATCTGGTTCCGGCAGGGCACGCTGAGCCTTTGGTTAGTCCCTCTTCCTGGTGGGAAATGAGCGTTCCATTTGCCCCTGCAGACACCTACAGCTAGTCTCTCATTGGTTGTTCCTATTCCTGTTCATATTGTGCAGAAATTGCAAACTGTGCCAAACAGGAGGTTAAAGGCACTGACTCTCCAAGTGGGGAGAGTGTTAGTAAAGCGTCTGGAACGGTGAACCCGAGTACCAGGGGTCGAAACCTGAGACGCATTTGAAAACGTTTCCCAATCACATGGTTGACATTACTCGGGGGTCCCATGCATGTTTTAGCTGAAGGAAGAATACCTTAAACCTGGAGAGTTGGGACCCATGGAATGGGTACCATGCAGTATGACTTCAAAGGTTCTGCGTTTGCTCACCGAACCTCACCAATGCTATCAGCCCGAAGTGTCCAGCCTTATGTCTCACCCAGCTCTGGGTGTAGATGTGGTAAATCCAGGTTGCATCAGAAGCCCTGAATGAATTATTTAACAATTGTTCTCTATTTCACTGTCATTGTGTTTTGTTTTTGAAATATATTTTGATAATGGGATTTATCGGATTTTCACTGCTGCGTTTAGGCCGCTGTACCCACGCTTGATATCCTTATGGAGACATATAAATCCATGGGTCTTAAGTTTCTTACTTGTCAGGTATATTCCCAGGCGTTGAATATGGGGTGTTGAGTCCATTTCGTTGAGCAAGGAGTAGGTCGTGTCTATTATATATTTGCCTTATGGAACGGTATCTGTGCTAATTTCAATCTCTGGTTTGATGCAGCACCCCAACTCACCTCGCCCCATAAGCAAGCACAAGTTGGTTTTCTAAATTTGAGACCCTGATCTGTATTGTAATTCAGTTCATGTGTAGCCAAGTTTACGTTCCGTGTATTAGTGATATCTTATGATGTTTCTTTTTCTGTGTGATTTATTTCTCGTAGAATCGTCGTACCTGAATCCACTCATTATGCCGCTACGGGCCTGATGACGTAGATCTCATTGCTGAGTGATATTCCATTGTACGTACGTACCACAACTTCTTTATCCATTTTTTGCTTTCTCGGATATTTAACTTGTACCGTAGACGAGGTTCTTGTAACCAGAGCCATCCCAAACTTTGGGGTGGCTGTGTGTTGTTGATTTTAATTTCCCTAAGCTATAGGACCCTAAGTGGAAGTGCCATAAGCTGTGTTGCTTTGTTTCCTACGTGTTTCAGGAAACACCATACACTTCTCCAGAGTGGCTGTTGGCAATTTACATCCCGCCCATCAGCATAACAAGGCTCCCTGTTCTCCATGACCTGTCCAGCCTTTCTGGATTTTACACTTTTTTCAGATGGCCGTTTGGACCGGGGGGCAGTGAGACTTCACTGTAGTGCATATTTCCTTTACACGCTTGCTTGGTTGGCCAAAAAGGGCGTATGCGTTTTTTCCTGAATATATTCAGGAAAAAACGCATACGCCCTTTTTGGCCAAGTGCATCATTGTGGACATTCTGCCTCTTTTCCTATGCTTTAAGTGCAAATCCAGTCTACCCCCTGAAATTGTTTTCCTGAAATTCTGCCCCGCTTTCAAGTCCTCTTCGAAGACTTACTTCAATACATTTTTGGACGATAGCTGTCATTCATAACTCTGCAGGTTTGTGAATTACAGAGCCCCTGAGCTCCTTTCTTCAACTCGCTTTCTTGGGAGCTGGCCGCAATACCGCAGGATTGCTTCAGGCCCTAATCTGGTTCCGGTAGGGCACGCTGACCCTTTGGTTAATCCCTCTTCCTGGTGGGAAATGAGCGTTCCATTTGCCCGTGCAGACACCTACAGCTAGTCTCTCATTGGATGTCCCTATTCCTGTTCATCTTGCGCAGAAATTGCAAACTGTGCCAAACAGGAGGTCAAAGGCACTGACTCTCCATGTGGGGAGAGTGTTAGTAAAGCGTCTGGAACGGTGAACCCGAGTACCAGGGGACGATACCTGAGATGCATTTGAAAACGTTT
Source organism: Delphinapterus leucas (assembly GCF_059928025.1). NCBI lineage: Eukaryota > Metazoa > Chordata > Mammalia > Artiodactyla > Monodontidae > Delphinapterus > Delphinapterus leucas. The sequence continues at coordinate 16,875,781 of NW_028322232.1, forward strand.
CCCAATCCCACGGTGGACCATACTCTGGGATTCCCATGCATGTTTTAGCTGAAGGAAGAATCCCTTAAACCTGGAGAGTTGGGACCCATGGAATGGCTACCATGCAGTATGACTGCAAAGGGTCTGCGTTTGCTCACCGAACCTCACCAATGCTATCAGCCCGAAGTGTCCAGCCTTATGTCTCACCCAGCTCTGGGTGTAGATGTGGTAAATCCAGGTTGCATCACAAGCCCTGAATGAATAATTTAAGAATTGCTCTCTATTTCACTGTCATTGTGTTGTGTTTTTGAAATTTATTTTGATAATGGGATTTATCGGATTTTCACTGCTGTGTTTAGGCCGCTGTACACACGCTTGATTTCCTTATGGAGACTTATAAATCCATGGGTCTTAAGATTCTTACTTGTCAGGTATATTCCCAGGCGTTGAATATGGGGTGTTGAGTCCATTTCGTTGAGCAAGGAGTAGGTCTTGTCTATTATATATTTGGCTTATGGAACGGTATCTGTGCTAATTTCAATCTCTGGTTTGATGCAGCACCCCAACTCACCTTTCCCCATAAGCAAGCATAAGTTGGTTTTCTAAATTTGAGACCCTGTTCTGTTTTCTAATTCAGTTCATGTGTAGCCAAGTTTACGTTCCCTGTATTAGTGATATCTTATGATCTTTCTTTTTCTGTGTGACTTATTTCTCGTAGAATCGTCGTAGCTGAATCCACTCATTATGCCGCTACGGGCCTGATGATGTAGATCTCATTGCTGAGTGATATTCCATTGTACGTACGTACCACAACTTCTTTATCCATTTTTTGCTTTCTCGGATATTTAATTTGTACCGTAGACGAGGTTCTTGTAAACAGAGCCGTCCCAAACTTTGGGGTGGCAGTGTGTTTTTGAATTTAATTTCCCTAAGCTATAGGACCATGAGTGGAAGTGCCATAGGCTGTGTTGCTTTGTTTCCTAGGTGTTTCAGGAAACACCATACACTTCTCCAGAGTGGCTGTTGGCAATTTACATCCCGCCCATCAGCATAACAAGGCTCCCTGTTCTCCATGACCTGTCCTGCCTTTCTGGATTTTACACTTGTTTCAGATGGCCCTTTTGACCGGGGGGCAGTGAGACTTCATTGTAGTGCAGATTTCCTTTACACGCTTGCTTGGTTGGCCAAAAACTGCGTATGCGTTTTTTCCTGAATATATTCAGGAAAAAAGGCATACGCCCTTTTTGGCCAAGTGCATCATTGTCGACATTCTGCCTCCTTTCCTATGCTTTAAATGCAATTCCAGTCTACCCCCTGAAATAGTTTTCCTGAAATTCTGCCCCGCTTTCAAGTCCTCTTCGAAGACTTACTTCAATACATTTTTGGACGATAGCTGTCATTCATAACTCTGCAGGTTTGTGAATTACAGTGCCCCTGAGCTCCTTTCTTCAACTCGCTTTCCTGTGAACTGGCCGCAAAACCGCAGGATTGCTTCAGGCCCTAATCTCGTACCCGCAGGGCACGCTGAGCCTTTGGTTATTTCCTCTTCCTGGTGGGAAATGAGTGTTTCATTTGCCCGTGCAGACACCTACAGCTAGTCTCGCATTGGTTCTCCCTATTCCTGTGCATCTTGCGCAGAAATTGCAAACTGTGACAAACAGGAGGTTAAAGGCACTGACTCTCCATGTGGGGATACTGTTAGTAAAGCATCTGGAACGGTTCACCCGAGTACCAGGGGACGAAACCTGAGATGCATTTGAAAACGTTTCCCAATCACATGGTGGACCATACTCTGGGTTTCCCATGCATGTTTTAGCTGAAGGAAGAATCCCTTAAACCTGGAGAGTTGGGACCCATGGAATGGGTACCATGCAGTATGACTTCAAAGGGTCTGCCTTTGCTCACCGAACCTCACCAATGCTATCAGCCCGAAGTGTCCAGCCCTCTGTCTCAACCAGCTCTGGGTGTAGATGTGGTAAATCCAGGTTGCATCACAAGGCCTGAATGAATTATGTAAGAATTGCTCTCTATTTCACTGTCATTGTGTTTTGTTTTTGAAATTTATTTTGTTAATGGGATTTATCGGATTTTCACTGCTGCGTTTAGGCCCCTGTACACACGCTTGACTTCCTTATGGAGACATATAAATCCATGGGTCTTAAGTTTCTTACTTGTCAGGTATATTCCCAGGCGTTGAATATGGGGTGTTGAGTCCATTTCGTTGAGCAAGGAGTAGGTCTTGTCTATTATATATTTGGCTTATGGAAAGGTATCTGTGCTAATTTCAATCTCTGGTTTGATGCAGCACCCCAACTCACCTCGCCCCATAAGCAAGCACAAGTTGGTTTTCTAAATTTGAGACCCTGATCTGTATTGTAATTCAGTTCATGTGTAGCCAAGTTTACGTTCCGTGTATTAGTGATATCTTATGATGTTTCTTTTTCTGTGTGATTTATTTCTCGTAGAATCGTCGTACCTGAATCCACTCATTATGCCGCTACGGGCCTGATGACGTAGATCTCATTGCTGAGTGATATTCCATTGTACGTACGTACCACAACTTCTTTATCCATTTTTTGCTTTCTCGGATATTTAACTTGTACCGTAGACGAGGTTCTTGTAACCAGAGCCGTCCCAAACTTTGGGGTGGCTGTGTGTTGTTGATTTTAATTTCCCTAAGCTATAGGACCCTAAGTGGAAGTGCCATAAGCTGTGTTGCTTTGTTTCCTACGTGTTTCAGGAAACACCATACACTTCTCCAGAGTGGCTGTTGGCAATTTACATCCCGCCCATCAGCATAACAAGGCTCCCTGTTCTCCATGACCTGTCCAGCCTTTCTGGATTTTACACTTTTTTCAGATGGCCGTTTGGACCGGGGGGCAGTGAGACTTCACTGTAGTGCATATTTCCTTTACACGCTTGCTTGGTTGGCCAAAAAGGGCGTATGCGTTTTTTCCTGAATATATTCAGGAAAAAACGCATACGCCCTTTTTGGCCAAGTGCATCATTGTGGACATTCTGCCTCTTTTCCTATGCTTTAAGTGCAAATCCAGTCTACCCCCTGAAATTGTTTTCCTGAAATTCTGCCCCGCTTTCAAGTCCTCTTCGAAGACTTACTTCAATACATTTTTGGACGATAGCTGTCATTCATAACTCTGCAGGTTTGTGAATTACAGAGCCCCTGAGCTCCTTTCTTCAACTCGCTTTCTTGGGAGCTGGCCGCAATACCGCAGGATTGCTTCAGGCCCTAATCTGGTTCCGGTAGGGCACGCTGACCCTTTGGTTAATCCCTCTTCCTGGTGGGAAATGAGCGTTCCATTTGCCCGTGCAGACACCTACAGCTAGTCTCTCATTGGATGTCCCTATTCCTGTTCATCTTGCGCAGAAATTGCAAACTGTGCCAAACAGGAGGTCAAAGGCACTGACTCTCCATGTGGGGAGAGTGTTAGTAAAGCGTCTGGAACGGTGAACCCGAGTACCAGGGGACGATACCTGAGATGCATTTGAAAACGTTTCCCAATCCCACGGTGGACCATACTCTTGGATTCCCATGCATGTTTTAGCTGAAGGAAGAATCCCTTAAACCTGGAGAGTTGGGACCCATGGAATGGCTACCATGCAGTATGACTGCAAAGGGTCTGCGTTTGCTCACCGAACCTCACCAATGCTATCAGCCCGAAGTGTCCAGCCTTATGTCTCACCCAGCTCTGGGTGTAGATGTGGTAAATCCAGGTTGCATCACAAGCCCTGAATGAATAATTTAAGAATTGCTCTCTATTTCACTGTCATTGTGTTGTGTTTTTGAAATTTATTTTGATAATGGGATTTATCGGATTTTCACTGCTGCGTTTATGCCGCTGTACACACGCTTGATATCCTTATGGAGACATATAAATCCATGGGTCTTAAGTTTCTTACTTGTCAGGTATATTCCCAGGTGTTGAATATGGGGTGTTGAGTCCATTTCGTTGAGCAAGGAGTAGGTCGTGTCTATTATATATTTGGCTTATGGAACGGTATCTGTGCTAATTTCAATCTCTGGTTTGATGCAGCACCCCAACTCACCTTGCCCCATAAGCAAGCACAAGTTGGTTTTCTAAATTTGAGACCCTGTTCTGTATTGTAATTCAGTTCATGTGTAGCCAAGTTTACGTTCCGTGTATTAGTGATATCTTATGATGTTTCTTTTTCTGTGTGATTTATTTCTCGTAGAATCGTCGTACCTGAATCCACTCATTATGCCGCTACGGGCCTGATGACGTAGATCTCATTGCTGAGTGATATTCCATTGTACGTACGTACCACAACTTCTTTATCCATTTTTTGCTTTCTCGGATATTTAACTTGTACCGTAGACGAGGTTCTTGTAAACAGAGCCGTCCCAAATTTTGGGGTGGCTGTGTGTTTTTGATTTTAATTACCCTAAGCTATAGGACCATAAGTGGAAGTGCCATAGGCTGTGTTGCTTTGTTTTCTACGTGTTTCAAGAAACACCATACACTTCTCCAGAGTGGCTGTTGGCAATTTACATCCCGCCCATCAGCATAACAAGGCTCCATCTTCTCCATGACCTGTCCTGCATTTCTGGATTTTACACTTGTTTCAGATGGCCGTTTGGACCGGGGGTAGTGAGACTTCATTGTAGTGCAGATTTCATTTACACGCTTGCTTGGTTGGCCAAAAAGGGCGTATGCGTTTTTTCCTGAATATATTCAGGAAAAAACGCATACGCCCTTTTTAGCCAAGTGCACCATTGTCGACATTCTGCCTCTTTTCCTATGCTTTAAGTGCAATTCCAGTCTACCCCCTGAAATCGTTTTCCTGAAATTCTGCCCCGCTTTCAAGTCCTCTTCCAAGACTTACTTCAATACATTTTTGGACGATAGCTGTCATTCATAACACTGCAGGTTTGTGATTACAGTGCCCCTGAGCTCCTTTCTTCAACTCGCTTTCTTGTGAGTTGCCCGCAAAACCGCAGGATTGCTTCATGCCCTAATCTGGTTCCGGCAGGGCACGCTGAGCCTTTGGTTAATTCCTCTTCCTGGTGGGAAATGTGCGTTCCATTTGCCCGTGCGGACACCTAGAGCTAGTCTCTCATTGGCTCTCGCTATTCCTGTTCATCTTGCGCCGAAATTGCAAACTGTGCCAAACAGGAGGTTAAAGACACTGACTCTCCAAGTGGGGAGAGTGTTAGTAAAGCGTCTGGAACGGTGAACCCGAGTACCAGGGGTCGAAACCTGAGATGCATTTGAAAACGTTTCCCAATCACACGGTGGACCATACTCTGGGTTTCCCATGCATGTTTTAGCTGAAGGAAGAATCCCTTTAACCTGGAGAGTTGGGACCCATGGAATGGGTACCATGCAGTATGACTTCAAAGGGTTTGCGTTTGCGCACCAAACCTCACCAATACTATCAGCTCGATGTGTCCAGCCTTATGTCCCAACCAGCTCTGGGTGTAGATGTGGTAAATCCAGGTTGCATCACAAGCCCTGAATGAATTATTTAAGAATTGCTCTCTATTTCACTGTCATTGTGATTTGTTTCTGAAATTTATTTTGTTAATGGGATTTATCGGAGTTTCACTGCTGCGTTTAGGCCACTGTACACACGCTTGACTTCCTTATGGAGACATATAAATCCATGGGTCTTAAGTTTTTTACTTGTCAGGTATATTCCCAGGTGTTGAATATGGGGTGTTGAGTCCATTTCGTTGAGCAAGGAGTAGGTATTGTCTATTATATATTTGGCTTATGGAACGGTATCTGTGCTAATTTCAATCTCTGGTTTTATGCAGCACCCCAACTCACCTTGCCCCATAAGCAAGCATAAGTTGGTGTTCTAAATTTGAGACCCTGTTCTGTTTTGTAATTCAGTTCATGTGTAGCCACGTTTACGTTCCGTGTATTAGTGATATCTCATGATATTTCTTTTCCTGTGTGACTTATTTCTCGTAGAATCGTCGTACCTGAATCCACTCATTATGCCGCTACGGGCCTGATGACGTAGATCTCATTGCTGAGTGATATTCCATTGTACGTACGTACCACAACTTCTTTATCCATTTTTTGCTTTCTCGGATATTTAACTTGTACCGTAGACGAGGTTCTTGTAAACAGAGCCGTCCCAAACTTTGGGGTGGCTGTGTGTTTTTGATTTTAATTTCCCTAAGCTTTAGGACCATAAGTGGAAGTGCCATAGGCTGTGTTGCTTTGTTTCCTACGTGTTTCAAGAAACACCATACACTTCTCCAGAGTGGCTGTTGGCAATTTACATCCCGCCCATCAGCATAACAAGGCTCCCTGTTCTCCATGACCTGTCCTGCCTTTCTGGATTTTACACTTTTTTCAGATGGCCCTTTTGACCGGGGGGCAGTGAGACTTCATTGTAGTGCAGATTTCCTTTACACGCTTGCTTGGTTGGCCAAAAAGTGCGTATGAGTTTTTTCCTGAATATATTCAGGAAAAAACGCATACGCCCTTTTTGGCCAAGTGCATCATTGTGGACATTCTGCCTCTTTTCCTATGCTTTAAGTGCAATTCCAGTCTACCCCCTGAAATCGTTTTCCTGAAATTCTGCCCCGCTTTCAAGTCCTCTTCGAAGACTTACTTCAATACATTTTTGGACGATAGCTGTCATTCATAACTCTTCAGGTTTGTGAATTACAGTGCCCCTGAGCTCCTTTCTTCAACTCGCTTTCTTGTGAGCTGGCCGCAAAACCGCAGGATTGCTTCAGACCCTAATCTGGTTCCGGCAGGGCACGCTGAGCCTTTGGTTAGTCCCTCTTCCTGGTGGGAAATGAGCGTTCCATTTGCCCCTGCAGACACCTACAGCTAGTCTCTCATTGGTTGTCCCTATTCCTGTTCATATTGTGCAGAAATTGCAAACTGTGCCAAACAGGAGGTTAAAGGCACTGACTCTCCAAGTGGGGAGAGTGTTAGTAAAGCGTCTGGAACGGTGAACCCGAGTACCAGGGGTCGAAACCTGAGACGCATTTGAAAACGTTTCCCAATCACATGGTTGACATTACTCGGGGGTCCCATGCATGTTTTAGCTGAAGGAAGAATACCTTAAACCTGGAGAGTTGGGACCCATGGAATGGGTACCATGCAGTATGACTTCAAAGGTTCTGCGTTTGCTCACCGAACCTCACCAATGCTATCAGCCCGAAGTGTCCAGCCTTATGTCTCACCCAGCTCTGGGTGTAGATGTGGTAAATCCAGGTTGCATCAGAAGCCCTGAATGAATTATTTAACAATTGTTCTCTATTTCACTGTCATTGTGTTTTGTTTTTGAAATATATTTTGATAATGGGATTTATCGGATTTTCACTGCTGCGTTTAGGCCGCTGTACCCACGCTTGATATCCTTATGGAGACATATAAATCCATGGGTCTTAAGTTTCTTACTTGTCAGGTATATTCCCAGGCGTTGAATATGGGGTGTTGAGTCCATTTCGTTGAGCAAGGAGTAGGTCGTGTCTATTATATATTTGCCTTATGGAACGGTATCTGTGCTAATTTCAATCTCTGGTTTGATGCAGCACCCCAACTCACCTCGCCCCATAAGCAAGCACAAGTTGGTTTTCTAAATTTGAGACCCTGATCTGTATTGTAATTCAGTTCATGTGTAGCCAAGTTTACGTTCCGTGTATTAGTGATATCTTATGATGTTTCTTTTTCTGTGTGATTTATTTCTCGTAGAATCGTCGTACCTGAATCCACTCATTATGCCGCTACGGGCCTGATGACGTAGATCTCATTGCTGAGTGATATTCCATTGTACGTACGTACCACAACTTCTTTATCCATTTTTTGCTTTCTCGGATATTTAACTTGTACCGTAGACGAGGTTCTTGTAACCAGAGCCGTCCCAAACTTTGGGGTGGCTGTGTGTTGTTGATTTTAATTTCCCTAAGCTATAGGACCCTAAGTGGAAGTGCCATAAGCTGTGTTGCTTTGTTTCCTACGTGTTTCAGGAAACACCATACACTTCTCCAGAGTGGCTGTTGGCAATTTACATCCCGCCCATCAGCATAACAAGGCTCCCTGTTCTCCATGACCTGTCCAGCCTTTCTGGATTTTACACTTTTTTCAGATGGCCGTTTGGACCGGGGGGCAGTGAGACTTCACTGTAGTGCATATTTCCTTTACACGCTTGCTTGGTTGGCCAAAAAGGGCGTATGCGTTTTTTCCTGAATATATTCAGGAAAAAACGCATACGCCCTTTTTGGCCAAGTGCATCATTGTGGACATTCTGCCTCTTTTCCTATGCTTTAAGTGCAAATCCAGTCTACCCCCTGAAATTGTTTTCCTGAAATTCTGCCCCGCTTTCAAGTCCTCTTCGAAGACTTACTTCAATACATTTTTGGACGATAGCTGTCATTCATAACTCTGCAGGTTTGTGAATTACAGAGCCCCTGAGCTCCTTTCTTCAACTCGCTTTCTTGGGAGCTGGCCGCAATACCGCAGGATTGCTTCAGGCCCTAATCTGGTTCCGGTAGGGCACGCTGACCCTTTGGTTAATCCCTCTTCCTGGTGGGAAATGAGCGTTCCATTTGCCCGTGCAGACACCTACAGCTAGTCTCTCATTGGATGTCCCTATTCCTGTTCATCTTGCGCAGAAATTGCAAACTGTGCCAAACAGGAGGTCAAAGGCACTGACTCTCCATGTGGGGAGAGTGTTAGTAAAGCGTCTGGAACGGTGAACCCGAGTACCAGGGGACGATACCTGAGATGCATTTGAAAACGTTTCCCAATCCCACGGTGGACCATACTCTGGGATTCCCATGCATGTTTTAGCTGAAGGAAGAATCCCTTAAACCTGGAGAGTTGGGACCCATGGAATGGCTACCATGCAGTATGACTGCAAAGGGTCTGCGTTTGCTCACCGAACCTCACCAATGCTATCAGCCCGAAGTGTCCAGCCTTATGTCTCACCCAGCTCTGGGTGTAGATGTGGTAAATCCAGGTTGCATCACAAGCCCTGAATGAATAATTTAAGAATTGCTCTCTATTTCACTGTCATTGTGTTGTGTTTTTGAAATTTATTTTGATAATGGGATTTATCGGATTTTCACTGCTGTGTTTAGGCCGCTGTACACACGCTTGATTTCCTTATGGAGACTTATAAATCCATGGGTCTTAAGATTCTTACTTGTCAGGTATATTCCCAGGCGTTGAATATGGGGTGTTGAGTCCATTTCGTTGAGCAAGGAGTAGGTCTTGTCTATTATATATTTGGCTTATGGAACGGTATCTGTGCTAATTTCAATCTCTGGTTTGATGCAGCACCCCAACTCACCTTTCCCCATAAGCAAGCATAAGTTGGTTTTCTAAATTTGAGACCCTGTTCTGTTTTCTAATTCAGTTCATGTGTAGCCAAGTTTACGTTCCCTGTATTAGTGATATCTTATGATCTTTCTTTTTCTGTGTGACTTATTTCTCGTAGAATCGTCGTAGCTGAATCCACTCATTATGCCGCTACGGGCCTGATGATGTAGATCTCATTGCTGAGTGATATTCCATTGTACGTACGTACCACAACTTCTTTATCCATTTTTTGCTTTCTCGGATATTTAATTTGTACCGTAGACGAGGTTCTTGTAAACAGAGCCGTCCCAAACTTTGGGGTGGCAGTGTGTTTTTGAATTTAATTTCCCTAAGCTATAGGACCATGAGTGGAAGTGCCATAGGCTGTGTTGCTTTGTTTCCTAGGTGTTTCAGGAAACACCATACACTTCTCCAGAGTGGCTGTTGGCAATTTACATCCCGCCCATCAGCATAACAAGGCTCCCTGTTCTCCATGACCTGTCCTGCCTTTCTGGATTTTACACTTGTTTCAGATGGCCCTTTTGACCGGGGGGCAGTGAGACTTCATTGTAGTGCAGATTTCCTTTACACGCTTGCTTGGTTGGCCAAAAACTGCGTATGCGTTTTTTCCTGAATATATTCAGGAAAAAAGGCATACGCCCTTTTTGGCCAAGTGCATCATTGTCGACATTCTGCCTCCTTTCCTATGCTTTAAATGCAATTCCAGTCTACCCCCTGAAATAGTTTTCCTGAAATTCTGCCCCGCTTTCAAGTCCTCTTCGAAGACTTACTTCAATACATTTTTGGACGATAGCTGTCATTCATAACTCTGCAGGTTTGTGAATTACAGTGCCCCTGAGCTCCTTTCTTCAACTCGCTTTCCTGTGAACTGGCCGCAAAACCGCAGGATTGCTTCAGGCCCTAATCTCGTACCCGCAGGGCACGCTGAGCCTTTGGTTATTTCCTCTTCCTGGTGGGAAATGAGTGTTTCATTTGCCCGTGCAGACACCTACAGCTAGTCTCGCATTGGTTCTCCCTATTCCTGTGCATCTTGCGCAGAAATTGCAAACTGTGACAAACAGGAGGTTAAAGGCACTGACTCTCCATGTGGGGATACTGTTAGTAAAGCATCTGGAACGGTTCACCCGAGTACCAGGGGACGAAACCTGAGATGCATTTGAAAACGTTTCCCAATCACATGGTGGACCATACTCTGGGTTTCCCATGCATGTTTTAGCTGAAGGAAGAATCCCTTAAACCTGGAGAGTTGGGACCCATGGAATGGGTACCATGCAGTATGACTTCAAAGGGTCTGCCTTTGCTCACCGAACCTCACCAATGCTATCAGCCCGAAGTGTCCAGCCCTCTGTCTCAACCAGCTCTGGGTGTAGATGTGGTAAATCCAGGTTGCATCACAAGGCCTGAATGAATTATGTAAGAATTGCTCTCTATTTCACTGTCATTGTGTTTTGTTTTTGAAATTTATTTTGTTAATGGGATTTATCGGATTTTCACTGCTGCGTTTAGGCCCCTGTACACACGCTTGACTTCCTTATGGAGACATATAAATCCATGGGTCTTAAGTTTCTTACTTGTCAGGTATATTCCCAGGCGTTGAATATGGGGTGTTGAGTCCATTTCGTTGAGCAAGGAGTAGGTCTTGTCTATTATATATTTGGCTTATGGAAAGGTATCTGTGCTAATTTCAATCTCTGGTTTGATGCAGCACCCCAACTCACCTCGCCCCATAAGCAAGCACAAGTTGGTTTTCTAAATTTGAGACCCTGATCTGTATTGTAATTCAGTTCATGTGTAGCCAAGTTTACGTTCCGTGTATTAGTGATATCTTATGATGTTTCTTTTTCTGTGTGATTTATTTCTCGTAGAATCGTCGTACCTGAATCCACTCATTATGCCGCTACGGGCCTGATGACGTAGATCTCATTGCTGAGTGATATTCCATTGTACGTACGTACCACAACTTCTTTATCCATTTTTTGCTTTCTCGGATATTTAACTTGTACCGTAGACGAGGTTCTTGTAACCAGAGCCGTCCCAAACTTTGGGGTGGCTGTGTGTTGTTGATTTTAATTTCCCTAAGCTATAGGACCCTAAGTGGAAGTGCCATAAGCTGTGTTGCTTTGTTTCCTACGTGTTTCAGGAAACACCATACACTTCTCCAGAGTGGCTGTTGGCAATTTACATCCCGCCCATCAGCATAACAAGGCTCCCTGTTCTCCATGACCTGTCCAGCCTTTCTGGATTTTACACTTTTTTCAGATGGCCGTTTGGACCGGGGGGCAGTGAGACTTCACTGTAGTGCATATTTCCTTTACACGCTTGCTTGGTTGGCCAAAAAGGGCGTATGCGTTTTTTCCTGAATATATTCAGGAAAAAACGCATACGCCCTTTTTGGCCAAGTGCATCATTGTGGACATTCTGCCTCTTTTCCTATGCTTTAAGTGCAAATCCAGTCTACCCCCTGAAATTGTTTTCCTGAAATTCTGCCCCGCTTTCAAGTCCTCTTCGAAGACTTACTTCAATACATTTTTGGACGATAGCTGTCATTCATAACTCTGCAGGTTTGTGAATTACAGAGCCCCTGAGCTCCTTTCTTCAACTCGCTTTCTTGGGAGCTGGCCGCAATACCGCAGGATTGCTTCAGGCCCTAATCTGGTTCCGGTAGGGCACGCTGACCCTTTGGTTAATCCCTCTTCCTGGTGGGAAATGAGCGTTCCATTTGCCCGTGCAGACACCTACAGCTAGTCTCTCATTGGATGTCCCTATTCCTGTTCATCTTGCGCAGAAATTGCAAACTGTGCCAAACAGGAGGTCAAAGGCACTGACTCTCCATGTGGGGAGAGTGTTAGTAAAGCGTCTGGAACGGTGAACCCGAGTACCAGGGGACGATACCTGAGATGCATTTGAAAACGTTTCCCAATCCCACGGTGGACCATACTCTTGGATTCCCATGCATGTTTTAGCTGAAGGAAGAATCCCTTAAACCTGGAGAGTTGGGACCCATGGAATGGCTACCATGCAGTATGACTGCAAAGGGTCTGCGTTTGCTCACCGAACCTCACCAATGCTATCAGCCCGAAGTGTCCAGCCTTATGTCTCACCCAGCTCTGGGTGTAGATGTGGTAAATCCAGGTTGCATCACAAGCCCTGAATGAATAATTTAAGAATTGCTCTCTATTTCACTGTCATTGTGTTGTGTTTTTGAAATTTATTTTGATAATGGGATTTATCGGATTTTCACTGCTGTGTTTAGGCCGCTGTACACACGCTTGATTTCCTTATGGAGACTTATAAATCCATGGGTCTTAAGATTCTTACTTGTCAGGTATATTCCCAGGCGTTGAATATGGGGTGTTGAGTCCATTTCGTTGAGCAAGGAGTAGGTCTTGTCTATTATATATTTGGCTTATGGAACGGTATCTGTGCTAATTTCAATCTCTGGTTTGATGCAGCACCCCAACTCACCTTTCCCCATAAGCAAGCATAAGTTGGTTTTCTAAATTTGAGACCCTGTTCTGTTTTCTAATTCAGTTCATGTGTAGCCAAGTTTACGTTCCCTGTATTAGTGATATCTTATGATCTTTCTTTTTCTGTGTGACTTATTTCTCGTAGAATCGTCGTAGCTGAATCCACTCATTATGCCGCTACGGGCCTGATGATGTAGATCTCATTGCTGAGTGATATTCCATTGTACGTACGTACCACAACTTCTTTATCCATTTTTTGCTTTCTCGGATATTTAATTTGTACCGTAGACGAGGTTCTTGTAAACAGAGCCGTCCCAAACTTTGGGGTGGCAGTGTGTTTTTGAATTTAATTTCCCTAAGCTATAGGACCATGAGTGGAAGTGCCATAAGCTGTGTTGCTTTGTTTCCTAGGTGTTTCAGGAAACACCATACACTTCTCCAGAGTGGCTGTTGGCAATTTACATCCCGCCCATCAGCATAACAAGGCTCCCTGTTCTCCATGACCTGTCCTGCCTTTCTGGATTTTACACTTGTTTCAGATGGCCCTTTTGACCGGGGGGCAGTGAGACTTCATTGTAGTGCAGATTTCCTTTACACGCTTGCTTGGTTGGCCAAAAACTGCGTATGCGTTTTTTCCTGAATATATTCAGGAAAAAACGCATACGCCCTTTTTGGCCAAGTGCATCATTGTCGACATTCTGCCTCCTTTCCTATGCTTTAAATGCAATTCCAGTCTACCCCCTGAAATAGTTTTCCTGAAATTCTGCCCCGCTTTCAAGTCCTCTTCGAAGACTTACTTCAATACATTTTTGGACGATAGCTGTCATTCATAACTCTGCAGGTTTGTGAATTACAGTGCCCCTGAGCTCCTTTCTTCAACTCGCTTTCCTGTGAACTGGCCGCAAAACCGCAGGATTGCTTCAGGCCCTAATCTCGTACCCGCAGGGCACGCTGAGCCTTTGGTTATTTCCTCTTCCTGGTGGGAAATGAGTGTTTCATTTGCCCGTGCAGACACCTACAGCTAGTCTCGCATTGGTTCTCCCTATTCCTGTGCATCTTGCGCAGAAATTGCAAACTGTGACAAACAGGAGGTTAAAGGCACTGACTCTCCATGTGGGGATACTGTTAGTAAAGCATCTGGAACGGTTCACCCGAGTACCAGGGGACGAAACCTGAGATGCATTTGAAAACGTTTCCCAATCACATGGTGGACCATACTCTGGGTTTCCCATGCATGTTTTAGCTGAAGGAAGAATCCCTTAAACCTGGAGAGTTGGGACCCATGGAATGGGTACCATGCAGTATGACTTCAAAGGGTCTGCCTTTGCTCACCGAACCTCACCAATGCTATCAGCCCGAAGTGTCCAGCCCTCTGTCTCAACCAGCTCTGGGTGTAGATGTGGTAAATCCAGGTTGCATCACAAGGCCTGAATGAATTATGTAAGAATTGCTCTCTATTTCACTGTCATTGTGTTTTGTTTTTGAAATTTATTTTGTTAATGGGATTTATCGGATTTTCACTGCTGCGTTTAGGCCCCTGTACACACGCTTGACTTCCTTATGGAGACATATAAATCCATGGGTCTTAAGTTTCTTACTTGTCAGGTATATTCCCAGGCGTTGAATATGGGGTGTTGAGTCCATTTCGTTGAGCAAGGAGTAGGTCTTGTCTATTATATATTTGGCTTATGGAAAGGTATCTGTGCTAATTTCAATCTCTGGTTTTATGCAGCACCCCAACTCACCTTTCCCCATAAGCAAGCATAAGTTGGTTTACGAAATTTGAGACCCTGTTCTGTTTTGTAATTCAGTTCATGTGTAGCCAAGTTTACGTTCCGTGTATTAGTGATATCTTATGATCTTTCTTTTTCTGTGTGACTTATTTCTCGTAGAATCGTCGTATCTGAATCCACTCATTATGCCGCTACGGGCCTGATGACGTAGATCTCATTGCTGAGTGATATTCCATTGTACGTACGTACCACAACTTCTTTATCCATTTTTTGCTTTCTCGCATATTTAACTTGTACCGTAGATGAGGTTCTTGTAATTAGAGCAGTCCCAAACTTTGTGGTGGCTCTGTGTTTTTGATTTTAATTTCCCTAAGTTATAGGACCCTAAGTGGAAGTGCCATAGGCTGTGTTGCTTTGTTTCCTACGTGTTTCAGGAAACACCATACACTTCTCCAGAGTGGCTGTTGGCAATTTACATCCCGCCCATCAGCATAACAAGGCTCCCTGTTCTCCATGACCTGTCCTGCCTTTCTGGATTTTACACTTGTTTCAGATGGCCGTTTGGACCGGGGGGCCGTGAGACTTCATTGGAGTGCAGATTTCCTTTACACGCTTGCTTGGTTGGCCAAAAAGGGCGTATGCGTTTTTTCCTGAATATATTCAGGAAAAAACGCATACGCCCTTTTTGACCAAGTGCATCATTTTTGACATTCTGCCTCTTTTCCTATGCTTTAAGTTCAATTCCAGTCCACCCCGTGAAATTGTTTTCCCGAAATTCTGCCCCGCTTTCAAGTCCTCTTCGAAGACTTACTTCAATACATTTTTGGACGATAGCTGTCATTCATAACTCTGCAGTTTTGTGAATTACAGTGCCCCTGAGCTCCTTTCTTCAACTCGCTATCTTGTGAGCTGGCCGCAAACCAACATGATTGCTTCAGGCCCTAATCTGGTTCCGGCACGTCATGCTGAGCCTTTGGTTAATTCCTCTTCCTGGTGGGAAATGAGCATTAAATTTGCACGTGCAGACACCTACAGCTAGTCCCTGATTGGTTCTCCCTATTCCTGTTCACCTTCCGCAGAATTTCCAAACTGTGCCAAACAGGAGGTTAAAGGCACTGACTCTCCAAGTGGAGAGAGTGTTAGTAAAAGGTCTGGAATGGTGAACCCGTGTAAAAGGGGACGAAAACTGAGATGCATTTGAAAACGTTTCCCACTCACACGGTGTACCATACTTTGTGTTTCCCATGCATGTTTTAGCTGAAGGAAGAATCGCTTAAACCTGGAGAGTTGGGACCCATGGAATGGGTACCATGCAGTATGACTTCAAAGGGTCTGCATTTGCTCATCGTACCTCACCAGTGCTATCTGCCCGAAGTGTCCAACCTTATGTCTCACTCAGCTCTTGGTGCAGATGTGGTTAATCCCGGTTGCATCACAAGCTCTGAATGAATTATTTAAGTATAGCTCTCTATTTCACTGTCATTGTGTTTTGTTTTTGTAATTCATTTTGATAATTGGATTTATCGGATTTTCTCTGCTGCGTTCATAAATCTATACACACCCTTGATTCTCTTACAGAGACATATAAATCCATGGGTTTGAAGATTCTTACTAGTCAGGTGTATTCCTAGGCGTTGAATATGGGGTGTTTAGTCCATTTCGTTGAGCAACTGGTAGGTCTTGACTATTACATATTTGGCTTATGGAAAGGTATCTGTGCTAATTTCTATCTCTGGTTTTATGCAGCACCCCAACTCTCCTTTATCCTTAAGCAAGCATATGTTGGTTTTCTAAATTTGAGACCCCGTTCTGTTTAGTAATTCAGTTCATTTGTAGCCACGTTTACATTCCATGTATTAGTAATATCGTGTGTCTTTTTCTTTTTGAATTATGTGACTTCGAATGATCATACGTAACTCCTCTGTGGTTGTTACAACTGGCCATATTTCATTGATTTCCAGGCTGAGTAATATTCCACTCTACATAAGTGCCATATCTCTATCCATTTTTTCCCTCCAGAGACTTATAAATTATATCCTAGTCGAGGATCTTTTAAACATAGAGGCGGTAAATATTGGGGTGCCTGTGTCCTCTCGATTTTTGTTTTTCCCAAGATATACGTCCATGAGTGCAAGTGCCCTGTGCTCTGTAGCTCATTTTTTAGATGCTTTAGTAAACACAATACACTTCTCCAGAGTGACCGTTGGCAATATACATTTCCAGTATAAGCCTCAGAGAGCTCCCTTTTCTCCTTGCCCTGTCCTGCATTTTTGGTGTTTACACTTTATGAGGAAGGCTCTTCTGACTGATGCGAAGTGATATGTTTTGTAGTATTGATTTTCAGTGCCCACCTGTTTGGTTGGCTAAAAAAGTGTATGCCCTTTTCTTGAATACATACAGAAAAAGACGCATACACCCTTTTTGGCCAATTGCAATGTTGGCAATGTTCAGCCCCTTTTCTTGTGCTTAATGGCGAGTCCTTTCTACCTCTTCCAATCCCTTTCCTGCCATTCTCCGTTGCTTACAAGTCCTTTCCTCTGACTTTCCTCAAGACATTTTTCAGTGATAGATATTTTCAACTCTGCAGTTTCGTGAATTTTAGTGTCCCTGAGTTCCATTTTTCAACTTCTGTTTATGGGAACTGGCCACAAAGCAGCGGAATTTCCTCAAGCCCTATTCTGTTTCCATGGGCAACCCTAGCCTTTGGTCAATTCGTCTTCCTGATTGGAAATAAGAGTGACATGTGCCTGTCCGAACACCTAGGACTTGTGTCTCATTGTTCCTCCTCCTTCTGCTTCATCCTCTGGACAAATTCCAAACTGTCTGCAACAGGATGTTGACAGTGCTGACATCTCCAAGTGGGGAGACTGTTCGTAAAGACGCTGGAGGGATGAACCCGAGCACCAGGAGATGAGGAGATGAGATGCCTTTTCCAAACTCTTCCCGATCAGATGGTATACCATCCTCTGGGTGTGACAGGCATGTTTTAGCTGTAGGAAGTGTCCCATTCATGTGAGGAGAACACCAGGGCTTTTACAAAATCAGTGTCTCTCCACAACCCAAACTGGGGAATTTTTTAAGCTACGGCTACACATATGTTCATTAAGGGCCTTGGGAAGTAGGCAGAGTCCAAACTTTAGATGATTGAAGTCTTCAGGGTCAGAAGCACTCACCACCGGCTTCCCTTAGGTTCCATTTTAACTGTCATTAATAGATGATGTCAATAAAAATATCTATTCTTTTTCAGATTATTTCCCCTTATAGGTTATTGTAAAATATTGAGTGTAGTTCCCGGGGCTATACAGTAGTTCCTTGTTGATGATCGATTTTATACATAGCAGTGTGTATGTGTTAATCCCAAACTGTTAATTTATCCCTCCTCCCACCTTTCCCCTTTGGTAATAATAAATTATAAGATTTTATACTTCTCAGAATTGGGGGAACTGAAAGAGAGGTATCATTTTCAATGGAAAAGCATTTAAAACAAGATTGAAGTTTTAACCAAGATTTTTAGATGTACATCCTTGGAAAGAAATCACTTCGTTTCTCTAATATTGACCTGACAAATAAGACAAACCTTTTCACTGAACTTGCTTATAATAAAGTGATGGAAATATCAAATGGGAGTGTTAGAAACATCTTATTTTACCCGAGCCTTATACACTGTTCTATGTTAATTACAGTTTGGCTCAAACATCTGTTCATTGAAGTTACAATGTTCTCAATTTCTGTTACTGATCCTCCAGAGTGGACCCCAACAAGTGTCCCCCTGCCCAGTGTCATTGGAGCCAACAGATTGAGACTGAGTTTGGTTCAGAAGCAAAGGAAACTTTATATTTTGATCAGAGAATGGAGAGGTGAGAGCATGTGCTACCCCGTGGGCTGTGGGCTGGGCTGCTGTGTAGAGATCCTGTCAGAGTCAGTGGGAGGGAGGGGGCGGAGCTCTCGAGGGCCCGGTTGGCTGCAGCTCAGGCTCTATATCGCGGAGTGTGCACTGTGTCCCAGGAGCTGAGGTGTCGACCCAGCCATTCCGCACTAGGAAATCTGGTCTGAAGTGCCGGCTATTGAACCTCTGTATGCGGGACCCTAGGAGCACGTGAAATTAGACAAAGCACAAAGGATAAAAAAGGTTAGACTTTATTTTATTGCCCAGATTCTATTTTTATCTCCCAGGGATTTTTAAGGGGCTTTGCCTGGGAAAAAGCCCTCTTCTGCCTTTTTTCCCCTTCCTCATTCTTAGAGTGCTGAGGGTGCAGACCCTTCTTCGGTAACTGCTGAGTGCTGAGTTAGGAGCCCTCATACCCGTGGGCGAGGGTCAGAACTTCTCCCCAGCAGCCTCCAGGTGACGTTGATTGTCCCCAGGCCTCCTGCCTCCCCGCTCGTCCACCTGAGCACCAGTATTGGAAGCGTTATAGATTCTAATGACCTTTAAGGGTCCAGGAAGGAGATGTGCAGTGACGCTGTGAGGTCCAGTTTCACCCCGCCCTGCATTTGTTCGGCCACCTTAGGCTGACCCTTTCTGCCAGCCTAGATGCTCTGACCAGTAGTCTGCACTTTCTTCAATTAGGCCCCTGAATTAACGTAAAAAGAGCACCAGGTGTCAGGACCCTGCCTGCTCAACTCCCAGACAGTCCAGGGTCAGTGGTGATGAAGGACCATGATGGCCACTGAGTCAACAGCCTTTTGAAGTAAACAGGAGTCCAGCCGGTCTTATTGGCCACCATCATCACAGTGTCTGTAGGCTCTTCTATGGTGACAGCGTGATATACGCTTCCCCCGCCAAGATTATTAGGTCCGCTCTGGGTGCAGTAAGTCCTGCAAGCAGTAGTCTACTCTTTTGGGACACACTCTTGTTGTTTTATGAGAGAAACTCCAGGTCAAGTGATGGTCACATGAGTCGTCATGGTGCCCCTTTACCCCGGTTATCTCTCTGGAGGTTGGAGTTGGAGGGCCTCCTCACTCGAGGTCAGTGTGCCCACGGAGCAAACCCTGCAACTTCAGGGCATGGTTGGGGCTTAGGATCACCACGTGGGGTCCTTTTCCCTTAGGAGGGAGGTGGCCTTTTGTGCTGCTGATTTCCAGGTTTTCAGATACCGCCAGTATCTTGGCCAGATGTGGCGGTGGGCCAAGCCCATTGGTGACCGTAGTTTATCCTACCGGGATGGCATTCTTGCATTGTTCCATTTCAAGTGGTCCCAGTTTTTGCACTAATACTCCAATAGCGATTCACCATTCACCAGGAATGTAAAGGTCAAAGGGTTTAGCTAAATTAGGGAGTTCCAGGGCAAGGGTCTGAATTGACTGCTCTTTCCATTCTTGAAAGGCCACTTCTGGATTCTATTCAAAAGGATCATCATCTTTTCCTTTCAGTGTTTCATATAGAGGCCCAGCTAGTAGACTGTAGTTAGGGATCCAGAAGCACCAACCCTGGCCTCCCCAGGAACCCCTAAGCTGTCTTCTAGTTTTAGAAATGGGTAAGGCTGTAAATTGTTTCTTCCCTTTCCTGAGATGGGCTTCTCCGACCTTCTGTGAGAATGAAGCCCAGGCAGGTCACCGTAGTCTGTGATATTTGAGCTTTTTATTGGACAACTTCTATCCTTTATTGGCTTGGTAGTTCAGAGGTCTCCTTAGTAGGGCTGGCGATCAGAATGTCGTCTGCATATTGAAGGAGTGTTTCCTTTTCCAGAGGTAGAACTTTTAGGTCTTTAACTGAGCTTTCCCCAAAGATGGTGTGGGAATTTTTGAACCCTTGGGGCAACACGGCCCAGAAGTATTGTTTTAGTTGTATGTTGAGTCCTGCCACTCACAAGCCAAAATTTCTTGTGACTCTGGGACTAATAGAATACAAAAGAAGGCATCATTGAAGACTAATACAGAATACCATGTCCCGGTGGTTGGTAGAATGACCAGCAGGGTGTAGGATTTAGGAACTACTGGAGGTCTATCCTCGGTGGCTTCACTGACTGTCCTGACATCCTTTACCAGGACTCCAGCAGCCCATGGGGCTCTCGAGGTCAGGCCAATCCCAGGATATGGAGCTCACCTGGGCAGGTACCCCACCCCCACCGCAGCCCACGGTGCTCTCCTGTTCAGGCCCCTCCCAGGATATGGGGTTCCCTGGGCAGGTTCCCCTGCAGCCCATGGGGCTCTCATGGTCAGGCCCCTCCCAGGATACAGAGCTACCCTTGCAGTTACCCTGGCAGGGCTGGGCACACAGGTACCGTGCACATCGCCCTCATTGCAGAGCACTTCCAGCTCACCTGTCACTCAGATCTGACACAGAGCACCTCAGAGCAGGACTTGAACTAAGAAACAGCAGCTCCAACAGGTCTGTGACCCTGGGCATCACTCTGTGTGGCCTCCCTCCACCTGGTCTTCCAGAGACTTCCACTGCACCCGGGGCACCAGGCCTCTGTCTCCACCCACCACCCACCCCTCCTCTCCCTGACTCCTGGGTTCCTCTCATTAGGAGAGGGTTTTCTTGAAGTTGTCTCCCACTCATGGGCCAGATAATATAATTAGAAAACAAGCCAGAGCTGCAACCCCTTGTCTATCCTGACTCTCAGGAGCCCACACCTGTTCCTTGGACCTGGCCGATTCAGCAAGTTCCAGTTTCTGCAACTGTGAGTGCCTGAAGGGTGATTATTGGCTGGCCTGGGAAGCCTGACCATGCCGGCCAGCCCTCCCCAGGTGTGCCTGTTTGAGATCAATATAAACACCACTCCAGGCAGCAAGAGCCCCTGCAGCTGTGCCTGACGCCATTTTCTCTGCCCTGTCAGCAGTCTCGGGGCTGGACTGGTGGGAGGGAGTGAGAGGCCACGGCTTTGTGGGTGGCCCAGTGTGAGTGGGGCTCTGCTGGACTTTCTGCAGCAGTTACCAAGATGCCACCTGCTAAAGAAGAGGATGTGTCACCCATACCTGTCTCTGGAATTTCTCCCTGGGCAGAGGTGAGTGAGGAAGAAAGCAGTGGGGGCCCGGACAGCAGGGGTATCTCAGGCAGGGAAATGGAAAGCTTCCAGAAGAGTACCCAGGGCCAGGACCATCCTGGCTGGCCTGCAGGCACCAAATCGGCTGGCATGCTGTCGCTCATGTGGCTCCATGGCCCTTCCTCTAGGCTTTCAAGTCCTTGTACATATTCAGGTGTTTTACCTGGGAAGGGTGGGAACATTTCAGCAGCAGCTGGCCTGGGGCTCGGCCCACATTTACTCACAGATGCCTTGGCACGGTCCCCCAGCTTTGCAATGAGGACGCTTGTTGCGTGGGGCCTGCTGGCTGAATGGGAGATGATTCCCCACCACTGGCCAACTACAGAATTGTTTACAACTGGAGCAAGTGCCCTGATAAGGTTTTCCTCTGTGTAACTGGTGGGTTCTGTTTTTTTTTTCTTTTTTTCATTTTTGGTTCAAGGTAGATTTTATTCCTCTTTTTTGTATTTACGGATATAAGCATGGAAATAATTTATTCATATAAATACATGTATGTGAAGGGAAGAATATTTTTTCTGTTTTACTTTTTGTAATTTTGAATTTTATTTTATTTTTTTATACAGCAGGTTCTTTTTGGTTATCTATTTTATACATATAAATGTATACATGCCAATCCCAATCTCTCAATCCTCCCACCACCACCCCCCAACAGCTTTCCCCCCTTGGTGTCCATACGTTTGTTGTCTACATCTGTTGCTCTATTTCTGCCTTAAAAAACGGTTCATCTGTATAATTTTTCTAGGTTCCACATATATGCATTAATATACAAGATTTGTTTTTCTCTTTCTGACTTACTTCACTCTGTATGACAGTCTCTAGATCCATCAACGTCTCTACAAATGACCCAATTTCATTCCTTTTTATGGCTTAGTAATATTCCATTTTATATTTGTACCACATCTTTATGCATTCGTCTGTCTGTGGGCATTTAGGTTGCTTCCATTACCTGGATATTGTAAATAGTGATGCAATGAACATTGAGGTGAATGTCTCTTTTTGATTTATGGTTTTGTCTGGGTATATGCCCAGTAGTGGGATTGCTGTATCATATGGTAATTCTATTCTTAGTTTTATAAGAAACTCCATAATGTTCTCCACAGTGACTGTATCAATTTACATTCCCAACAATAGTGGAAGAGGGTTCCTTATCTCCACACCCTTTCCAGCATTTGTTGTTTGTAGATTTTCTGATGATGCCCATTCTAACAGGTGTGAGGTGATACACCATGGATGAGTCTATTTCGTTGAGCAAAGAGTAGGTCTTGTCTATTACATATTTGGCTTATGGAATGGTATGTGTGCTAATTTCAATCTCTGGTTTTATACAGCACCCCAACTCAACTTTCCCCTTAAGCAAGCATAAGTTTTTATCTAAATTTGAGACTGTTCGGTTTTGTAATTCAGTTTATGTGTAGCCAAGTTTACACTCCCTCTATTAGTGATATCTTATGATAATTATCTTTCTCTGTGTGACCTATTTCTCTTAGAATCATCATACTTAAATCCACTCAATTTGCTGCTACAGGCCTGATGACATTGATTTCATTGCTGAGTGATATTCCGTTGTACGTAAGTAGCACAACTCCTTTATCCATTTTTTTCTTTCTGGGATATTTAATTTGTACTGGACTCGAGGTTCTTGTAAACACAGCAGCCCTAAATTTTGTGTTGGCTGTGTCTTGTTGATTTTAATTTTCCTAAGCTATAGGGCCAAAAGTGGAAGTGCCCTAGTCTCTGTAGCTTTGTTTTTCAGATGTTTCAGGATACACCATAAACATCTCCAGAGTGTCTGTTGGCAATTTACATCCCGCCCATCAGCATAACAAGGCTCCCTGTTCTCCATGGCCTGTCCTGTGTTTCTGGTTTTTACACTTTTTTCAGATGGCCCTTTTGACGAATGGGAAATGAGATTTCATTGTAGTACGGATTTCCATTGCTCGAGTGCTTGGTTGGCCAAAAAGGGCATATGCGTTTTTTCCTGAATATATTCAGGAAAACATGTATACGCACTGTTCGTCCAAGTGCATCACTGTCAAAGATCTGCCACTTTTCACATGTTTTAAATGCAATTCCAATCTACCTCCTGAAATATGATTCCTCAATTTTGCCTCGTTTTCAAGTCCTCTTTGCAGACTTACTTCAATATATTTTTGCCAATAGCTGTCATTTATAACTCTGCAGGTTTGTGAATTACAGTGCCCGTGATTTCCTTTCTTAACTCGCTTCCTTGAAAGCTGGCCACAAAACCGCAGGTTTGCTTCAGGCCGTAATCAGGGTGTGGCACGGCACTCTGAGCCTTTGGTTAATTCCTCTTCCTGGTGGGAAATTAGAGTTAAATGTGCCCCTCCAGACACCTGCCTCACTCCCAGCCCCTTGGTGATGTGTGTCCTCTGGTTTGAGGCCACATGTGATGGGTTCCTCATCTTTTGATGATGTGGCCCCACTGGTGTGAGGACACTCCTGCCTGCTTCCCATCCCCTTGGTGATGTGGTCCCTCCGGCGAGAGTCTGATCCTGGTTGGGTTCCTCACACTTCTGTGAGGTGGGCCCTCTTCTCTGAGGTCACTCCTGCCTGGCTAGCACACCCCGCCTTGGCGACGTCAGACCTCTGGTGGCAGTTGGAGCCTGCTGGGAGCCTCCTCCCCTCGGTGATGAGGCCCTCTGGCATCAGGCCCTAACTGCTGGGTTCCCACATTTTCTGATACGTCCTAAGTGGTGCGAGGGCACTCCTGCCAGGTTCCCATCCCCATGGGCATGTGGGCCTTCTGCTCTAAGGTCCCAACACCTGTGTTGTTCACCGTTTCATGATGTTGGCTCTCTGGTGTTAGTTCACTCAGGCCTAGATCCCATAGACTCTGTGCTCTGAGCCGCCTGCTGGGAGGTTCCTACTGCTGAATTCCTTACCTTTTCTATTCTTTGGGTTCTGTGTTTTCATGCTCCTCCTTCCTGACTCACTCCCAGCCCCTTTGTGATGTAGGTCCTCTGGTTTGAGGCCACATGTGCCGGTTTCCTCACCTTTATTGATGTGGGCCCACTGGTGTGAGGACACTCCTGCCTGGTTCCCATCCACTTGGTGATGGGGGCCCTCTGGTGAGAGCCTGATCCTGGCTGGATTCCTCACCCTTCTGTGAGGTAGACCCTCTGCTGTGAGGTCACTCCTGCCTGGCTGGCACACGTCACCCTGGCGATGTGGGCCCTCAGTTGGGAGTTGGTGCCTGCTGGGGGTCTCCTCCCCTCGGTAATGAGGGCCCTCTGGCGTCAGGCCCTAACTCATGGGCTCCCAAAATTTTCTGATGTGCGCCCTGTCGTGCGAGTACACTCCTGCCAGTGTCCCATCCCCATGGGGATGTGGGCTTTCTGCTCTGAGGTCCCAACGGCTGGGTTGCTCACAGTGTCAGAATGTGGGCCCTCTGCTGTGAGTTCACTCCGGCATGGATCCCATAGCCTCGGTGCTCTGGGCCACCTGCTTGGAGCTTCTAACGGTGGGGTTCCTCACCTTTTTATTCTATGGGCCCTCTGTTGTGAGTCTCCTCCTGCATGCCTCACTCCCAGCCCTTTCGTGATGTGTGTCCCCTTATTTGAGGCCACATGTGCTGTGTTCCTCACCTTTGGCTGATGTGGCCCCACTGGTGTGAGGAGACTCCTGCCTGGTTTCCATCCCCTTGGTGATGTGGGCCCTCTGGTTAGAGTCTGATCCTGGTTGGGTTCCTCACACTTCTGTGAGGTGGGCCCTCTGCTGTGAGGTAACTCCTGCCTGGCTTGCTCCCATTGCCTTGGTGACGTCGGCCCTCTGGTGGCATTTGGAGCCTGCTGGTAGCCTCCTCTCCTCGGTGATGAGGGCCCTCTGGCGTCAGGCCCTAACTGCTGGGTTCCCACATTTTCTGATACGTGTTAAGTTGTGCGAGGACACTCCTGCGAGGTTCCTATCCCCATGGGGATGTGGGTCTTCTGCTCTGAGGTTCCACCGGCTGGGTTGCTCACAGTTTCATGATGTGGGCCCTCTGCTGTGAGTTCACTGTGGCCTGGATCCCATAGACTCCGTGCTCTGGGCCACCTGCTGGGAGGTTCAAACTGCTGGATTCCTCACATTTTTTATTCTGTGGGCCCTGTGTTGTTAGGCTACTCCTGCTTGCCTCACTCGGAGCATCTTGGAAATGTGGGTCCTCTGGTTTAGGCCACATGTGCTGGGTTCCTCACCTTTCTATAATGTGGCCACACTGGTGTGAGGACACTGCTGCCTTTTTCCGATCCCCTTGGTGATGTGGGCTCTCTGGTGAGAGTCTTATCCTGGCTGGTTTCCTCACCGTTCTGTGAGGTAGACCCTCTGCTGTGAGGTCACTCCTGCCTGGCTGGCACACATCACCTTGGCGACGTGGGCCCTCAGTTGGGAGTTGGTGCCTGCTGGGGGTCTCCACCCCTCGGTAATGAGGGCCCTCTGGCGTCAGACCCTAACTCCTGGGCTCCCAAAATTTTCTGATGTGCGCCCTGTGGTGCGACTACACTCCTGCCAGGTTCCCAACCCCATGGGAATGTGGGCCTTCTGCTCTGAGGTCCCAACGGTGGGTTGCTCAGTTTCATGATGAGGGTCCTCTGGTGTGAGTTCACTCCGCCCTGGATCCAATAGCCTCGCTGCTCCTGGCTGCCTGCGGGGAGGTCCCAACTGCGGGATTTCTCACCTTTTTTCTTCTATGGGCCCTCTGTTTTGAGACTCCTCCTGCCTGCCTGACTCCCAGCCCCTTGGTGATGTGTGTCCTCTGGTTTGAGGCTACGTGTGCTGGGTCCCTCACCTTTCGATTATGTGGCCCCACTGGTGTGAGGACACTCCTGCCTGGTTCCTATCCCCTTGGTGATGTGGGCCCTCTGGTGAGAGTCTGATCCTCTTTGGGTTCCTCACACTTTTGTGTGGTTGGCCCTCTGCTCTGAGGTCACTCCTGCCTGGCTGGCACACACCGCATTAGCGACGTCAGCCCTCTGGTAGCAGTTGGAGCTTGCTGGGAGCCTCCTCTCCTCAGTGATGAGGGCCCTCGGGTGTCTGGCCCTAACTGCTGGGCTCCCCACATTTTCTGATGTGTGCCCACTGGTGCGATGACACTCCTGCTTGGTTCCCTCCCCCATGGGGATGTAGGCCTTGTGCTCTGAGGTCACAACGGCTGGGTTGCTTACAGTATCACGATGAGGGCCCTCTGTTGTGAGTTCATCACTGCCTGGATCCCATAGCCTCGGTGATCTGGGCCGCCTGCTGGGATGTTCCAACGGCTGGATTCCTCACCTTTTTTATACAATGGGCCATGTGTTGGGAGGATAATCCTGCCTGCCTTGCTCCGAGACCCATGGTGACGTGGGTCCTCTGGTTTGAGGCCACATGTGCTGAGTACCTCAACTTTCGATGATGTGGTCCCACGGGTGTGAGGACACTCCTGCCTGGTTCCCAGCCCCTTGCTGTTGTGGGCACTCTGGTGAGGGTCTGATCCTTCCTGGGTTCCTTACCCTTCTGTGAGGTGGGCCCTCTGATGTGAGGTCACTCCTGCATGGCTGGCTCACGTCGCCTTGGCGACGTGGGTCTTCTGTTGGCCACTGAAGCATACTGGGAGCCTCCTACCCTCTTTAATGAGGGCCCTGGAAAAACGCATATGCCCTTTTTGACCAAGTGCATCATTGTCGACATTCTGACTCTTTTCCTATACTTTCAGAGGATTTCCCGTCTACCTCCTGAAATCGTAGTCCTGGAATTCTGCCCCACGTTCAAGTCCTCTTTGTAGCCTTACTTCAATATATTTTTGGATGATAGCTGTCATTTATAACTCTGCAGGTTTGTGAATTACAGTGCCCCTGAGCTCCTTTCTTCAACTCGCTTTCTTGTGAGCTGGCCGCAAAACCGCAGGATTGCTTCAGGCCCTAATCTGGTTCCGGCACGGCATGCTGAGCCTTTGGCTAATTCCTCTTCCTGGTTGGTAATGAGCGTTAAATTTGCCCGTGCAGACACCTACAGCTAGTCTCTCATTGGTTCTCCCTATTCCTGTTCATCATGCGCAGAAATTGCAAACTGTGCCAAACAGGAGGTTAAAGCACTGACTCTCCAGGTAGGGACAGTGTAAGTAAAGCGTCTGGAATGGTGAACCCGAGTACCAGGGGACGAAAACTGAGACGCATTTAAAAACGTTTCCCGGTCACACGGTGGACCATACTCTGGGATTCCCATGCATGTTTTAGCTGAAGGAAGAATCCCTTAAACCTGGAGAGTTGGGACCCATGGAATGTGTACCATGCAGTATGACTTCAAAGGGTCTGCATTTGCTCACTGAACCTTACCAATGGTATCCGCCCGAAGTGTCCAGCCTTATGTCTCACCCAGCCATAGGTGTAGATGTGGTAACTCCAGGTTGCATCACAAGCCCTGAATGAATGATTTAAGAATTGCTCTCTATTTCACTGTCATTGTGTTTTGTTTTTGTAATTTATTTTGATAATGGGATTTATCGGATTTTCACGGCTGCATTTATGGTGCTGTACACATGCCTGATTCTCTTATGGAGACACATAAATCCATGGGTGTTAAGATTCTTAATTGGCAGGTGTATTCCTATGCATTGAATATGGGGAGTTGAGTCCATTTCGTTGAGCAAGGAGTAGGTCTTGACTATTAAATATTTGGCTTATGGAACGGTATCTGTTCTAATTTCAATCTCTGGTTTTATGCAGCACCCCAACTCACCATTCCCCTTAAGCAAGCATAAGTTGGTTTTCTAAATTTGAGACCCTGTTCTGTTTTGTAATTCAGTTCATGTGTAGCCAAGTTCACATTCGGTGTATTAGTGATATCTTAATGTTTCTTTTTCTGTGTGACTTATTTCCCTTAGAATCATCGTATCTGAATCCACTCATTATGCCGCGACGGGCCTGATGACGTAGATCTCATCGCTGAGTGATATTCCATTGTACGTACGTACCACAACTTCTTTATCCATATTCTGCTTTCTCAGATATTTAACTTGTACCATAGACGAGGTTCTTGTAAACAGAGCCATCCCAAATTTTGGGGTGGCTGTGTGTTTTTGATTTTAATTTCCCTAAGCTATAGGACCCTAAGTGGAAGTGCCATAGGCTGTGTTGCTTTGTTTCGTACGTGTTTCAGGAAACACCATACACTTCTCCAGAGTGGCTGTTGGCAATGTACATCCCGCCCATCAGCGTAACAAGGCTCCCTGTTCTCCATGACCTGTCCTGCCTTTCTGGATTTTACACTTTTTCCAGATGGCCCTTTTGACCGGGGGGCAGTGAGACTTCATTGTAGTGCAGATTTCCTTTACACGCTTGCTTGGTTGACCAAAAAGCGCGTATGCGTTTTTTCCTGAATATATTCAGGAAAAAAGGCATACCCCCTTTTTGGCCAAGTGCATCATTGTCGACATTCTGCCTCTTTTCCTATGCTTTAAGTGCAATACCAGTCTACCCCCTGAAATCGTTTTCCTGAAATTCTGCCCCACTTTCAAGTCCTCTTCGAAGACTTACTTCAATACATTTTTGGACGATAGCTGTCATTCATAACTCTGCAGGTTGGTGAATTACAGTGCCCCTGAGCTCCTTTCCTCAACTCGCTTTCTTGTGAGCTGGCCGCAAACCCGCAGGATTGCTTCAGGCCCTAATCTGGTTGCGGTAGGGCACGATGAGCCTTTGGTTAATCCCTCTTCCTGGTGGGAAATGAGCGTTCCATTTGCCCGTGCAGACACCTACAGCTAGTCTCTCATTGGTTCTCCCTATTCCTGTTCATCTTGCGGAGAAATTGCATACTGTGCCAAACAGGAGGTTAAAGGCACTGACTCTCCAAGTGGGGAGAGTGTTAGTAAAGCGTCTGGGACGGTGAACCCGAGTATCATTGGACGAAACCTGAGATGTATTTGAAAGCGTTTCCCAAGCACACGATGGACCATACTCTGGGTTTCCCATGCATGTTTTAGCTGAAGGAAGAATCCCTTAAACCTGGAGAGTTGGGACCCATGGAATGGGTACCATGCAGTATGACTTCAAACGGTCTGCGTTTGCTCACCGAACCTCACCAATGCTATCAGCCCGAAGTGTCCAGCCTTATGTCTCACCCAGCTCTGGGTGTAGATGTGGTAAATCCAGGTTGCATCACAAACCCTGAATGAATTATTTAAGAATTGCCCTCTATTTCACTGTCATTCTGTTGTGTTTTTGAAATTTATTTTGATAATGGGATTTATCGGATTTTCACTGCTGCGTTTAGGCCGCCGTACACATGCTGGATTTCCTTATGGAGACATATAAATCCATGGGTCTTAAGATTCTTACTTGTCAGGTATATTTCCAGGCGTTGAATATGGGGTGTTAAGTCCATTTCGTTGAGCAAGGAGTAGGTCTTGTCTATTATATATTTGGCTTATGGAACGGTATCTGTGCTAATTTCAATCTCTGGTTTGATGCAGCACCCCAACTCACCTTTCCCCATAAGCAAGCATAAGTTGGTTTTCTAAATTTGAGACCCTGTTCTGTTTTCTAATTCAGTTCATGTGTAGCCAAGTTTACGTTCCCTGTATTAGTGATATCTTATGATATTTCTTTTCCTGTGTGACTTATTTCTCGTAGAATCGTCGTACCTGAATCCACTCATTATGCCGCTACGGGCCTGATGACGTAGATCTCATTGCTGAGTGATATTCCATTGTACGTACGTACCACAACTTCTTTATCCATTTTTTGCTTTCTCGGATATTTAATTTGTACCGTAGACGAGGTTCTTGTAAACAGAGCCGTCCCAAACTTTGGGGTGGCAGTGTGTTTTTGAATTTAATTTCCCTAAGCTATAGGACCATGAGTGGAAGTGCCATAGGCTGTGTTGCTTTGTTTCCTAGGTGTTTCAGGAAACACCATACACTTCTCCAGAGTGGCTGTTGGCAATTTACATCCCGCCCATCAGCATAACAAGGCTCCCTGTTCTCCATGACCTGTCCTGCCTTTCTGGATTTTACACTTGTTTCAGATGGCCCTTTAGACCGGGGGGCAATGAGACTTCATTGTAGTGCAGATTTCCTTTACACGCTTGCTTGGTTGGCCAAAAATGGCGTATGCGTTTTTTCCTGAATATATTCAGGAAAAAACGCATACGCCCTTTTTGGCCAAGTGCATCATTGTCGACATTCTGCCTCCTTTCCTATGCTTTAAGTGCAATTCCAGTCTACCCCCTGAAATAGTTTTCCTGAAATTCTGCCCCGCTTTCAAGTCCTCTTCGAAGACTTACTTCAATACATTTTTGGACGATAGCTGTCATTCATAACTCTGCAGGTTTGTGAATTACAGTGCCCCTGAGCTCCTTTCTTCAACTCGCTTTCCTGTGAACTGGCCGCAAAACCGCAGGATTGCTTCAGGCCCTAATCTGGTACCCGCAGGGCACGCTGAGCCTTTGGTTATTTCCTCTTCCTGGTGGGAAATGAGCGTTTCATTTGCCCGTGCAGACACCTACAGCTAGTCTCGCATTGGTTCTCCCTATTCCTGTGCATCTTGCGCAGAAATTGCAAACTGTGACAAACAGGAGGTTAAAGGCACTGACTCTCCATGTGGGGATACTGTTAGTAAAGCATATGGAACGGTTCACCCGAGTACCAGGGGACGAAACCTGAGATGCATTTGAAAACGTTTCCCAATCACATGGTGGACCATACTCTGGGTTTCCCATGCATGTTTCAGCTGAAGGAAGAATCCCTTAAACCTGGAGAGTTGGGACCCATGGAATGGGTACCATGCAGTATGACTTCAAAGGGTCTGCCTTTGCTCACCGAACCTCACCAATGCTATCAGCCCGAAGTGTCCAGCCTTATGTCTCACCCAGCTCTGGGTTTAGATGTGGTAAATCCAGGTTGCATCACAAGGCCTGAATGAATTATGTAAGAATTGCTCTCTATTTCACTGTCATTGTGTTTTGTTTTTGAAATTTATTTTGTTAATGGGATTTATCGGATTTTCACTGCTGCGTTTAGGCCCCTGTACACACGCTTGACTTCCTTATGGAGACATATAAATCCATGGGTCTTAAGTTTCTTACTTGTCAGGTATATTCCCAGGCGTTGAATATGGGGTGTTGAGTCCATTTGTTGAGCAAGGAGTAGGTCTTGTCTATTATATATTTGGCTTATGGAAAGGTATCTGTGCTAATTTCAATCTCTGGTTTTATGCAGCACCCCAACTCACCTTTCCCCTTAAGCAAGCATAAGTTGGTTTTCTAAATTTGAGACCCTGTTCTGTTTTGTAATTCAGTTCATGTGTAGCCAAGTTTACGTTCCGTGTATTAGTGATATCTTATGATCTTTCTTTTTCTGTGTGACTTATTTCTCGTAGAATCGTCGTACCTGAATCCACTCATTATGCCGCTACGGGCCTGATGACGTAGATCTCATTGCTGAGTGATATTCCATTGTACGTACGTACCACAACTTCTTTATCCATTTTTTGCTTTCTCGCATATTTAACTTGTACCGTAGACGAGGTTCTTGTAATTAGAGCAGTCCCAAACTTTGGGGTGGCTCTGTGTTTTTGATTTTAATTTCCCTAAGCTATAGGACCCTAAGTGGAAGTGCCATAGGCTGTGTTGCTTTGTTTCCTACGTGTTTCAGGAAACACCATACACTTCTCCAGAGTGGCTGTTGGCAATTTACATTCCCCCCATCAGCATAACAAGGCTCCCTGTTCTCCATGACCTGTCCTGCCTTTCTGTATTTTACACTTGTTTCAGATGGCCGTTTGGACCGGGGGGCCGTGAGACTTCATTGGAGTGCAGATTTCCTTTACACGCTTGCTTGGTTGGCCAAAAAGGGCGTATGCGTTTTTTCCTGAATATATTCAGGAAAAAACGCATACGCCCTTTTTGACCAAGTGCATCATTTTTGACATTCTGCCTCTTTTCCTATGCTTTAAGTTCAATTCCAGTCCACCCCGTGAAATTGTTTTCCCGAAATTCTGCCCCGCTTTCAAGTCCTCTTCGAAGACTTACTTCAATACATTTTTGGACGATAGCTGTCATTCATAACTCTGCAGTTTTGTGAATTACAGTGCCCCTGAGCTCCTTTCTTCAACTCGCTATCTTGTGAGCTGGCCGCAAACCAACATGATTGCTTCAGGCCCTAATCTGGTTCCGGCACGTCATGCTGAGCCTTTGGTTAATTCCTCTTCCTGGTGGGAAATGAGCATTAAATTTGCACGTGCAGACACCTACAGCTAGTCCCTGATTGGTTCTCCCTATTCCTGTTCACCTTCCGCAGAATTTCCAAACTGTGCCAAACAGGAGGTTAAAGGCACTGACTCTCCAAGTGGAGAGAGTGTTAGTAAAGGGTCTGGAATGGTGAACCCGTGTAAAAGGGGACGAAAACTGAGATGCATTTGAAAACGCTTCCCACTCACACGGTGTACCATACTTTGTGTTTCCCATGCATGTTTTAGCTGAAGGAAGAATCGCTTAAACCTGGAGAGTTGGGACCCATGGAATGGGTACCATGCAGTATGACTTCAAAGGGTCTGCATTTGCTCATCGTACCTCACCAGTG
The DNA here is from genome assembly GCF_059928025.1 of Delphinapterus leucas. Lineage (NCBI taxonomy): Eukaryota > Metazoa > Chordata > Mammalia > Artiodactyla > Monodontidae > Delphinapterus > Delphinapterus leucas. Next base: position 16,908,829 of record NW_028322232.1, read on the forward strand.
CTATCTGCCCGAAGTGTCCAACCTTATGTCTCACTCAGCTCTTGGTGCAGATGTGGTTAATCCCGGTTGCATCACAAGCTCTGAATGAATTATTTAAGTATAGCTCTCTATTTCACTGTCATTGTGTTTTGTTTTTGTAATTCATTTTGATAATTGGATTTATCGGATTTTCTCTGCTGCGTTCATAAATCTATACACACCCTTGATTCTCTTACAGAGACATATAAATCCATGGGTTTGAAGATTCTTACTAGTCAGGTGTATTCCTAGGCGTTGAATATGGGGTGTTTAGTCCATTTCGTTGAGCAACTGGTAGGTCTTGACTATTACATATTTGGCTTATGGAAAGGTATCTGGTCTAATTTCTATCTCTGGTTTTATGCAGCACCCCAACTCTCCTTTATCCTTAAGCAAGCATATGTTGGTTTTCTAAATTTGAGACCCCGTTCTGTTTAGTAATTCAGTTCATTTGTAGCCACGTTTACATTCCATGTATTAGTAATATCGTGTGTCTTTTTCTTTTTGAATTATGTGACTTCGAATGATCATACGTAACTCCTCTGTGGTTGTTACAACTGGCCATATTTCATTGATTTCCAGGCTGAGTAATATTCCACTCTACATAAGTGCCACATCTCTATCCATTTTTTCCCTCCAGAGACTTATAAATTATATCCTAGTCGAGGATCTTTTAAACATAGAGGCGGTAAATATTGGGGTGCCTGTGTCCTCTCGATTTTTGTTTTTCCCAAGATATACGTCCATGAGTGCAAGTGCCCTGTGCTCTGTAGCTCATTTTTTAGATGCTTTAGTAAACACAATACACTTCTCCAGAGTGACCGTTGGCAATATACATTTCCAGTATAAGCCTCAGAGAGCTCCCTTTTCTCCTTGCCCTGTCCTGCATTTTTGGTGTTTACACTTTATGAGGAAGGCTCTTCTGACTGATGCGAAGTGATATGTTTTGTAGTATTGATTTTCAGTGCCCACCTGTTTGGTTGGCTAAAAAAGTGTATGCCCTTTTCTTGAATACATACAGAAAAAGACGCATACACCCTTTTTGGCCAATTGCAATGTTGGCAATGTTCAGCCCCTTTTCTTGTGCTTAATGGCGAGTCCTTTCTACCTCTTCCAATCCCTTTCCTGCCATTCTCCGTTGCTTACAAGTCCTTTCCTCTGACTTTCCTCAAGACATTTTTCAGTGATAGATATTTTCAACTCTGCAGTTTCGTGAATTTTAGTGTCCCTGAGTTCCATTTTTCAACTTCTGTTTATGGGAACTGGCCACAAAGCAGCGGAATTTCCTCAAGCCCTATTCTGTTTCCATGGGCAACCCTAGCCTTTGGTCAATTCGTCTTCCTGATTGGAAATAAGAGTGACATGTGCCTGTCCGAACACCTAGGACTTGTGTCTCATTGTTCCTCCTCCTTCTGCTTCATCCTCTGGACAAATTCCAAACTGTCTGCAACAGGATGTTGACAGTGCTGACATCTCCAAGTGGGGAGACTGTTCGTAAAGACGCTGGAGGGATGAACCCGAGCACCAGGAGATGAGGAGATGAGATGCCTTTTCCAAACTCTTCCCGATCAGATGGTATACCATCCTCTGGGTGTGACAGGCATGTTTTAGCTGTAGGAAGTGTCCCATTCATGTGAGGAGAACACCAGGGCTTTTACAAAATCAGTGTCTCTCCACAACCCAAACTGGGGAATTTTTTAAGCTACGGCTACACATATGTTCATTAAGGGCCTTGGGAAGTAGGCAGAGTCCAAACTTTAGATGATTGAAGTCTTCAGGGTCAGAAGCACTCACCACCGGCTTCCCTTAGGTTCCATTTTAACTGTCATTAATAGATGATGTCAATAAAAATATCTATTCTTTTTCAGATTATTTCCCCTTATAGGTTATTGTAAAATATTGAGTGTAGTTCCCGGGGCTATACAGTAGTTCCTTGTTGATGATCGATTTTATACATAGCAGTGTGTATGTGTTAATCCCAAACTGTTAATTTATCCCTCCTCCCACCTTTCCCCTTTGGTAATAATAAATTATAAGATTTTATACTTCTCAGAATTGGGGGAACTGAAAGAGAGGTATCATTTTCAATGGAAAAGCATTTAAAACAAGATTGAAGTTTTAACCAAGATTTTTAGATGTACATCCTTGGAAAGAAATCACTTCGTTTCTCTAATATTGACCTGACAAATAAGACAAACCTTTTCACTGAACTTGCTTATAATAAAGTGATGGAAATATCAAATGGGAGTGTTAGAAACATCTTATTTTACCCGAGCCTTATACACTGTTCTATGTTAATTACAGTTTGGCTCAAACATCTGTTCATTGAAGTTACAATGTTCTCAATTTCTGTTACTGATCCTCCAGAGTGGACCCCAACAAGTGTCCCCCTGCCCAGTGTCATTGGAGCCAACAGATTGAGACTGAGTTTGGTTCAGAAGCAAAGGAAACTTTATATTTTGATCAGAGAATGGAGAGGTGAGAGCATGTGCTACCCCGTGGGCTGTGGGCTGGGCTGCTGTGTAGAGATCCTGTCAGAGTCAGTGGGAGGGAGGGGGCGGAGCTCTCGAGGGCCCGGTTGGCTGCAGCTCAGGCTCTATATCGCGGAGTGTGCACTGTGTCCCAGGAGCTGAGGTGTCGACCCAGCCATTCCGCACTAGGAAATCTGGTCTGAAGTGCCGGCTATTGAACCTCTGTATGCGGGACCCTAGGAGCACGTGAAATTAGACAAAGCACAAAGGATAAAAAAGGTTAGACTTTATTTTATTGCCCAGATTCTATTTTTATCTCCCAGGGATTTTTAAGGGGCTTTGCCTGGGAAAAAGCCCTCTTCTGCCTTTTTTCCCCTTCCTCATTCTTAGAGTGCTGAGGGTGCAGACCCTTCTTCTGTAACTGCTGAGTGCTGAGTTAGGAGCCCTCATACCCGTGGGCGAGGGTCAGAACTTCTCCCCAGCAGCCTCCAGGTGACGTTGATTGTCCCCAGGCCTCCTGCCTCCCCGCTCGTCCACCTGAGCACCAGTATTGGAAGCGTTATAGATTCTAATGACCTTTAAGGGTCCAGGAAGGAGATGTGCAGTGACGCTGTGAGGTCCAGTTTCACCCCGCCCTGCATTTGTTCGGCCACCTTAGGCTGACCCTTTCTGCCAGCCTAGATGCTCTGACCAGTAGTCTGCACTTTCTTCAATTAGGCCCCTGAATTAACGTAAAAAGAGCACCAGGTGTCAGGACCCTGCCTGCTCAACTCCCAGACAGTCCAGGGTCAGTGGTGATGAAGGACCATGATGGCCACTGAGTCAACAGCCTTTTGAAGTAAACAGGAGTCCAGCCGGTCTTATTGGCCACCATCATCACAGTGTCTGTAGGCTCTTCTATGGTGACAGCGTGATATACGCTTCCCCCGCCAAGATTATTAGGTCCGCTCTGGGTGCAGTAAGTCCTGCAAGCAGTAGTCTACTCTTTTGGGACACACTCTTGTTGTTTTATGAGAGAAACTCCAGGTCAAGTGATGGTCACATGAGTCGTCATGGTGCCCCTTTACCCCGGTTATCTCTCTGGAGGTTGGAGTTGGAGGGCCTCCTCACTCGAGGTCAGTGTGCCCACGGAGCAAACCCTGCAACTTCAGGGCATGGTTGGGGCTTAGGATCACCACGTGGGGTCCTTTTCCCTTAGGAGGGAGGTGGCCTTTTGTGCTGCTGATTTCCAGGTTTTCAGATACCGCCAGTATCTTGGCCAGATGTGGCGGTGGGCCAAGCCCATTGGTGACCGTAGTTTATCCTACCGGGATGGCATTCTTGCATTGTTCCATTTCAAGTGGTCCCAGTTTTTGCACTAATACTCCAATAGCGATTCACCATTCACCAGGAATGTAAAGGTCAAAGGGTTTAGCTAAATTAGGGAGTTCCAGGGCAAGGGTCTGAATTGACTGCTCTTTCCATTCTTGAAAGGCCACTTCTGGATTCTATTCAAAAGGATCATCATCTTTTCCTTTCAGTGTTTCATATAGAGGCCCAGCTAGTAGACTGTAGTTAGGGATCCAGAAGCACCAACCCTGGCCTCCCCAGGAACCCCTAAGCTGTCTTCTAGTTTTAGAAATGGGTAAGGCTGTAAATTGTTTCTTCCCTTTCCTGAGATGGGCTTCTCCGACCTTCTGTGAGAATGAAGCCCAGGCAGGTCACCGTAGTCTGTGATATTTGAGCTTTTTATTGGACAACTTCTATCCTTTATTGGCTTGGTAGTTCAGAGGTCTCCTTAGTAGGGCTGGCGATCAGAATGTCGTCTGCATATTGAAGGAGTGTTTCCTTTTCCAGAGGTAGAACTTTTAGGTCTTTAACTGAGCTTTCCCCAAAGATGGTGTGGGAATTTTTGAACCCTTGGGGCAACACGGCCCAGAAGTATTGTTTTAGTTGTATGTTGAGTCCTGCCACTCACAAGCCAAAATTTCTTGTGACTCTGGGACTAATAGAATACAAAAGAAGGCATCATTGAAGACTAATACAGAATACCATGTCCCGGTGGTTGGTAGAATGACCAGCAGGGTGTAGGATTTAGGAACTACTGGAGGTATATCCTCGGTGGCTTCACTGACTGTCCTGACATCCTTTACCAGGACTCCAGCAGCCCATGGGGCTCTCGAGGTCAGGCCAATCCCAGGATATGGAGCTCACCTGGGCAGGTACCCCACCCCCACCGCAGCCCACGGTGCTCTCCTGTTCAGGCCCCTCCCAGGATATGGGGTTCCCTGGGCAGGTTCCCCTGCAGCCCATGGGGCTCTCATGGTCAGGCCCCTCCCAGGATACAGAGCTACCCTTGCAGTTACCCTGGCAGGGCTGGGCACACAGGTACCGTGCACATCGCCCTCATTGCAGAGCACTTCCAGCTCACCTGTCACTCAGATCTGACACAGAGCACCTCAGAGCAGGACTTGAACTAAGAAACAGCAGCTCCAACAGGTCTGTGACCCTGGGCATCACTCTGTGTGGCCTCCCTCCACCTGGTCTTCCAGAGACTTCCACTGCACCCGGGGCACCAGGCCTCTGTCTCCACCCACCACCCACCCCTCCTCTCCCTGACTCCTGGGTTCCTCTCATTAGGAGAGGGTTTTCTTGAAGTTGTCTCCCACTCATGGGCCAGATAATATAATTAGAAAACAAGCCAGAGCTGCAACCCCTTGTCTATCCTGACTCTCAGGAGCCCACACCTGTTCCTTGGACCTGGCCGATTCAGCAAGTTCCAGTTTCTGCAACTGTGAGTGCCTGAAGGGTGATTATTGGCTGGCCTGGGAAGCCTGACCATGCCGGCCAGCCCTCCCCAGGTGTGCCTGTTTGAGATCAATATAAACACCACTCCAGGCAGCAAGAGCCCCTGCAGCTGTGCCTGACGCCATTTTCTCTGCCCTGTCAGCAGTCTCGGGGCTGGACTGGTGGGAGGGAGTGAGAGGCCACGGCTTTGTGGGTGGCCCAGTGTGAGTGGGGCTCTGCTGGACTTTCTGCAGCAGTTACCAAGATGCCACCTGCTAAAGAAGAGGATGTGTCACCCATACCTGTCTCTGGAATTTCTCCCTGGGCAGAGGTGAGTGAGGAAGAAAGCAGTGGGGGCCCGGACAGCAGGGGTATCTCAGGCAGGGAAATGGAAAGCTTCCAGAAGAGTACCCAGGGCCAGGACCATCCTGGCTGGCCTGCAGGCACCAAATCGGCTGGCATGCTGTCGCTCATGTGGCTCCATGGCCCTTCCTCTAGGCTTTCAAGTCCTTGTACATATTCAGGTGTTTTACCTGGGAAGGGTGGGAACATTTCAGCAGCAGCTGGCCTGGGGCTCGGCCCACATTTACTCACAGATGCCTTGGCACGGTCCCCCAGCTTTGCAATGAGGACGCTTGTTGCGTGGGGCCTGCTGGCTGAATGGGAGATGATTCCCCACCACTGGCCAACTACAGAATTGTTTACAACTGGAGCAAGTGCCCTGATAAGGTTTTCCTCTGTGTAACTGGTGGGTTCTGTTTTTTTTTTCTTTTTTTCATTTTTGGTTCAAGGTAGATTTTATTCCTCTTTTTTGTATTTACGGATATAAGCATGGAAATAATTTATTCATATAAATACATGTATGTGAAGGGAAGAATATTTTTTCTGTTTTACTTTTTGTAATTTTGAATTTTATTTTATTTTTTTATACAGCAGGTTCTTTTTGGTTATCTATTTTATACATATAAATGTATACATGCCAATCCCAATCTCTCAATCCTCCCACCACCACCCCCCAACAGCTTTCCCCCCTTGGTGTCCATACGTTTGTTGTCTACATCTGTTGCTCTATTTCTGCCTTAAAAAACGGTTCATCTGTATAATTTTTCTAGGTTCCACATATATGCATTAATATACAAGATTTGTTTTTCTCTTTCTGACTTACTTCACTCTGTATGACAGTCTCTAGATCCATCAACGTCTCTACAAATGACCCAATTTCATTCCTTTTTATGGCTTAGTAATATTCCATTTTATATTTGTACCACATCTTTATGCATTCGTCTGTCTGTGGGCATTTAGGTTGCTTCCATTACCTGGATATTGTAAATAGTGATGCAATGAACATTGAGGTGAATGTCTCTTTTTGATTTATGGTTTTGTCTGGGTATATGCCCAGTAGTGGGATTGCTGTATCATATGGTAATTCTATTCTTAGTTTTATAAGAAACTCCATAATGTTCTCCACAGTGACTGTATCAATTTACATTCCCAACAATAGTGGAAGAGGGTTCCTTATCTCCACACCCTTTCCAGCATTTGTTGTTTGTAGATTTTCTGATGATGCCCATTCTAACAGGTGTGAGGTGATACACCATGGATGAGTCTATTTCGTTGAGCAAAGAGTAGGTCTTGTCTATTACATATTTGGCTTATGGAATGGTATGTGTGCTAATTTCAATCTCTGGTTTTATACAGCACCCCAACTCAACTTTCCCCTTAAGCAAGCATAAGTTTTTATCTAAATTTGAGACTGTTCGGTTTTGTAATTCAGTTTATGTGTAGCCAAGTTTACACTCCCTCTATTAGTGATATCTTATGATAATTATCTTTCTCTGTGTGACCTATTTCTCTTAGAATCATCATACTTAAATCCACTCAATTTGCTGCTACAGGCCTGATGACATTGATTTCATTGCTGAGTGATATTCCGTTGTACGTAAGTAGCACAACTCCTTTATCCATTTTTTTCTTTCTGGGATATTTAATTTGTACTGGACTCGAGGTTCTTGTAAACACAGCAGCCCTAAATTTTGTGTTGGCTGTGTCTTGTTGATTTTAATTTTCCTAAGCTATAGGGCCAAAAGTGGAAGTGCCCTAGTCTCTGTAGCTTTGTTTTTCAGATGTTTCAGGATACACCATAAACATCTCCAGAGTGTCTGTTGGCAATTTACATCCCGCCCATCAGCATAACAAGGCTCCCTGTTCTCCATGGCCTGTCCTGTGTTTCTGGTTTTTACACTTTTTTCAGATGGCCCTTTTGACGAATGGGAAATGAGATTTCATTGTAGTACGGATTTCCATTGCTCGAGTGCTTGGTTGGCCAAAAAGGGCATATGCGTTTTTTCCTGAATATATTCAGGAAAACATGTATACGCACTGTTCGTCCAAGTGCATCACTGTCAAAGATCTGCCACTTTTCACATGTTTTAAATGCAATTCCAATCTACCTCCTGAAATATGATTCCTCAATTTTGCCTCGTTTTCAAGTCCTCTTTGCAGACTTACTTCAATATATTTTTGCCAATAGCTGTCATTTATAACTCTGCAGGTTTGTGAATTACAGTGCCCGTGATTTCCTTTCTTAACTCGCTTCCTTGAAAGCTGGCCACAAAACCGCAGGTTTGCTTCAGGCCGTAATCAGGGTGTGGCACGGCACTCTGAGCCTTTGGTTAATTCCTCTTCCTGGTGGGAAATTAGAGTTAAATGTGCCCCTCCAGACACCTGCCTCACTCCCAGCCCCTTGGTGATGTGTGTCCTCTGGTTTGAGGCCACATGTGATGGGTTCCTCATCTTTTGATGATGTGGCCCCACTGGTGTGAGGACACTCCTGCCTGCTTCCCATCCCCTTGGTGATGTGGTCCCTCCGGCGAGAGTCTGATCCTGGTTGGGTTCCTCACACTTCTGTGAGGTGGGCCCTCTTCTCTGAGGTCACTCCTGCCTGGCTAGCACACCCCGCCTTGGCGACGTCAGACCTCTGGTGGCAGTTGGAGCCTGCTGGGAGCCTCCTCCCCTCGGTGATGAGGCCCTCTGGCATCAGGCCCTAACTGCTGGGTTCCCACATTTTCTGATACGTCCTAAGTGGTGCGAGGGCACTCCTGCCAGGTTCCCATCCCCATGGGCATGTGGGCCTTCTGCTCTAAGGTCCCAACACCTGTGTTGTTCACCGTTTCATGATGTTGGCTCTCTGGTGTTAGTTCACTCAGGCCTAGATCCCATAGACTCTGTGCTCTGAGCCGCCTGCTGGGAGGTTCCTACTGCTGAATTCCTTACCTTTTCTATTCTTTGGGTTCTGTGTTTTCATGCTCCTCCTTCCTGACTCACTCCCAGCCCCTTTGTGATGTAGGTCCTCTGGTTTGAGGCCACATGTGCCGGTTTCCTCACCTTTATTGATGTGGGCCCACTGGTGTGAGGACACTCCTGCCTGGTTCCCATCCACTTGGTGATGGGGGCCCTCTGGTGAGAGCCTGATCCTGGCTGGATTCCTCACCCTTCTGTGAGGTAGACCCTCTGCTGTGAGGTCACTCCTGCCTGGCTGGCACACGTCACCCTGGCGATGTGGGCCCTCAGTTGGGAGTTGGTGCCTGCTGGGGGTCTCCTCCCCTCGGTAATGAGGGCCCTCTGGCGTCAGGCCCTAACTCATGGGCTCCCAAAATTTTCTGATGTGCGCCCTGTCGTGCGAGTACACTCCTGCCAGTGTCCCATCCCCATGGGGATGTGGGCTTTCTGCTCTGAGGTCCCAACGGCTGGGTTGCTCACAGTGTCAGAATGTGGGCCCTCTGCTGTGAGTTCACTCCGGCATGGATCCCATAGCCTCGGTGCTCTGGGCCACCTGCTTGGAGCTTCTAACGGTGGGGTTCCTCACCTTTTTATTCTATGGGCCCTCTGTTGTGAGTCTCCTCCTGCATGCCTCACTCCCAGCCCTTTCGTGATGTGTGTCCCCTTATTTGAGGCCACATGTGCTGTGTTCCTCACCTTTGGCTGATGTGGCCCCACTGGTGTGAGGAGACTCCTGCCTGGTTTCCATCCCCTTGGTGATGTGGGCCCTCTGGTTAGAGTCTGATCCTGGTTGGGTTCCTCACACTTCTGTGAGGTGGGCCCTCTGCTGTGAGGTAACTCCTGCCTGGCTTGCTCCCATTGCCTTGGTGACGTCGGCCCTCTGGTGGCATTTGGAGCCTGCTGGTAGCCTCCTCTCCTCGGTGATGAGGGCCCTCTGGCGTCAGGCCCTAACTGCTGGGTTCCCACATTTTCTGATACGTGTTAAGTTGTGCGAGGACACTCCTGCGAGGTTCCTATCCCCATGGGGATGTGGGTCTTCTGCTCTGAGGTTCCACCGGCTGGGTTGCTCACAGTTTCATGATGTGGGCCCTCTGCTGTGAGTTCACTGTGGCCTGGATCCCATAGACTCCGTGCTCTGGGCCACCTGCTGGGAGGTTCAAACTGCTGGATTCCTCACATTTTTTATTCTGTGGGCCCTGTGTTGTTAGGCTACTCCTGCTTGCCTCACTCGGAGCATCTTGGAAATGTGGGTCCTCTGGTTTAGGCCACATGTGCTGGGTTCCTCACCTTTCTATAATGTGGCCACACTGGTGTGAGGACACTGCTGCCTTTTTCCGATCCCCTTGGTGATGTGGGCTCTCTGGTGAGAGTCTTATCCTGGCTGGTTTCCTCACCGTTCTGTGAGGTAGACCCTCTGCTGTGAGGTCACTCCTGCCTGGCTGGCACACATCACCTTGGCGACGTGGGCCCTCAGTTGGGAGTTGGTGCCTGCTGGGGGTCTCCACCCCTCGGTAATGAGGGCCCTCTGGCGTCAGACCCTAACTCCTGGGCTCCCAAAATTTTCTGATGTGCGCCCTGTGGTGCGACTACACTCCTGCCAGGTTCCCAACCCCATGGGAATGTGGGCCTTCTGCTCTGAGGTCCCAACGGTGGGTTGCTCAGTTTCATGATGAGGGTCCTCTGGTGTGAGTTCACTCCGCCCTGGATCCAATAGCCTCGCTGCTCCTGGCTGCCTGCGGGGAGGTCCCAACTGCGGGATTTCTCACCTTTTTTCTTCTATGGGCCCTCTGTTTTGAGACTCCTCCTGCCTGCCTGACTCCCAGCCCCTTGGTGATGTGTGTCCTCTGGTTTGAGGCTACGTGTGCTGGGTCCCTCACCTTTCGATTATGTGGCCCCACTGGTGTGAGGACACTCCTGCCTGGTTCCTATCCCCTTGGTGATGTGGGCCCTCTGGTGAGAGTCTGATCCTCTTTGGGTTCCTCACACTTTTGTGTGGTTGGCCCTCTGCTCTGAGGTCACTCCTGCCTGGCTGGCACACACCGCATTAGCGACGTCAGCCCTCTGGTAGCAGTTGGAGCTTGCTGGGAGCCTCCTCTCCTCAGTGATGAGGGCCCTCGGGCGTCTGGCCCTAACTGCTGGGCTCCCCACATTTTCTGATGTGTGCCCACTGGTGCGATGACACTCCTGCTTGGTTCCCTCCCCCATGGGGATGTAGGCCTTGTGCTCTGAGGTCACAACGGCTGGGTTGCTTACAGTATCACGATGAGGGCCCTCTGTTGTGAGTTCATCACTGCCTGGATCCCATAGCCTCGGTGATCTGGGCCGCCTGCTGGGATGTTCCAACGGCTGGATTCCTCACCTTTTTTATACAATGGGCCATGTGTTGGGAGGATAATCCTGCCTGCCTTGCTCCGAGACCCATGGTGACGTGGGTCCTCTGGTTTGAGGCCACATGTGCTGAGTACCTCAACTTTCGATGATGTGGTCCCACGGGTGTGAGGACACTCCTGCCTGGTTCCCAGCCCCTTGCTGTTGTGGGCACTCTGGTGAGGGTCTGATCCTTCCTGGGTTCCTTACCCTTCTGTGAGGTGGGCCCTCTGATGTGAGGTCACTCCTGCATGGCTGGCTCACGTCGCCTTGGCGACGTGGGTCTTCTGTTGGCCACTGAAGCATACTGGGAGCCTCCTACCCTCTTTAATGAGGGCCCTGGAAAAACGCATATGCCCTTTTTGACCAAGTGCATCATTGTCGACATTCTGACTCTTTTCCTATACTTTCAGAGGATTTCCCGTCTACCTCCTGAAATCGTAGTCCTGGAATTCTGCCCCACGTTCAAGTCCTCTTTGTAGCCTTACTTCAATATATTTTTGGATGATAGCTGTCATTTATAACTCTGCAGGTTTGTGAATTACAGTGCCCCTGAGCTCCTTTCTTCAACTCGCTTTCTTGTGAGCTGGCCGCAAAACCGCAGGATTGCTTCAGGCCCTAATCTGGTTCCGGCACGGCATGCTGAGCCTTTGGCTAATTCCTCTTCCTGGTTGGTAATGAGCGTTAAATTTGCCCGTGCAGACACCTACAGCTAGTCTCTCATTGGTTCTCCCTATTCCTGTTCATCATGCGCAGAAATTGCAAACTGTGCCAAACAGGAGGTTAAAGCACTGACTCTCCAGGTAGGGACAGTGTAAGTAAAGCGTCTGGAATGGTGAACCCGAGTACCAGGGGACGAAAACTGAGACGCATTTAAAAACGTTTCCCGGTCACACGGTGGACCATACTCTGGGATTCCCATGCATGTTTTAGCTGAAGGAAGAATCCCTTAAACCTGGAGAGTTGGGACCCATGGAATGTGTACCATGCAGTATGACTTCAAAGGGTCTGCATTTGCTCACTGAACCTTACCAATGGTATCCGCCCGAAGTGTCCAGCCTTATGTCTCACCCAGCCATAGGTGTAGATGTGGTAACTCCAGGTTGCATCACAAGCCCTGAATGAATGATTTAAGAATTGCTCTCTATTTCACTGTCATTGTGTTTTGTTTTTGTAATTTATTTTGATAATGGGATTTATCGGATTTTCACGGCTGCATTTATGGTGCTGTACACATGCCTGATTCTCTTATGGAGACACATAAATCCATGGGTGTTAAGATTCTTAATTGGCAGGTGTATTCCTATGCATTGAATATGGGGAGTTGAGTCCATTTCGTTGAGCAAGGAGTAGGTCTTGACTATTAAATATTTGGCTTATGGAACGGTATCTGTTCTAATTTCAATCTCTGGTTTTATGCAGCACCCCAACTCACCATTCCCCTTAAGCAAGCATAAGTTGGTTTTCTAAATTTGAGACCCTGTTCTGTTTTGTAATTCAGTTCATGTGTAGCCAAGTTCACATTCGGTGTATTAGTGATATCTTAATGTTTCTTTTTCTGTGTGACTTATTTCCCTTAGAATCATCGTATCTGAATCTACTCATTATGCCGCGACGGGCCTGATGACGTAGATCTCATCGCTGAGTGATATTCCATTGTACGTACGTACCACAACTTCTTTATCCATATTCTGCTTTCTCAGATATTTAACTTGTACCATAGACGAGGTTCTTGTAAACAGAGCCATCCCAAATTTTGGGGTGGCTGTGTGTTTTTGATTTTAATTTCCCTAAGCTATAGGACCCTAAGTGGAAGTGCCATAGGCTGTGTTGCTTTGTTTCGTACGTGTTTCAGGAAACACCATACACTTCTCCAGAGTGGCTGTTGGCAATGTACATCCCGCCCATCAGCGTAACAAGGCTCCCTGTTCTCCATGACCTGTCCTGCCTTTCTGGATTTTACACTTTTTCCAGATGGCCCTTTTGACCGGGGGGCAGTGAGACTTCATTGTAGTGCAGATTTCCTTTACACGCTTGCTTGGTTGACCAAAAAGCGCGTATGCGTTTTTTCCTGAATATATTCAGGAAAAAAGGCATACCCCCTTTTTGGCCAAGTGCATCATTGTCGACATTCTGCCTCTTTTCCTATGCTTTAAGTGCAATACCAGTCTACCCCCTGAAATCGTTTTCCTGAAATTCTGCCCCACTTTCAAGTCCTCTTCGAAGACTTACTTCAATACATTTTTGGACGATAGCTGTCATTCATAACTCTGCAGGTTGGTGAATTACAGTGCCCCTGAGCTCCTTTCCTCAACTCGCTTTCTTGTGAGCTGGCCGCAAACCCGCAGGATTGCTTCAGGCCCTAATCTGGTTGCGGTAGGGCACGATGAGCCTTTGGTTAATCCCTCTTCCTGGTGGGAAATGAGCGTTCCATTTGCCCGTGCAGACACCTACAGCTAGTCTCTCATTGGTTCTCCCTATTCCTGTTCATCTTGCGGAGAAATTGCATACTGTGCCAAACAGGAGGTTAAAGGCACTGACTCTCCAAGTGGGGAGAGTGTTAGTAAAGCGTCTGGGACGGTGAACCCGAGTATCATTGGACGAAACCTGAGATGTATTTGAAAGCGTTTCCCAAGCACACGATGGACCATACTCTGGGTTTCCCATGCATGTTTTAGCTGAAGGAAGAATCCCTTAAACCTGGAGAGTTGGGACCCATGGAATGGGTACCATGCAGTATGACTTCAAACGGTCTGCGTTTGCTCACCGAACCTCACCAATGCTATCAGCCCGAAGTGTCCAGCCTTATGTCTCACCCAGCTCTGGGTGTAGATGTGGTAAATCCAGGTTGCATCACAAACCCTGAATGAATTATTTAAGAATTGCTCTCTATTTCACTGTCATTCTGTTGTGTTTTTGAAATTTATTTTGATAATGGGATTTATCGGATTTTCACTGCTGCGTTTAGGCCGCCGTACACATGCTGGATTTCCTTATGGAGACATATAAATCCATGGGTCTTAAGATTCTTACTTGTCAGGTATATTTCCAGGCGTTGAATATGGGGTGTTAAGTCCATTTCGTTGAGCAAGGAGTAGGTCTTGTCTCTTATATATTTGGCTTATGGAACGGTATCTGTGCTAATTTCAATCTCTGGTTTGATGCAGCACCCCAACTCACCTTTCCCCATAAGCAAGCATAAGTTGGTTTTCTAAATTTGAGACCCTGTTCTGTTTTCTAATTCAGTTCATGTGTAGCCAAGTTTACGTTCCCTGTATTAGTGATATCTTATGATATTTCTTTTCCTGTGTGACTTATTTCTCGTAGAATCGTCGTACCTGAATCCACTCATTATGCCGCTACGGGCCTGATGACGTAGATCTCATTGCTGAGTGATATTCCATTGTACGTACGTACCACAACTTCTTTATCCATTTTTTGCTTTCTCGGATATTTAATTTGTACCGTAGACGAGGTTCTTGTAAACAGAGCCGTCCCAAACTTTGGGGTGGCAGTGTGTTTTTGAATTTAATTTCCCTAAGCTATAGGACCATGAGTGGAAGTGCCATAGGCTGTGTTGCTTTGTTTCCTAGGTGTTTCAGGAAACACCATACACTTCTCCAGAGTGGCTGTTGGCAATTTACATCCCGCCCATCAGCATAACAAGGCTCCCTGTTCTCCATGACCTGTCCTGCCTTTCTGGATTTTACACTTGTTTCAGATGGCCCTTTAGACCGGGGGGCAATGAGACTTCATTGTAGTGCAGATTTCCTTTACACGCTTGCTTGGTTGGCCAAAAAGGGCGTATGCGTTTTTTCCTGAATATATTCAGGAAAAAACGCATACGCCCTTTTTGGCCAAGTGCATCATTGTCGACATTCTGCCTCCTTTCCTATGCTTTAAGTGCAATTCCAGTCTACCCCCTGAAATAGTTTTCCTGAAATTCTGCCCCGCTTTCAAGTCCTCTTCGAAGACTTACTTCAATACATTTTTGGACGATAGCTGTCATTCATAACTCTGCAGGTTTGTGAATTACAGTGCCCCTGAGCTCCTTTCTTCAACTCGCTTTCCTGTGAACTGGCCGCAAAACCGCAGGATTGCTTCAGGCCCTAATCTGGTACCCGCAGGGCACGCTGAGCCTTTGGTTATTTCCTCTTCCTGGTGGGAAATGAGCGTTTCATTTGCCCGTGCAGACACCTACAGCTAGTCTCGCATTGGTTCTCCCTATTCCTGTGCATCTTGCGCAGAAATTGCAAACTGTGACAAACAGGAGGTTAAAGGCACTGACTCTCCATGTGGGGATACTGTTAGTAAAGCATATGGAACGGTTCACCCGAGTACCAGGGGACGAAACCTGAGATGCATTTGAAAACGTTTCCCAATCACATGGTGGACCATACTCTGGGTTTCCCATGCATGTTTCAGCTGAAGGAAGAATCCCTTAAACCTGGAGAGTTGGGACCCATGGAATGGGTACCATGCAGTATGACTTCAAAGGGTCTGCCTTTGCTCACCGAACCTCACCAATGCTATCAGCCCGAAGTGTCCAGCCTTATGTCTCACCCAGCTCTGGGTTTAGATGTGGTAAATCCAGGTTGCATCACAAGGCCTGAATGAATTATGTAAGAACTGCTCTCTATTTCACTGTCATTGTGTTTTGTTTTTGAAATTTATTTTGTTAATGGGATTTATCGGATTTTCACTGCTGCGTTTAGGCCCCTGTACACACGCTTGACTTCCTTATGGAGACATATAAATCCATGGGTCTTAAGTTTCTTACTTGTCAGGTATATTCCCAGGCGTTGAATATGGGGTGTTGAGTCCATTTCGTTGAGCAAGGAGTAGGTCTTGTCTATTATATATTTGGCTTATGGAAAGGTATCTGTGCTAATTTCAATCTCTGGTTTTATGCAGCACCCCAACTCACCTTTCCCCATAAGCAAGCATAAGTTGGTTTTCTAAATTTGAGACCCTGTTCTGTTTTGTAATTCAGTTCATGTGTAGCCAAGTTTACGTTCCGTGTATTAGTGATATCTTATGATCTTTCTTTTTCTGTGTGACTTATTTCTCGTAGAATCGTCGTACCTGAATCCACTCATTATGCCGCTACGGGCCTGATGACGTAGATCTCATTGCTGAGTGATATTCCATTGTACGTACGTACCACAACTTCTTTATCCATTTTTTGCTTTCTCGCATATTTAACTTGTACCGTAGACGAGGTTCTTGTAATTAGAGCAGTCCCAAACTTTGGGGTGGCTCTGTGTTTTTGATTTTAATTTCCCTAAGCTATAGGACCCTAAGTGGAAGTGCCATAGGCTGTGTTGCTTTGTTTCCTACGTGTTTCAGGAAACACCATACACTTCTCCAGAGTGGCTGTTGGCAATTTACATCCCGCCCATCAGCATAACAAGGCTCCCTGTTCTCCATGACCTGTCCTGCCTTTCTGTATTTTACACTTGTTTCAGATGGCCGTTTGGACCGGGGGGCCGTGAGACTTCATTGGAGTGCAGATTTCCTTTACACGCTTGCTTGGTTGGCCAAAAAGGGCGTATGCGTTTTTTCCTGAATATATTCAGGAAAAAACGCATACGCCCTTTTTGACCAAGTGCATCATTTTTGACATTCTGCCTCTTTTCCTATGCTTTAAGTTCAATTCCAGTCCACCCCGTGAAATTGTTTTCCCGAAATTCTGCCCCGCTTTCAAGTCCTCTTCGAAGACTTACTTCAATACATTTTTGGACGATAGCTGTCATTCATAACTCTGCAGTTTTGTGAATTACAGTGCCCCTGAGCTCCTTTCTTCAACTCGCTATCTTGTGAGCTGGCCGCAAACCAACATGATTGCTTCAGGCCCTAATCTGGTTCCGGCACGTCATGCTGAGCCTTTGGTTAATTCCTCTTCCTGGTGGGAAATGAGCATTAAATTTGCACGTGCAGACACCTACAGCTAGTCCCTGATTGGTTCTCCCTATTCCTGTTCACCTTCCGCAGAATTTCCAAACTGTGCCAAACAGGAGGTTAAAGGCACTGACTCTCCAAGTGGAGAGAGTGTTAGTAAAGGGTCTGGAATGGTGAACCCGTGTAAAAGGGGACGAAAACTGAGATGCATTTGAAAACGCTTCCCACTCACACGGTGTACCATACTTTGTGTTTCCCATGCATGTTTTAGCTGAAGGAAGAATCGCTTAAACCTGGAGAGTTGGGACCCATGGAATGGGTACCATGCAGTATGACTTCAAAGGGTCTGCATTTGCTCATCGTACCTCACCAGTGCTATCTGCCCGAAGTGTCCAACCTTATGTCTCACTCAGCTCTTGGTGCAGATGTGGTTAATCCCGGTTGCATCACAAGCTCTGAATGAATTATTTAAGTATAGCTCTCTATTTCACTGTCATTGTGTTTTGTTTTTGTAATTCATTTTGATAATTGGATTTATCGGATTTTCTCTGCTGCGTTCATAAATCTATACACACCCTTGATTCTCTTACAGAGACATATAAATCCATGGGTTTGAAGATTCTTACTAGTCAGGTGTATTCCTAGGCGTTGAATATGGGGTGTTTAGTCCATTTCGTTGAGCAACTGGTAGGTCTTGACTATTACATATTTGGCTTATGGAAAGGTATCTGTGCTAATTTCTATCTCTGGTTTTATGCAGCACCCCAACTCTCCTTTATCCTTAAGCAAGCATATGTTGGTTTTCTAAATTTGAGACCCCGTTCTGTTTAGTAATTCAGTTCATTTGTAGCCACGTTTACATTCCATGTATTAGTAATATCGTGTGTCTTTTTCTTTTTGAATTATGTGACTTCGAATGATCATACGTAACTCCTCTGTGGTTGTTACAACTGGCCATATTTCATTGATTTCCAGGCTGAGTAATATTCCACTCTACATAAGTGCCACATCTCTATCCATTTTTTCCCTCCAGAGACTTATAAATTATATCCTAGTCGAGGATCTTTTAAACATAGAGGCGGTAAATATTGGGGTGCCTGTGTCCTCTCGATTTTTGTTTTTCCCAAGATATACGTCCATGAGTGCAAGTGCCCTGTGCTCTGTAGCTCATTTTTTAGATGCTTTAGTAAACACAATACACTTCTCCAGAGTGACCGTTGGCAATATACATTTCCAGTATAAGCCTCAGAGAGCTCCCTTTTCTCCTTGCCCTGTCCTGCATTTTTGGTGTTTACACTTTATGAGGAAGGCTCTTCTGACTGATGCGAAGTGATATGTTTTGTAGTATTGATTTTCAGTGCCCACCTGTTTGGTTGGCTAAAAAAGTGTATGCCCTTTTCTTGAATACATACAGAAAAAGACGCATACACCCTTTTTGGCCAATTGCAATGTTGGCAATGTTCAGCCCCTTTTCTTGTGCTTAATGGCGAGTCCTTTCTACCTCTTCCAATCCCTTTCCTGCCATTCTCCGTTGCTTACAAGTCCTTTCCTCTGACTTTCCTCAAGACATTTTTCAGTGATAGATATTTTCAACTCTGCAGTTTCGTGAATTTTAGTGTCCCTGAGTTCCATTTTTCAACTTCTGTTTATGGGAACTGGCCACAAAGCAGCGGAATTTCCTCAAGCCCTATTCTGTTTCCATGGGCAACCCTAGCCTTTGGTCAATTCGTCTTCCTGATTGGAAATAAGAGTGACATGTGCCTGTCCGAACACCTAGGACTTGTGTCTCATTGTTCCTCCTCCTTCTGCTTCATCCTCTGGACAAATTCCAAACTGTCTGCAACAGGATGTTGACAGTGCTGACATCTCCAAGTGGGGAGACTGTTCGTAAAGACGCTGGAGGGATGAACCCGAGCACCAGGAGATGAGGAGATGAGATGCCTTTTCCAAACTCTTCCCGATCAGATGGTATACCATCCTCTGGGTGTGACAGGCATGTTTTAGCTGTAGGAAGTGTCCCATTCATGTGAGGAGAACACCAGGGCTTTTACAAAATCAGTGTCTCTCCACAACCCAAACTGGGGAATTTTTTAAGCTACGGCTACACATATGTTCATTAAGGGCCTTGGGAAGTAGGCAGAGTCCAAACTTTAGATGATTGAAGTCTTCAGGGTCAGAAGCACTCACCACCGGCTTCCCTTAGGTTCCATTTTAACTGTCATTAATAGATGATGTCAATAAAAATATCTATTCTTTTTCAGATTATTTCCCCTTATAGGTTATTGTAAAATATTGAGTGTAGTTCCCGGGGCTATACAGTAGTTCCTTGTTGATGATCGATTTTATACATAGCAGTGTGTATGTGTTAATCCCAAACTGTTAATTTATCCCTCCTCCCACCTTTCCCCTTTGGTAATAATAAATTATAAGATTTTATACTTCTCAGAATTGGGGGAACTGAAAGAGAGGTATCATTTTCAATGGAAAAGCATTTAAAACAAGATTGAAGTTTTAACCAAGATTTTTAGATGTACATCCTTGGAAAGAAATCACTTCGTTTCTCTAATATTGACCTGACAAATAAGACAAACCTTTTCACTGAACTTGCTTATAATAAAGTGATGGAAATATCAAATGGGAGTGTTAGAAACATCTTATTTTACCCGAGCCTTATACACTGTTCTATGTTAATTACAGTTTGGCTCAAACATCTGTTCATTGAAGTTACAATGTTCTCAATTTCTGTTACTGATCCTCCAGAGTGGACCCCAACAAGTGTCCCCCTGCCCAGTGTCATTGGAGCCAACAGATTGAGACTGAGTTTGGTTCAGAAGCAAAGGAAACTTTATATTTTGATCAGAGAATGGAGAGGTGAGAGCATGTGCTACCCCGTGGGCTGTGGGCTGGGCTGCTGTGTAGAGATCCTGTCAGAGTCAGTGGGAGGGAGGGGGCGGAGCTCTCGAGGGCCCGGTTGGCTGCAGCTCAGGCTCTATATCGCGGAGTGTGCACTGTGTCCCAGGAGCTGAGGTGTCGACCCAGCCATTCCGCACTAGGAAATCTGGTCTGAAGTGCCGGCTATTGAACCTCTGTATGCGGGACCCTAGGAGCACGTGAAATTAGACAAAGCACAAAGGATAAAAAAGGTTAGACTTTATTTTATTGCCCAGATTCTATTTTTATCTCCCAGGGATTTTTAAGGGGCTTTGCCTGGGAAAAAGCCCTCTTCTGCCTTTTTTCCCCTTCCTCATTCTTAGAGTGCTGAGGGTGCAGACCCTTCTTCTGTAACTGCTGAGTGCTGAGTTAGGAGCCCTCATACCCGTGGGCGAGGGTCAGAACTTCTCCCCAGCAGCCTCCAGGTGACGTTGATTGTCCCCAGGCCTCCTGCCTCCCCGCTCGTCCACCTGAGCACCAGTATTGGAAGCGTTATAGATTCTAATGACCTTTAAGGGTCCAGGAAGGAGATGTGCAGTGACGCTGTGAGGTCCAGTTTCACCCCGCCCTGCATTTGTTCGGCCACCTTAGGCTGACCCTTTCTGCCAGCCTAGATGCTCTGACCAGTAGTCTGCACTTTCTTCAATTAGGCCCCTGAATTAACGTAAAAAGAGCACCAGGTGTCAGGACCCTGCCTGCTCAACTCCCAGACAGTCCAGGGTCAGTGGTGATGAAGGACCATGATGGCCACTGAGTCAACAGCCTTTTGAAGTAAACAGGAGTCCAGCCGGTCTTATTGGCCACCATCATCACAGTGTCTGTAGGCTCTTCTATGGTGACAGCGTGATATACGCTTCCCCCGCCAAGATTATTAGGTCCGCTCTGGGTGCAGTAAGTCCTGCAAGCAGTAGTCTACTCTTTTGGGACACACTCTTGTTGTTTTATGAGAGAAACTCCAGGTCAAGTGATGGTCACATGAGTCGTCATGGTGCCCCTTTACCCCGGTTATCTCTCTGGAGGTTGGAGTTGGAGGGCCTCCTCACTCGAGGTCAGTGTGCCCACGGAGCAAACCCTGCAACTTCAGGGCATGGTTGGGGCTTAGGATCACCACGTGGGGTCCTTTTCCCTTAGGAGGGAGGTGGCCTTTTGTGCTGCTGATTTCCAGGTTTTCAGATACCGCCAGTATCTTGGCCAGATGTGGCGGTGGGCCAAGCCCATTGGTGACCGTAGTTTATCCTACCGGGATGGCATTCTTGCATTGTTCCATTTCAAGTGGTCCCAGTTTTTGCACTAATACTCCAATAGCGATTCACCATTCACCAGGAATGTAAAGGTCAAAGGGTTTAGCTAAATTAGGGAGTTCCAGGGCAAGGGTCTGAATTGACTGCTCTTTCCATTCTTGAAAGGCCACTTCTGGATTCTATTCAAAAGGATCATCATCTTTTCCTTTCAGTGTTTCATATAGAGGCCCAGCTAGTAGACTGTAGTTAGGGATCCAGAAGCACCAACCCTGGCCTCCCCAGGAACCCCTAAGCTGTCTTCTAGTTTTAGAAATGGGTAAGGCTGTAAATTGTTTCTTCCCTTTCCTGAGATGGGCTTCTCCGACCTTCTGTGAGAATGAAGCCCAGGCAGGTCACCGTAGTCTGTGATATTTGAGCTTTTTATTGGACAACTTCTATCCTTTATTGGCTTGGTAGTTCAGAGGTCTCCTTAGTAGGGCTGGCGATCAGAATGTCGTCTGCATATTGAAGGAGTGTTTCCTTTTCCAGAGGTAGAACTTTTAGGTCTTTAACTGAGCTTTCCCCAAAGATGGTGTGGGAATTTTTGAACCCTTGGGGCAACACGGCCCAGAAGTATTGTTTTAGTTGTATGTTGAGTCCTGCCACTCACAAGCCAAAATTTCTTGTGACTCTGGGACTAATAGAATACAAAAGAAGGCATCATTGAAGACTAATACAGAATACCATGTCCCGGTGGTTGGTAGAATGACCAGCAGGGTGTAGGATTTAGGAACTACTGGAGGTATATCCTCGGTGGCTTCACTGACTGTCCTGACATCCTTTACCAGGACTCCAGCAGCCCATGGGGCTCTCGAGGTCAGGCCAATCCCAGGATATGGAGCTCACCTGGGCAGGTACCCCACCCCCACCGCAGCCCACGGTGCTCTCCTGTTCAGGCCCCTCCCAGGATATGGGGTTCCCTGGGCAGGTTCCCCTGCAGCCCATGGGGCTCTCATGGTCAGGCCCCTCCCAGGATACAGAGCTACCCTTGCAGTTACCCTGGCAGGGCTGGGCACACAGGTACCGTGCACATCGCCCTCATTGCAGAGCACTTCCAGCTCACCTGTCACTCAGATCTGACACAGAGCACCTCAGAGCAGGACTTGAACTAAGAAACAGCAGCTCCAACAGGTCTGTGACCCTGGGCATCACTCTGTGTGGCCTCCCTCCACCTGGTCTTCCAGAGACTTCCACTGCACCCGGGGCACCAGGCCTCTGTCTCCACCCACCACCCACCCCTCCTCTCCCTGACTCCTGGGTTCCTCTCATTAGGAGAGGGTTTTCTTGAAGTTGTCTCCCACTCATGGGCCAGATAATATAATTAGAAAACAAGCCAGAGCTGCAACCCCTTGTCTATCCTGACTCTCAGGAGCCCACACCTGTTCCTTGGACCTGGCCGATTCAGCAAGTTCCAGTTTCTGCAACTGTGAGTGCCTGAAGGGTGATTATTGGCTGGCCTGGGAAGCCTGACCATGCCGGCCAGCCCTCCCCAGGTGTGCCTGTTTGAGATCAATATAAACACCACTCCAGGCAGCAAGAGCCCCTGCAGCTGTGCCTGACGCCATTTTCTCTGCCCTGTCAGCAGTCTCGGGGCTGGACTGGTGGGAGGGAGTGAGAGGCCACGGCTTTGTGGGTGGCCCAGTGTGAGTGGGGCTCTGCTGGACTTTCTGCAGCAGTTACCAAGATGCCACCTGCTAAAGAAGAGGATGTGTCACCCATACCTGTCTCTGGAATTTCTCCCTGGGCAGAGGTGAGTGAGGAAGAAAGCAGTGGGGGCCCGGACAGCAGGGGTATCTCAGGCAGGGAAATGGAAAGCTTCCAGAAGAGTACCCAGGGCCAGGACCATCCTGGCTGGCCTGCAGGCACCAAATCGGCTGGCATGCTGTCGCTCATGTGGCTCCATGGCCCTTCCTCTAGGCTTTCAAGTCCTTGTACATATTCAGGTGTTTTACCTGGGAAGGGTGGGAACATTTCAGCAGCAGCTGGCCTGGGGCTCGGCCCACATTTACTCACAGATGCCTTGGCACGGTCCCCCAGCTTTGCAATGAGGACGCTTGTTGCGTGGGGCCTGCTGGCTGAATGGGAGATGATTCCCCACCACTGGCCAACTACAGAATTGTTTACAACTGGAGCAAGTGCCCTGATAAGGTTTTCCTCTGTGTAACTGGTGGGTTCTGTTTTTTTTTTCTTTTTTTCATTTTTGGTTCAAGGTAGATTTTATTCCTCTTTTTTGTATTTACGGATATAAGCATGGAAATAATTTATTCATATAAATACATGTATGTGAAGGGAAGAATATTTTTTCTGTTTTACTTTTTGTAATTTTGAATTTTATTTTATTTTTTTATACAGCAGGTTCTTTTTGGTTATCTATTTTATACATATAAATGTATACATGCCAATCCCAATCTCTCAATCCTCCCACCACCACCCCCCAACAGCTTTCCCCCCTTGGTGTCCATACGTTTGTTGTCTACATCTGTTGCTCTATTTCTGCCTTAAAAAACGGTTCATCTGTATAATTTTTCTAGGTTCCACATATATGCATTAATATACAAGATTTGTTTTTCTCTTTCTGACTTACTTCACTCTGTATGACAGTCTCTAGATCCATCAACGTCTCTACAAATGACCCAATTTCATTCCTTTTTATGGCTTAGTAATATTCCATTTTATATTTGTACCACATCTTTATGCATTCGTCTGTCTGTGGGCATTTAGGTTGCTTCCATTACCTGGATATTGTAAATAGTGATGCAATGAACATTGAGGTGAATGTCTCTTTTTGATTTATGGTTTTGTCTGGGTATATGCCCAGTAGTGGGATTGCTGTATCATATGGTAATTCTATTCTTAGTTTTATAAGAAACTCCATAATGTTCTCCACAGTGACTGTATCAATTTACATTCCCAACAATAGTGGAAGAGGGTTCCTTATCTCCACACCCTTTCCAGCATTTGTTGTTTGTAGATTTTCTGATGATGCCCATTCTAACAGGTGTGAGGTGATACACCATGGATGAGTCTATTTCGTTGAGCAAAGAGTAGGTCTTGTCTATTACATATTTGGCTTATGGAATGGTATGTGTGCTAATTTCAATCTCTGGTTTTATACAGCACCCCAACTCAACTTTCCCCTTAAGCAAGCATAAGTTTTTATCTAAATTTGAGACTGTTCGGTTTTGTAATTCAGTTTATGTGTAGCCAAGTTTACACTCCCTCTATTAGTGATATCTTATGATAATTATCTTTCTCTGTGTGACCTATTTCTCTTAGAATCATCATACTTAAATCCACTCAATTTGCTGCTACAGGCCTGATGACATTGATTTCATTGCTGAGTGATATTCCGTTGTACGTAAGTAGCACAACTCCTTTATCCATTTTTTTCTTTCTGGGATATTTAATTTGTACTGGACTCGAGGTTCTTGTAAACACAGCAGCCCTAAATTTTGTGTTGGCTGTGTCTTGTTGATTTTAATTTTCCTAAGCTATAGGGCCAAAAGTGGAAGTGCCCTAGTCTCTGTAGCTTTGTTTTTCAGATGTTTCAGGATACACCATAAACATCTCCAGAGTGTCTGTTGGCAATTTACATCCCGCCCATCAGCATAACAAGGCTCCCTGTTCTCCATGGCCTGTCCTGTGTTTCTGGTTTTTACACTTTTTTCAGATGGCCCTTTTGACGAATGGGAAATGAGATTTCATTGTAGTACGGATTTCCATTGCTCGAGTGCTTGGTTGGCCAAAAAGGGCATATGCGTTTTTTCCTGAATATATTCAGGAAAACATGTATACGCACTGTTCGTCCAAGTGCATCACTGTCAAAGATCTGCCACTTTTCACATGTTTTAAATGCAATTCCAATCTACCTCCTGAAATATGATTCCTCAATTTTGCCTCGTTTTCAAGTCCTCTTTGCAGACTTACTTCAATATATTTTTGCCAATAGCTGTCATTTATAACTCTGCAGGTTTGTGAATTACAGTGCCCGTGATTTCCTTTCTTAACTCGCTTCCTTGAAAGCTGGCCACAAAACCGCAGGTTTGCTTCAGGCCGTAATCAGGGTGTGGCACGGCACTCTGAGCCTTTGGTTAATTCCTCTTCCTGGTGGGAAATTAGAGTTAAATGTGCCCCTCCAGACACCTGCCTCACTCCCAGCCCCTTGGTGATGTGTGTCCTCTGGTTTGAGGCCACATGTGATGGGTTCCTCATCTTTTGATGATGTGGCCCCACTGGTGTGAGGACACTCCTGCCTGCTTCCCATCCCCTTGGTGATGTGGTCCCTCCGGCGAGAGTCTGATCCTGGTTGGGTTCCTCACACTTCTGTGAGGTGGGCCCTCTTCTCTGAGGTCACTCCTGCCTGGCTAGCACACCCCGCCTTGGCGACGTCAGACCTCTGGTGGCAGTTGGAGCCTGCTGGGAGCCTCCTCCCCTCGGTGATGAGGCCCTCTGGCATCAGGCCCTAACTGCTGGGTTCCCACATTTTCTGATACGTCCTAAGTGGTGCGAGGGCACTCCTGCCAGGTTCCCATCCCCATGGGCATGTGGGCCTTCTGCTCTAAGGTCCCAACACCTGTGTTGTTCACCGTTTCATGATGTTGGCTCTCTGGTGTTAGTTCACTCAGGCCTAGATCCCATAGACTCTGTGCTCTGAGCCGCCTGCTGGGAGGTTCCTACTGCTGAATTCCTTACCTTTTCTATTCTTTGGGTTCTGTGTTTTCATGCTCCTCCTTCCTGACTCACTCCCAGCCCCTTTGTGATGTAGGTCCTCTGGTTTGAGGCCACATGTGCCGGTTTCCTCACCTTTATTGATGTGGGCCCACTGGTGTGAGGACACTCCTGCCTGGTTCCCATCCACTTGGTGATGGGGGCCCTCTGGTGAGAGCCTGATCCTGGCTGGATTCCTCACCCTTCTGTGAGGTAGACCCTCTGCTGTGAGGTCACTCCTGCCTGGCTGGCACACGTCACCCTGGCGATGTGGGCCCTCAGTTGGGAGTTGGTGCCTGCTGGGGGTCTCCTCCCCTCGGTAATGAGGGCCCTCTGGCGTCAGGCCCTAACTCATGGGCTCCCAAAATTTTCTGATGTGCGCCCTGTCGTGCGAGTACACTCCTGCCAGTGTCCCATCCCCATGGGGATGTGGGCTTTCTGCTCTGAGGTCCCAACGGCTGGGTTGCTCACAGTGTCAGAATGTGGGCCCTCTGCTGTGAGTTCACTCCGGCATGGATCCCATAGCCTCGGTGCTCTGGGCCACCTGCTTGGAGCTTCTAACGGTGGGGTTCCTCACCTTTTTATTCTATGGGCCCTCTGTTGTGAGTCTCCTCCTGCATGCCTCACTCCCAGCCCTTTCGTGATGTGTGTCCCCTTATTTGAGGCCACATGTGCTGTGTTCCTCACCTTTGGCTGATGTGGCCCCACTGGTGTGAGGAGACTCCTGCCTGGTTTCCATCCCCTTGGTGATGTGGGCCCTCTGGTTAGAGTCTGATCCTGGTTGGGTTCCTCACACTTCTGTGAGGTGGGCCCTCTGCTGTGAGGTAACTCCTGCCTGGCTTGCTCCCATTGCCTTGGTGACGTCGGCCCTCTGGTGGCATTTGGAGCCTGCTGGTAGCCTCCTCTCCTCGGTGATGAGGGCCCTCTGGCGTCAGGCCCTAACTGCTGGGTTCCCACATTTTCTGATACGTGTTAAGTTGTGCGAGGACACTCCTGCGAGGTTCCTATCCCCATGGGGATGTGGGTCTTCTGCTCTGAGGTTCCACCGGCTGGGTTGCTCACAGTTTCATGATGTGGGCCCTCTGCTGTGAGTTCACTGTGGCCTGGATCCCATAGACTCCGTGCTCTGGGCCACCTGCTGGGAGGTTCAAACTGCTGGATTCCTCACATTTTTTATTCTGTGGGCCCTGTGTTGTTAGGCTACTCCTGCTTGCCTCACTCGGAGCATCTTGGAAATGTGGGTCCTCTGGTTTAGGCCACATGTGCTGGGTTCCTCACCTTTCTATAATGTGGCCACACTGGTGTGAGGACACTGCTGCCTTTTTCCGATCCCCTTGGTGATGTGGGCTCTCTGGTGAGAGTCTTATCCTGGCTGGTTTCCTCACCGTTCTGTGAGGTAGACCCTCTGCTGTGAGGTCACTCCTGCCTGGCTGGCACACATCACCTTGGCGACGTGGGCCCTCAGTTGGGAGTTGGTGCCTGCTGGGGGTCTCCACCCCTCGGTAATGAGGGCCCTCTGGCGTCAGACCCTAACTCCTGGGCTCCCAAAATTTTCTGATGTGCGCCCTGTGGTGCGACTACACTCCTGCCAGGTTCCCAACCCCATGGGAATGTGGGCCTTCTGCTCTGAGGTCCCAACGGTGGGTTGCTCAGTTTCATGATGAGGGTCCTCTGGTGTGAGTTCACTCCGCCCTGGATCCAATAGCCTCGCTGCTCCTGGCTGCCTGCGGGGAGGTCCCAACTGCGGGATTTCTCACCTTTTTTCTTCTATGGGCCCTCTGTTTTGAGACTCCTCCTGCCTGCCTGACTCCCAGCCCCTTGGTGATGTGTGTCCTCTGGTTTGAGGCTACGTGTGCTGGGTCCCTCACCTTTCGATTATGTGGCCCCACTGGTGTGAGGACACTCCTGCCTGGTTCCTATCCCCTTGGTGATGTGGGCCCTCTGGTGAGAGTCTGATCCTCTTTGGGTTCCTCACACTTTTGTGTGGTTGGCCCTCTGCTCTGAGGTCACTCCTGCCTGGCTGGCACACACCGCATTAGCGACGTCAGCCCTCTGGTAGCAGTTGGAGCTTGCTGGGAGCCTCCTCTCCTCAGTGATGAGGGCCCTCGGGCGTCTGGCCCTAACTGCTGGGCTCCCCACATTTTCTGATGTGTGCCCACTGGTGCGATGACACTCCTGCTTGGTTCCCTCCCCCATGGGGATGTAGGCCTTGTGCTCTGAGGTCACAACGGCTGGGTTGCTTACAGTATCACGATGAGGGCCCTCTGTTGTGAGTTCATCACTGCCTGGATCCCATAGCCTCGGTGATCTGGGCCGCCTGCTGGGATGTTCCAACGGCTGGATTCCTCACCTTTTTTATACAATGGGCCATGTGTTGGGAGGATAATCCTGCCTGCCTTGCTCCGAGACCCATGGTGACGTGGGTCCTCTGGTTTGAGGCCACATGTGCTGAGTACCTCAACTTTCGATGATGTGGTCCCACGGGTGTGAGGACACTCCTGCCTGGTTCCCAGCCCCTTGCTGTTGTGGGCACTCTGGTGAGGGTCTGATCCTTCCTGGGTTCCTTACCCTTCTGTGAGGTGGGCCCTCTGATGTGAGGTCACTCCTGCATGGCTGGCTCACGTCGCCTTGGCGACGTGGGTCTTCTGTTGGCCACTGAAGCATACTGGGAGCCTCCTACCCTCTTTAATGAGGGCCCTGGAAAAACGCATATGCCCTTTTTGACCAAGTGCATCATTGTCGACATTCTGACTCTTTTCCTATACTTTCAGAGGATTTCCCGTCTACCTCCTGAAATCGTAGTCCTGGAATTCTGCCCCACGTTCAAGTCCTCTTTGTAGCCTTACTTCAATATATTTTTGGATGATAGCTGTCATTTATAACTCTGCAGGTTTGTGAATTACAGTGCCCCTGAGCTCCTTTCTTCAACTCGCTTTCTTGTGAGCTGGCCGCAAAACCGCAGGATTGCTTCAGGCCCTAATCTGGTTCCGGCACGGCATGCTGAGCCTTTGGCTAATTCCTCTTCCTGGTTGGTAATGAGCGTTAAATTTGCCCGTGCAGACACCTACAGCTAGTCTCTCATTGGTTCTCCCTATTCCTGTTCATCATGCGCAGAAATTGCAAACTGTGCCAAACAGGAGGTTAAAGCACTGACTCTCCAGGTAGGGACAGTGTAAGTAAAGCGTCTGGAATGGTGAACCCGAGTACCAGGGGACGAAAACTGAGACGCATTTAAAAACGTTTCCCGGTCACACGGTGGACCATACTCTGGGATTCCCATGCATGTTTTAGCTGAAGGAAGAATCCCTTAAACCTGGAGAGTTGGGACCCATGGAATGTGTACCATGCAGTATGACTTCAAAGGGTCTGCATTTGCTCACTGAACCTTACCAATGGTATCCGCCCGAAGTGTCCAGCCTTATGTCTCACCCAGCCATAGGTGTAGATGTGGTAACTCCAGGTTGCATCACAAGCCCTGAATGAATGATTTAAGAATTGCTCTCTATTTCACTGTCATTGTGTTTTGTTTTTGTAATTTATTTTGATAATGGGATTTATCGGATTTTCACGGCTGCATTTATGGTGCTGTACACATGCCTGATTCTCTTATGGAGACACATAAATCCATGGGTGTTAAGATTCTTAATTGGCAGGTGTATTCCTATGCATTGAATATGGGGAGTTGAGTCCATTTCGTTGAGCAAGGAGTAGGTCTTGACTATTAAATATTTGGCTTATGGAACGGTATCTGTTCTAATTTCAATCTCTGGTTTTATGCAGCACCCCAACTCACCATTCCCCTTAAGCAAGCATAAGTTGGTTTTCTAAATTTGAGACCCTGTTCTGTTTTGTAATTCAGTTCATGTGTAGCCAAGTTCACATTCGGTGTATTAGTGATATCTTAATGTTTCTTTTTCTGTGTGACTTATTTCCCTTAGAATCATCGTATCTGAATCTACTCATTATGCCGCGACGGGCCTGATGACGTAGATCTCATCGCTGAGTGATATTCCATTGTACGTACGTACCACAACTTCTTTATCCATATTCTGCTTTCTCAGATATTTAACTTGTACCATAGACGAGGTTCTTGTAAACAGAGCCATCCCAAATTTTGGGGTGGCTGTGTGTTTTTGATTTTAATTTCCCTAAGCTATAGGACCCTAAGTGGAAGTGCCATAGGCTGTGTTGCTTTGTTTCGTACGTGTTTCAGGAAACACCATACACTTCTCCAGAGTGGCTGTTGGCAATGTACATCCCGCCCATCAGCGTAACAAGGCTCCCTGTTCTCCATGACCTGTCCTGCCTTTCTGGATTTTACACTTTTTCCAGATGGCCCTTTTGACCGGGGGGCAGTGAGACTTCATTGTAGTGCAGATTTCCTTTACACGCTTGCTTGGTTGACCAAAAAGCGCGTATGCGTTTTTTCCTGAATATATTCAGGAAAAAAGGCATACCCCCTTTTTGGCCAAGTGCATCATTGTCGACATTCTGCCTCTTTTCCTATGCTTTAAGTGCAATACCAGTCTACCCCCTGAAATCGTTTTCCTGAAATTCTGCCCCACTTTCAAGTCCTCTTCGAAGACTTACTTCAATACATTTTTGGACGATAGCTGTCATTCATAACTCTGCAGGTTGGTGAATTACAGTGCCCCTGAGCTCCTTTCCTCAACTCGCTTTCTTGTGAGCTGGCCGCAAACCCGCAGGATTGCTTCAGGCCCTAATCTGGTTGCGGTAGGGCACGATGAGCCTTTGGTTAATCCCTCTTCCTGGTGGGAAATGAGCGTTCCATTTGCCCGTGCAGACACCTACAGCTAGTCTCTCATTGGTTCTCCCTATTCCTGTTCATCTTGCGGAGAAATTGCATACTGTGCCAAACAGGAGGTTAAAGGCACTGACTCTCCAAGTGGGGAGAGTGTTAGTAAAGCGTCTGGGACGGTGAACCCGAGTATCATTGGACGAAACCTGAGATGTATTTGAAAGCGTTTCCCAAGCACACGATGGACCATACTCTGGGTTTCCCATGCATGTTTTAGCTGAAGGAAGAATCCCTTAAACCTGGAGAGTTGGGACCCATGGAATGGGTACCATGCAGTATGACTTCAAACGGTCTGCGTTTGCTCACCGAACCTCACCAATGCTATCAGCCCGAAGTGTCCAGCCTTATGTCTCACCCAGCTCTGGGTGTAGATGTGGTAAATCCAGGTTGCATCACAAACCCTGAATGAATTATTTAAGAATTGCTCTCTATTTCACTGTCATTCTGTTGTGTTTTTGAAATTTATTTTGATAATGGGATTTATCGGATTTTCACTGCTGCGTTTAGGCCGCCGTACACATGCTGGATTTCCTTATGGAGACATATAAATCCATGGGTCTTAAGATTCTTACTTGTCAGGTATATTTCCAGGCGTTGAATATGGGGTGTTAAGTCCATTTCGTTGAGCAAGGAGTAGGTCTTGTCTCTTATATATTTGGCTTATGGAACGGTATCTGTGCTAATTTCAATCTCTGGTTTGATGCAGCACCCCAACTCACCTTTCCCCATAAGCAAGCATAAGTTGGTTTTCTAAATTTGAGACCCTGTTCTGTTTTCTAATTCAGTTCATGTGTAGCCAAGTTTACGTTCCCTGTATTAGTGATATCTTATGATATTTCTTTTCCTGTGTGACTTATTTCTCGTAGAATCGTCGTACCTGAATCCACTCATTATGCCGCTACGGGCCTGATGACGTAGATCTCATTGCTGAGTGATATTCCATTGTACGTACGTACCACAACTTCTTTATCCATTTTTTGCTTTCTCGGATATTTAATTTGTACCGTAGACGAGGTTCTTGTAAACAGAGCCGTCCCAAACTTTGGGGTGGCAGTGTGTTTTTGAATTTAATTTCCCTAAGCTATAGGACCATGAGTGGAAGTGCCATAGGCTGTGTTGCTTTGTTTCCTAGGTGTTTCAGGAAACACCATACACTTCTCCAGAGTGGCTGTTGGCAATTTACATCCCGCCCATCAGCATAACAAGGCTCCCTGTTCTCCATGACCTGTCCTGCCTTTCTGGATTTTACACTTGTTTCAGATGGCCCTTTAGACCGGGGGGCAATGAGACTTCATTGTAGTGCAGATTTCCTTTACACGCTTGCTTGGTTGGCCAAAAAGGGCGTATGCGTTTTTTCCTGAATATATTCAGGAAAAAACGCATACGCCCTTTTTGGCCAAGTGCATCATTGTCGACATTCTGCCTCCTTTCCTATGCTTTAAGTGCAATTCCAGTCTACCCCCTGAAATAGTTTTCCTGAAATTCTGCCCCGCTTTCAAGTCCTCTTCGAAGACTTACTTCAATACATTTTTGGACGATAGCTGTCATTCATAACTCTGCAGGTTTGTGAATTACAGTGCCCCTGAGCTCCTTTCTTCAACTCGCTTTCCTGTGAACTGGCCGCAAAACCGCAGGATTGCTTCAGGCCCTAATCTGGTACCCGCAGGGCACGCTGAGCCTTTGGTTATTTCCTCTTCCTGGTGGGAAATGAGCGTTTCATTTGCCCGTGCAGACACCTACAGCTAGTCTCGCATTGGTTCTCCCTATTCCTGTGCATCTTGCGCAGAAATTGCAAACTGTGACAAACAGGAGGTTAAAGGCACTGACTCTCCATGTGGGGATACTGTTAGTAAAGCATATGGAACGGTTCACCCGAGTACCAGGGGACGAAACCTGAGATGCATTTGAAAACGTTTCCCAATCACATGGTGGACCATACTCTGGGTTTCCCATGCATGTTTCAGCTGAAGGAAGAATCCCTTAAACCTGGAGAGTTGGGACCCATGGAATGGGTACCATGCAGTATGACTTCAAAGGGTCTGCCTTTGCTCACCGAACCTCACCAATGCTATCAGCCCGAAGTGTCCAGCCTTATGTCTCACCCAGCTCTGGGTTTAGATGTGGTAAATCCAGGTTGCATCACAAGGCCTGAATGAATTATGTAAGAACTGCTCTCTATTTCACTGTCATTGTGTTTTGTTTTTGAAATTTATTTTGTTAATGGGATTTATCGGATTTTCACTGCTGCGTTTAGGCCCCTGTACACACGCTTGACTTCCTTATGGAGACATATAAATCCATGGGTCTTAAGTTTCTTACTTGTCAGGTATATTCCCAGGCGTTGAATATGGGGTGTTGAGTCCATTTCGTTGAGCAAGGAGTAGGTCTTGTCTATTATATATTTGGCTTATGGAAAGGTATCTGTGCTAATTTCAATCTCTGGTTTTATGCAGCACCCCAACTCACCTTTCCCCATAAGCAAGCATAAGTTGGTTTTCTAAATTTGAGACCCTGTTCTGTTTTGTAATTCAGTTCATGTGTAGCCAAGTTTACGTTCCGTGTATTAGTGATATCTTATGATCTTTCTTTTTCTGTGTGACTTATTTCTCGTAGAATCGTCGTACCTGAATCCACTCATTATGCCGCTACGGGCCTGATGACGTAGATCTCATTGCTGAGTGATATTCCATTGTACGTACGTACCACAACTTCTTTATCCATTTTTTGCTTTCTCGCATATTTAACTTGTACCGTAGACGAGGTTCTTGTAATTAGAGCAGTCCCAAACTTTGGGGTGGCTCTGTGTTTTTGATTTTAATTTCCCTAAGCTATAGGACCCTAAGTGGAAGTGCCATAGGCTGTGTTGCTTTGTTTCCTACGTGTTTCAGGAAACACCATACACTTCTCCAGAGTGGCTGTTGGCAATTTACATCCCGCCCATCAGCATAACAAGGCTCCCTGTTCTCCATGACCTGTCCTGCCTTTCTGTATTTTACACTTGTTTCAGATGGCCGTTTGGACCGGGGGGCCGTGAGACTTCATTGGAGTGCAGATTTCCTTTACACGCTTGCTTGGTTGGCCAAAAAGGGCGTATGCGTTTTTTCCTGAATATATTCAGGAAAAAACGCATACGCCCTTTTTGACCAAGTGCATCATTTTTGACATTCTGCCTCTTTTCCTATGCTTTAAGTTCAATTCCAGTCCACCCCGTGAAATTGTTTTCCCGAAATTCTGCCCCGCTTTCAAGTCCTCTTCGAAGACTTACTTCAATACATTTTTGGACGATAGCTGTCATTCATAACTCTGCAGTTTTGTGAATTACAGTGCCCCTGAGCTCCTTTCTTCAACTCGCTATCTTGTGAGCTGGCCGCAAACCAACATGATTGCTTCAGGCCCTAATCTGGTTCCGGCACGTCATGCTGAGCCTTTGGTTAATTCCTCTTCCTGGTGGGAAATGAGCATTAAATTTGCACGTGCAGACACCTACAGCTAGTCCCTGATTGGTTCTCCCTATTCCTGTTCACCTTCCGCAGAATTTCCAAACTGTGCCAAACAGGAGGTTAAAGGCACTGACTCTCCAAGTGGAGAGAGTGTTAGTAAAGGGTCTGGAATGGTGAACCCGTGTAAAAGGGGACGAAAACTGAGATGCATTTGAAAACGCTTCCCACTCACACGGTGTACCATACTTTGTGTTTCCCATGCATGTTTTAGCTGAAGGAAGAATCGCTTAAACCTGGAGAGTTGGGACCCATGGAATGGGTACCATGCAGTATGACTTCAAAGGGTCTGCATTTGCTCATCGTACCTCACCAGTGCTATCTGCCCGAAGTGTCCAACCTTATGTCTCACTCAGCTCTTGGTGCAGATGTGGTTAATCCCGGTTGCATCACAAGCTCTGAATGAATTATTTAAGTATAGCTCTCTATTTCACTGTCATTGTGTTTTGTTTTTGTAATTCATTTTGATAATTGGATTTATCGGATTTTCTCTGCTGCGTTCATAAATCTATACACACCCTTGATTCTCTTACAGAGACATATAAATCCATGGGTTTGAAGATTCTTACTAGTCAGGTGTATTCCTAGGCGTTGAATATGGGGTGTTTAGTCCATTTCGTTGAGCAACTGGTAGGTCTTGACTATTACATATTTGGCTTATGGAAAGGTATCTGTGCTAATTTCTATCTCTGGTTTTATGCAGCACCCCAACTCTCCTTTATCCTTAAGCAAGCATATGTTGGTTTTCTAAATTTGAGACCCCGTTCTGTTTAGTAATTCAGTTCATTTGTAGCCACGTTTACATTCCATGTATTAGTAATATCGTGTGTCTTTTTCTTTTTGAATTATGTGACTTCGAATGATCATACGTAACTCCTCTGTGGTTGTTACAACTGGCCATATTTCATTGATTTCCAGGCTGAGTAATATTCCACTCTACATAAGTGCCACATCTCTATCCATTTTTTCCCTCCAGAGACTTATAAATTATATCCTAGTCGAGGATCTTTTAAACATAGAGGCGGTAAATATTGGGGTGCCTGTGTCCTCTCGATTTTTGTTTTTCCCAAGATATACGTCCATGAGTGCAAGTGCCCTGTGCTCTGTAGCTCATTTTTTAGATGCTTTAGTAAACACAATACACTTCTCCAGAGTGACCGTTGGCAATATACATTTCCAGTATAAGCCTCAGAGAGCTCCCTTTTCTCCTTGCCCTGTCCTGCATTTTTGGTGTTTACACTTTATGAGGAAGGCTCTTCTGACTGATGCGAAGTGATATGTTTTGTAGTATTGATTTTCAGTGCCCACCTGTTTGGTTGGCTAAAAAAGTGTATGCCCTTTTCTTGAATACATACAGAAAAAGACGCATACACCCTTTTTGGCCAATTGCAATGTTGGCAATGTTCAGCCCCTTTTCTTGTGCTTAATGGCGAGTCCTTTCTACCTCTTCCAATCCCTTTCCTGCCATTCTCCGTTGCTTACAAGTCCTTTCCTCTGACTTTCCTCAAGACATTTTTCAGTGATAGATATTTTCAACTCTGCAGTTTCGTGAATTTTAGTGTCCCTGAGTTCCATTTTTCAACTTCTGTTTATGGGAACTGGCCACAAAGCAGCGGAATTTCCTCAAGCCCTATTCTGTTTCCATGGGCAACCCTAGCCTTTGGTCAATTCGTCTTCCTGATTGGAAATAAGAGTGACATGTGCCTGTCCGAACACCTAGGACTTGTGTCTCATTGTTCCTCCTCCTTCTGCTTCATCCTCTGGACAAATTCCAAACTGTCTGCAACAGGATGTTGACAGTGCTGACATCTCCAAGTGGGGAGACTGTTCGTAAAGACGCTGGAGGGATGAACCCGAGCACCAGGAGATGAGGAGATGAGATGCCTTTTCCAAACTCTTCCCGATCAGATGGTATACCATCCTCTGGGTGTGACAGGCATGTTTTAGCTGTAGGAAGTGTCCCATTCATGTGAGGAGAACACCAGGGCTTTTACAAAATCAGTGTCTCTCCACAACCCAAACTGGGGAATTTTTTAAGCTACGGCTACACATATGTTCATTAAGGGCCTTGGGAAGTAGGCAGAGTCCAAACTTTAGATGATTGAAGTCTTCAGGGTCAGAAGCACTCACCACCGGCTTCCCTTAGGTTCCATTTTAACTGTCATTAATAGATGATGTCAATAAAAATATCTATTCTTTTTCAGATTATTTCCCCTTATAGGTTATTGTAAAATATTGAGTGTAGTTCCCGGGGCTATACAGTAGTTCCTTGTTGATGATCGATTTTATACATAGCAGTGTGTATGTGTTAATCCCAAACTGTTAATTTATCCCTCCTCCCACCTTTCCCCTTTGGTAATAATAAATTATAAGATTTTATACTTCTCAGAATTGGGGGAACTGAAAGAGAGGTATCATTTTCAATGGAAAAGCATTTAAAACAAGATTGAAGTTTTAACCAAGATTTTTAGATGTACATCCTTGGAAAGAAATCACTTCGTTTCTCTAATATTGACCTGACAAATAAGACAAACCTTTTCACTGAACTTGCTTATAATAAAGTGATGGAAATATCAAATGGGAGTGTTAGAAACATCTTATTTTACCCGAGCCTTATACACTGTTCTATGTTAATTACAGTTTGGCTCAAACATCTGTTCATTGAAGTTACAATGTTCTCAATTTCTGTTACTGATCCTCCAGAGTGGACCCCAACAAGTGTCCCCCTGCCCAGTGTCATTGGAGCCAACAGATTGAGACTGAGTTTGGTTCAGAAGCAAAGGAAACTTTATATTTTGATCAGAGAATGGAGAGGTGAGAGCATGTGCTACCCCGTGGGCTGTGGGCTGGGCTGCTGTGTAGAGATCCTGTCAGAGTCAGTGGGAGGGAGGGGGCGGAGCTCTCGAGGGCCCGGTTGGCTGCAGCTCAGGCTCTATATCGCGGAGTGTGCACTGTGTCCCAGGAGCTGAGGTGTCGACCCAGCCATTCCGCACTAGGAAATCTGGTCTGAAGTGCCGGCTATTGAACCTCTGTATGCGGGACCCTAGGAGCACGTGAAATTAGACAAAGCACAAAGGATAAAAAAGGTTAGACTTTATTTTATTGCCCAGATTCTATTTTTATCTCCCAGGGATTTTTAAGGGGCTTTGCCTGGGAAAAAGCCCTCTTCTGCCTTTTTTCCCCTTCCTCATTCTTAGAGTGCTGAGGGTGCAGACCCTTCTTCTGTAACTGCTGAGTGCTGAGTTAGGAGCCCTCATACCCGTGGGCGAGGGTCAGAACTTCTCCCCAGCAGCCTCCAGGTGACGTTGATTGTCCCCAGGCCTCCTGCCTCCCCGCTCGTCCACCTGAGCACCAGTATTGGAAGCGTTATAGATTCTAATGACCTTTAAGGGTCCAGGAAGGAGATGTGCAGTGACGCTGTGAGGTCCAGTTTCACCCCGCCCTGCATTTGTTCGGCCACCTTAGGCTGACCCTTTCTGCCAGCCTAGATGCTCTGACCAGTAGTCTGCACTTTCTTCAATTAGGCCCCTGAATTAACGTAAAAAGAGCACCAGGTGTCAGGACCCTGCCTGCTCAACTCCCAGACAGTCCAGGGTCAGTGGTGATGAAGGACCATGATGGCCACTGAGTCAACAGCCTTTTGAAGTAAACAGGAGTCCAGCCGGTCTTATTGGCCACCATCATCACAGTGTCTGTAGGCTCTTCTATGGTGACAGCGTGATATACGCTTCCCCCGCCAAGATTATTAGGTCCGCTCTGGGTGCAGTAAGTCCTGCAAGCAGTAGTCTACTCTTTTGGGACACACTCTTGTTGTTTTATGAGAGAAACTCCAGGTCAAGTGATGGTCACATGAGTCGTCATGGTGCCCCTTTACCCCGGTTATCTCTCTGGAGGTTGGAGTTGGAGGGCCTCCTCACTCGAGGTCAGTGTGCCCACGGAGCAAACCCTGCAACTTCAGGGCATGGTTGGGGCTTAGGATCACCACGTGGGGTCCTTTTCCCTTAGGAGGGAGGTGGCCTTTTGTGCTGCTGATTTCCAGGTTTTCAGATACCGCCAGTATCTTGGCCAGATGTGGCGGTGGGCCAAGCCCATTGGTGACCGTAGTTTATCCTACCGGGATGGCATTCTTGCATTGTTCCATTTCAAGTGGTCCCAGTTTTTGCACTAATACTCCAATAGCGATTCACCATTCACCAGGAATGTAAAGGTCAAAGGGTTTAGCTAAATTAGGGAGTTCCAGGGCAAGGGTCTGAATTGACTGCTCTTTCCATTCTTGAAAGGCCACTTCTGGATTCTATTCAAAAGGATCATCATCTTTTCCTTTCAGTGTTTCATATAGAGGCCCAGCTAGTAGACTGTAGTTAGGGATCCAGAAGCACCAACCCTGGCCTCCCCAGGAACCCCTAAGCTGTCTTCTAGTTTTAGAAATGGGTAAGGCTGTAAATTGTTTCTTCCCTTTCCTGAGATGGGCTTCTCCGACCTTCTGTGAGAATGAAGCCCAGGCAGGTCACCGTAGTCTGTGATATTTGAGCTTTTTATTGGACAACTTCTATCCTTTATTGGCTTGGTAGTTCAGAGGTCTCCTTAGTAGGGCTGGCGATCAGAATGTCGTCTGCATATTGAAGGAGTGTTTCCTTTTCCAGAGGTAGAACTTTTAGGTCTTTAACTGAGCTTTCCCCAAAGATGGTGTGGGAATTTTTGAACCCTTGGGGCAACACGGCCCAGAAGTATTGTTTTAGTTGTATGTTGAGTCCTGCCACTCACAAGCCAAAATTTCTTGTGACTCTGGGACTAATAGAATACAAAAGAAGGCATCATTGAAGACTAATACAGAATACCATGTCCCGGTGGTTGGTAGAATGACCAGCAGGGTGTAGGATTTAGGAACTACTGGAGGTCTATCCTCGGTGGCTTCACTGACTGTCCTGACATCCTTTACCAGGACTCCAGCAGCCCATGGGGCTCTCGAGGTCAGGCCAATCCCAGGATATGGAGCTCACCTGGGCAGGTACCCCACCCCCACCGCAGCCCACGGTGCTCTCCTGTTCAGGCCCCTCCCAGGATATGGGGTTCCCTGGGCAGGTTCCCCTGCAGCCCATGGGGCTCTCATGGTCAGGCCCCTCCCAGGATACAGAGCTACCCTTGCAGTTACCCTGGCAGGGCTGGGCACACAGGTACCGTGCACATCGCCCTCATTGCAGAGCACTTCCAGCTCACCTGTCACTCAGATCTGACACAGAGCACCTCAGAGCAGGACTTGAACTAAGAAACAGCAGCTCCAACAGGTCTGTGACCCTGGGCATCACTCTGTGTGGCCTCCCTCCACCTGGTCTTCCAGAGACTTCCACTGCACCCGGGGCACCAGGCCTCTGTCTCCACCCACCACCCACCCCTCCTCTCCCTGACTCCTGGGTTCCTCTCATTAGGAGAGGGTTTTCTTGAAGTTGTCTCCCACTCATGGGCCAGATAATATAATTAGAAAACAAGCCAGAGCTGCAACCCCTTGTCTATCCTGACTCTCAGGAGCCCACACCTGTTCCTTGGACCTGGCCGATTCAGCAAGTTCCAGTTTCTGCAACTGTGAGTGCCTGAAGGGTGATTATTGGCTGGCCTGGGAAGCCTGACCATGCCGGCCAGCCCTCCCCAGGTGTGCCTGTTTGAGATCAATATAAACACCACTCCAGGCAGCAAGAGCCCCTGCAGCTGTGCCTGACGCCATTTTCTCTGCCCTGTCAGCAGTCTCGGGGCTGGACTGGTGGGAGGGAGTGAGAGGCCACGGCTTTGTGGGTGGCCCAGTGTGAGTGGGGCTCTGCTGGACTTTCTGCAGCAGTTACCAAGATGCCACCTGCTAAAGAAGAGGATGTGTCACCCATACCTGTCTCTGGAATTTCTCCCTGGGCAGAGGTGAGTGAGGAAGAAAGCAGTGGGGGCCCGGACAGCAGGGGTATCTCAGGCAGGGAAATGGAAAGCTTCCAGAAGAGTACCCAGGGCCAGGACCATCCTGGCTGGCCTGCAGGCACCAAATCGGCTGGCATGCTGTCGCTCATGTGGCTCCATGGCCCTTCCTCTAGGCTTTCAAGTCCTTGTACATATTCAGGTGTTTTACCTGGGAAGGGTGGGAACATTTCAGCAGCAGCTGGCCTGGGGCTCGGCCCACATTTACTCACAGATGCCTTGGCACGGTCCCCCAGCTTTGCAATGAGGACGCTTGTTGCGTGGGGCCTGCTGGCTGAATGGGAGATGATTCCCCACCACTGGCCAACTACAGAATTGTTTACAACTGGAGCAAGTGCCCTGATAAGGTTTTCCTCTGTGTAACTGGTGGGTTCTGTTTTTTTTTTCTTTTTTTCATTTTTGGTTCAAGGTAGATTTTATTCCTCTTTTTTGTATTTACGGATATAAGCATGGAAATAATTTATTCATATAAATACATGTATGTGAAGGGAAGAATATTTTTTCTGTTTTACTTTTTGTAATTTTGAATTTTATTTTATTTTTTTATACAGCAGGTTCTTTTTGGTTATCTATTTTATACATATAAATGTATACATGCCAATCCCAATCTCTCAATCCTCCCACCACCACCCCCCAACAGCTTTCCCCCCTTGGTGTCCATACGTTTGTTGTCTACATCTGTTGCTCTATTTCTGCCTTAAAAAACGGTTCATCTGTATAATTTTTCTAGGTTCCACATATATGCATTAATATACAAGATTTGTTTTTCTCTTTCTGACTTACTTCACTCTGTATGACAGTCTCTAGATCCATCAACGTCTCTACAAATGACCCAATTTCATTCCTTTTTATGGCTTAGTAATATTCCATTTTATATTTGTACCACATCTTTATGCATTCGTCTGTCTGTGGGCATTTAGGTTGCTTCCATTACCTGGATATTGTAAATAGTGATGCAATGAACATTGAGGTGAATGTCTCTTTTTGATTTATGGTTTTGTCTGGGTATATGCCCAGTAGTGGGATTGCTGTATCATATGGTAATTCTATTCTTAGTTTTATAAGAAACTCCATAATGTTCTCCACAGTGACTGTATCAATTTACATTCCCAACAATAGTGGAAGAGGGTTCCTTATCTCCACACCCTTTCCAGCATTTGTTGTTTGTAGATTTTCTGATGATGCCCATTCTAACAGGTGTGAGGTGATACACCATGGATGAGTCTATTTCGTTGAGCAAAGAGTAGGTCTTGTCTATTACATATTTGGCTTATGGAATGGTATGTGTGCTAATTTCAATCTCTGGTTTTATACAGCACCCCAACTCAACTTTCCCCTTAAGCAAGCATAAGTTTTTATCTAAATTTGAGACTGTTCGGTTTTGTAATTCAGTTTATGTGTAGCCAAGTTTACACTCCCTCTATTAGTGATATCTTATGATAATTATCTTTCTCTGTGTGACCTATTTCTCTTAGAATCATCATACTTAAATCCACTCAATTTGCTGCTACAGGCCTGATGACATTGATTTCATTGCTGAGTGATATTCCGTTGTACGTAAGTAGCACAACTCCTTTATCCATTTTTTTCTTTCTGGGATATTTAATTTGTACTGGACTCGAGGTTCTTGTAAACACAGCAGCCCTAAATTTTGTGTTGGCTGTGTCTTGTTGATTTTAATTTTCCTAAGCTATAGGGCCAAAAGTGGAAGTGCCCTAGTCTCTGTAGCTTTGTTTTTCAGATGTTTCAGGATACACCATAAACATCTCCAGAGTGTCTGTTGGCAATTTACATCCCGCCCATCAGCATAACAAGGCTCCCTGTTCTCCATGGCCTGTCCTGTGTTTCTGGTTTTTACACTTTTTTCAGATGGCCCTTTTGACGAATGGGAAATGAGATTTCATTGTAGTACGGATTTCCATTGCTCGAGTGCTTGGTTGGCCAAAAAGGGCATATGCGTTTTTTCCTGAATATATTCAGGAAAACATGTATACGCACTGTTCGTCCAAGTGCATCACTGTCAAAGATCTGCCACTTTTCACATGTTTTAAATGCAATTCCAATCTACCTCCTGAAATATGATTCCTCAATTTTGCCTCGTTTTCAAGTCCTCTTTGCAGACTTACTTCAATATATTTTTGCCAATAGCTGTCATTTATAACTCTGCAGGTTTGTGAATTACAGTGCCCGTGATTTCCTTTCTTAACTCGCTTCCTTGAAAGCTGGCCACAAAACCGCAGGTTTGCTTCAGGCCGTAATCAGGGTGTGGCACGGCACTCTGAGCCTTTGGTTAATTCCTCTTCCTGGTGGGAAATTAGAGTTAAATGTGCCCCTCCAGACACCTGCCTCACTCCCAGCCCCTTGGTGATGTGTGTCCTCTGGTTTGAGGCCACATGTGATGGGTTCCTCATCTTTTGATGATGTGGCCCCACTGGTGTGAGGACACTCCTGCCTGCTTCCCATCCCCTTGGTGATGTGGTCCCTCCGGCGAGAGTCTGATCCTGGTTGGGTTCCTCACACTTCTGTGAGGTGGGCCCTCTTCTCTGAGGTCACTCCTGCCTGGCTAGCACACCCCGCCTTGGCGACGTCAGACCTCTGGTGGCAGTTGGAGCCTGCTGGGAGCCTCCTCCCCTCGGTGATGAGGCCCTCTGGCATCAGGCCCTAACTGCTGGGTTCCCACATTTTCTGATACGTCCTAAGTGGTGCGAGGGCACTCCTGCCAGGTTCCCATCCCCATGGGCATGTGGGCCTTCTGCTCTAAGGTCCCAACACCTGTGTTGTTCACCGTTTCATGATGTTGGCTCTCTGGTGTTAGTTCACTCAGGCCTAGATCCCATAGACTCTGTGCTCTGAGCCGCCTGCTGGGAGGTTCCTACTGCTGAATTCCTTACCTTTTCTATTCTTTGGGTTCTGTGTTTTCATGCTCCTCCTTCCTGACTCACTCCCAGCCCCTTTGTGATGTAGGTCCTCTGGTTTGAGGCCACATGTGCCGGTTTCCTCACCTTTATTGATGTGGGCCCACTGGTGTGAGGACACTCCTGCCTGGTTCCCATCCACTTGGTGATGGGGGCCCTCTGGTGAGAGCCTGATCCTGGCTGGATTCCTCACCCTTCTGTGAGGTAGACCCTCTGCTGTGAGGTCACTCCTGCCTGGCTGGCACACGTCACCCTGGCGATGTGGGCCCTCAGTTGGGAGTTGGTGCCTGCTGGGGGTCTCCTCCCCTCGGTAATGAGGGCCCTCTGGCGTCAGGCCCTAACTCATGGGCTCCCAAAATTTTCTGATGTGCGCCCTGTCGTGCGAGTACACTCCTGCCAGTGTCCCATCCCCATGGGGATGTGGGCTTTCTGCTCTGAGGTCCCAACGGCTGGGTTGCTCACAGTGTCAGAATGTGGGCCCTCTGCTGTGAGTTCACTCCGGCATGGATCCCATAGCCTCGGTGCTCTG
Organism: Delphinapterus leucas; assembly: GCF_059928025.1. NCBI lineage: Eukaryota > Metazoa > Chordata > Mammalia > Artiodactyla > Monodontidae > Delphinapterus > Delphinapterus leucas. The sequence goes on from NW_028322232.1 coordinate 16,952,264, forward strand.
GGCCACCTGCTTGGAGCTTCTAACGGTGGGGTTCCTCACCTTTTTATTCTATGGGCCCTCTGTTGTGAGTCTCCTCCTGCATGCCTCACTCCCAGCCCTTTCGTGATGTGTGTCCCCTTATTTGAGGCCACATGTGCTGTGTTCCTCACCTTTGGCTGATGTGGCCCCACTGGTGTGAGGAGACTCCTGCCTGGTTTCCATCCCCTTGGTGATGTGGGCCCTCTGGTTAGAGTCTGATCCTGGTTGGGTTCCTCACACTTCTGTGAGGTGGGCCCTCTGCTGTGAGGTAACTCCTGCCTGGCTTGCTCCCATTGCCTTGGTGACGTCGGCCCTCTGGTGGCATTTGGAGCCTGCTGGTAGCCTCCTCTCCTCGGTGATGAGGGCCCTCTGGCGTCAGGCCCTAACTGCTGGGTTCCCACATTTTCTGATACGTGTTAAGTTGTGCGAGGACACTCCTGCGAGGTTCCTATCCCCATGGGGATGTGGGTCTTCTGCTCTGAGGTTCCACCGGCTGGGTTGCTCACAGTTTCATGATGTGGGCCCTCTGCTGTGAGTTCACTGTGGCCTGGATCCCATAGACTCCGTGCTCTGGGCCACCTGCTGGGAGGTTCAAACTGCTGGATTCCTCACATTTTTTATTCTGTGGGCCCTGTGTTGTTAGGCTACTCCTGCTTGCCTCACTCGGAGCATCTTGGAAATGTGGGTCCTCTGGTTTAGGCCACATGTGCTGGGTTCCTCACCTTTCTATAATGTGGCCACACTGGTGTGAGGACACTGCTGCCTTTTTCCGATCCCCTTGGTGATGTGGGCTCTCTGGTGAGAGTCTTATCCTGGCTGGTTTCCTCACCGTTCTGTGAGGTAGACCCTCTGCTGTGAGGTCACTCCTGCCTGGCTGGCACACATCACCTTGGCGACGTGGGCCCTCAGTTGGGAGTTGGTGCCTGCTGGGGGTCTCCACCCCTCGGTAATGAGGGCCCTCTGGCGTCAGACCCTAACTCCTGGGCTCCCAAAATTTTCTGATGTGCGCCCTGTGGTGCGACTACACTCCTGCCAGGTTCCCAACCCCATGGGAATGTGGGCCTTCTGCTCTGAGGTCCCAACGGTGGGTTGCTCAGTTTCATGATGAGGGTCCTCTGGTGTGAGTTCACTCCGCCCTGGATCCAATAGCCTCGCTGCTCCTGGCTGCCTGCGGGGAGGTCCCAACTGCGGGATTTCTCACCTTTTTTCTTCTATGGGCCCTCTGTTTTGAGACTCCTCCTGCCTGCCTGACTCCCAGCCCCTTGGTGATGTGTGTCCTCTGGTTTGAGGCTACGTGTGCTGGGTCCCTCACCTTTCGATTATGTGGCCCCACTGGTGTGAGGACACTCCTGCCTGGTTCCTATCCCCTTGGTGATGTGGGCCCTCTGGTGAGAGTCTGATCCTCTTTGGGTTCCTCACACTTTTGTGTGGTTGGCCCTCTGCTCTGAGGTCACTCCTGCCTGGCTGGCACACACCGCATTAGCGACGTCAGCCCTCTGGTAGCAGTTGGAGCTTGCTGGGAGCCTCCTCTCCTCAGTGATGAGGGCCCTCGGGCGTCTGGCCCTAACTGCTGGGCTCCCCACATTTTCTGATGTGTGCCCACTGGTGCGATGACACTCCTGCTTGGTTCCCTCCCCCATGGGGATGTAGGCCTTGTGCTCTGAGGTCACAACGGCTGGGTTGCTTACAGTATCACGATGAGGGCCCTCTGTTGTGAGTTCATCACTGCCTGGATCCCATAGCCTCGGTGATCTGGGCCGCCTGCTGGGATGTTCCAACGGCTGGATTCCTCACCTTTTTTATACAATGGGCCATGTGTTGGGAGGATAATCCTGCCTGCCTTGCTCCGAGACCCATGGTGACGTGGGTCCTCTGGTTTGAGACCACATGTGCTGAGTACCTCAACTTTCGATGATGTGGTCCCACGGGTGTGAGGACACTCCTGCCTGGTTCCCAGCCCCTTGCTGTTGTGGGCACTCTGGTGAGGGTCTGATCCTTCCTGGGTTCCTTACCCTTCTGTGAGGTGGGCCCTCTGATGTGAGGTCACTCCTGCATGGCTGGCTCACGTCGCCTTGGCGACGTGGGTCTTCTGTTGGCCACTGAAGCATACTGGGAGCCTCCTACCCTCTTTAATGAGGGCCCTGGAAAAACGCATATGCCCTTTTTGACCAAGTGCATCATTGTCGACATTCTGACTCTTTTCCTATACTTTCAGAGGATTTCCCGTCTACCTCCTGAAATCGTAGTCCTGGAATTCTGCCCCACGTTCAAGTCCTCTTTGTAGCCTTACTTCAATATATTTTTGGATGATAGCTGTCATTTATAACTCTGCAGGTTTGTGAATTACAGTGCCCCTGAGCTCCTTTCTTCAACTCGCTTTCTTGTGAGCTGGCCGCAAAACCGCAGGATTGCTTCAGGCCCTAATCTGGTTCCGGCACGGCATGCTGAGCCTTTGGCTAATTCCTCTTCCTGGTTGGTAATGAGCGTTAAATTTGCCCGTGCAGACACCTACAGCTAGTCTCTCATTGGTTCTCCCTATTCCTGTTCATCATGCGCAGAAATTGCAAACTGTGCCAAACAGGAGGTTAAAGCACTGACTCTCCAGGTAGGGACAGTGTAAGTAAAGCGTCTGGAATGGTGAACCCGAGTACCAGGGGACGAAAACTGAGACGCATTTAAAAACGTTTCCCGGTCACACGGTGGACCATACTCTGGGATTCCCATGCATGTTTTAGCTGAAGGAAGAATCCCTTAAACCTGGAGAGTTGGGACCCATGGAATGTGTACCATGCAGTATGACTTCAAAGGGTCTGCATTTGCTCACTGAACCTTACCAATGGTATCCGCCCGAAGTGTCCAGCCTTATGTCTCACCCAGCCATAGGTGTAGATGTGGTAACTCCAGGTTGCATCACAAGCCCTGAATGAATGATTTAAGAATTGCTCTCTATTTCACTGTCATTGTGTTTTGTTTTTGTAATTTATTTTGATAATGGGATTTATCGGATTTTCACGGCTGCATTTATGGTGCTGTACACATGCCTGATTCTCTTATGGAGACACATAAATCCATGGGTGTTAAGATTCTTAATTGGCAGGTGTATTCCTATGCATTGAATATGGGGAGTTGAGTCCATTTCGTTGAGCAAGGAGTAGGTCTTGACTATTAAATATTTGGCTTATGGAACGGTATCTGTTCTAATTTCAATCTCTGGTTTTATGCAGCACCCCAACTCACCATTCCCCTTAAGCAAGCATAAGTTGGTTTTCTAAATTTGAGACCCTGTTCTGTTTTGTAATTCAGTTCATGTGTAGCCAAGTTCACATTCGGTGTATTAGTGATATCTTAATGTTTCTTTTTCTGTGTGACTTATTTCCCTTAGAATCATCGTATCTGAATCTACTCATTATGCCGCGACGGGCCTGATGACGTAGATCTCATCGCTGAGTGATATTCCATTGTACGTACGTACCACAACTTCTTTATCCATATTCTGCTTTCTCAGATATTTAACTTGTACCATAGACGAGGTTCTTGTAAACAGAGCCATCCCAAATTTTGGGGTGGCTGTGTGTTTTTGATTTTAATTTCCCTAAGCTATAGGACCCTAAGTGGAAGTGCCATAGGCTGTGTTGCTTTGTTTCCTACGTGTTTCAGGAAACACCATACACTTCTCCAGAGTGGCTGTTGGCAATGTACATCCCGCCCATCAGCGTAACAAGGCTCCCTGTTCTCCATGACCTGTCCTGCCTTTCTGGATTTTACACTTTTTCCAGATGGCCCTTTTGACCGGGGGGCAGTGAGACTTCATTGTAGTGCAGATTTCCTTTACACGCTTGCTTGGTTGACCAAAAAGCGCGTATGCGTTTTTTCCTGAATATATTCAGGAAAAAAGGCATACCCCCTTTTTGGCCAAGTGCATCATTGTCGACATTCTGCCTCTTTTCCTATGCTTTAAGTGCAATACCAGTCTACCCCCTGAAATCGTTTTCCTGAAATTCTGCCCCACTTTCAAGTCCTCTTCGAAGACTTACTTCAATACATTTTTGGACGATAGCTGTCATTCATAACTCTGCAGGTTGGTGAATTACAGTGCCCCTGAGCTCCTTTCCTCAACTCGCTTTCTTGTGAGCTGGCCGCAAACCCGCAGGATTGCTTCAGGCCCTAATCTGGTTGCGGTAGGGCACGATGAGCCTTTGGTTAATCCCTCTTCCTGGTGGGAAATGAGCGTTCCATTTGCCCGTGCAGACACCTACAGCTAGTCTCTCATTGGTTCTCCCTATTCCTGTTCATCTTGCGGAGAAATTGCATACTGTGCCAAACAGGAGGTTAAAGGCACTGACTCTCCAAGTGGGGAGAGTGTTAGTAAAGCGTCTGGGACGGTGAACCCGAGTATCATTGGACGAAACCTGAGATGTATTTGAAAGCGTTTCCCAAGCACACGATGGACCATACTCTGGGTTTCCCATGCATGTTTTAGCTGAAGGAAGAATCCCTTAAACCTGGAGAGTTGGGACCCATGGAATGGGTACCATGCAGTATGACTTCAAACGGTCTGCGTTTGCTCACCGAACCTCACCAATGCTATCAGCCCGAAGTGTCCAGCCTTATGTCTCACCCAGCTCTGGGTGTAGATGTGGTAAATCCAGGTTGCATCACAAACCCTGAATGAATTATTTAAGAATTGCTCTCTATTTCACTGTCATTCTGTTGTGTTTTTGAAATTTATTTTGATAATGGGATTTATCGGATTTTCACTGCTGCGTTTAGGCCGCCGTACACATGCTGGATTTCCTTATGGAGACATATAAATCCATGGGTCTTAAGATTCTTACTTGTCAGGTATATTTCCAGGCGTTGAATATGGGGTGTTAAGTCCATTTCGTTGAGCAAGGAGTAGGTCTTGTCTCTTATATATTTGGCTTATGGAACGGTATCTGTGCTAATTTCAATCTCTGGTTTGATGCAGCACCCCAACTCACCTTTCCCCATAAGCAAGCATAAGTTGGTTTTCTAAATTTGAGACCCTGTTCTGTTTTCTAATTCAGTTCATGTGTAGCCAAGTTTACGTTCCCTGTATTAGTGATATCTTATGATATTTCTTTTCCTGTGTGACTTATTTCTCGTAGAATCGTCGTACCTGAATCCACTCATTATGCCGCTACGGGCCTGATGACGTAGATCTCATTGCTGAGTGATATTCCATTGTACGTACGTACCACAACTTCTTTATCCATTTTTTGCTTTCTCGGATATTTAATTTGTACCGTAGACGAGGTTCTTGTAAACAGAGCCGTCCCAAACTTTGGGGTGGCAGTGTGTTTTTGAATTTAATTTCCCTAAGCTATAGGACCATGAGTGGAAGTGCCATAGGCTGTGTTGCTTTGTTTCCTAGGTGTTTCAGGAAACACCATACACTTCTCCAGAGTGGCTGTTGGCAATTTACATCCCGCCCATCAGCATAACAAGGCTCCCTGTTCTCCATGACCTGTCCTGCCTTTCTGGATTTTACACTTGTTTCAGATGGCCCTTTAGACCGGGGGGCAATGAGACTTCATTGTAGTGCAGATTTCCTTTACACGCTTGCTTGGTTGGCCAAAAAGGGCGTATGCGTTTTTTCCTGAATATATTCAGGAAAAAACGCATACGCCCTTTTTGGCCAAGTGCATCATTGTCGACATTCTGCCTCCTTTCCTATGCTTTAAGTGCAATTCCAGTCTACCCCCTGAAATAGTTTTCCTGAAATTCTGCCCCGCTTTCAAGTCCTCTTCGAAGACTTACTTCAATACATTTTTGGACGATAGCTGTCATTCATAACTCTGCAGGTTTGTGAATTACAGTGCCCCTGAGCTCCTTTCTTCAACTCGCTTTCCTGTGAACTGGCCGCAAAACCGCAGGATTGCTTCAGGCCCTAATCTGGTACCCGCAGGGCACGCTGAGCCTTTGGTTATTTCCTCTTCCTGGTGGGAAATGAGCGTTTCATTTGCCCGTGCAGACACCTACAGCTAGTCTCGCATTGGTTCTCCCTATTCCTGTGCATCTTGCGCAGAAATTGCAAACTGTGACAAACAGGAGGTTAAAGGCACTGACTCTCCATGTGGGGATACTGTTAGTAAAGCATATGGAACGGTTCACCCGAGTACCAGGGGACGAAACCTGAGATGCATTTGAAAACGTTTCCCAATCACATGGTGGACCATACTCTGGGTTTCCCATGCATGTTTCAGCTGAAGGAAGAATCCCTTAAACCTGGAGAGTTGGGACCCATGGAATGGGTACCATGCAGTATGACTTCAAAGGGTCTGCCTTTGCTCACCGAACCTCACCAATGCTATCAGCCCGAAGTGTCCAGCCTTATGTCTCACCCAGCTCTGGGTTTAGATGTGGTAAATCCAGGTTGCATCACAAGGCCTGAATGAATTATGTAAGAACTGCTCTCTATTTCACTGTCATTGTGTTTTGTTTTTGAAATTTATTTTGTTAATGGGATTTATCGGATTTTCACTGCTGCGTTTAGGCCCCTGTACACACGCTTGACTTCCTTATGGAGACATATAAATCCATGGGTCTTAAGTTTCTTACTTGTCAGGTATATTCCCAGGCGTTGAATATGGGGTGTTGAGTCCATTTCGTTGAGCAAGGAGTAGGTCTTGTCTATTATATATTTGGCTTATGGAAAGGTATCTGTGCTAATTTCAATCTCTGGTTTTATGCAGCACCCCAACTCACCTTTCCCCATAAGCAAGCATAAGTTGGTTTTCTAAATTTGAGACCCTGTTCTGTTTTGTAATTCAGTTCATGTGTAGCCAAGTTTACGTTCCGTGTATTAGTGATATCTTATGATCTTTCTTTTTCTGTGTGACTTATTTCTCGTAGAATCGTCGTACCTGAATCCACTCATTATGCCGCTACGGGCCTGATGACGTAGATCTCATTGCTGAGTGATATTCCATTGTACGTACGTACCACAACTTCTTTATCCATTTTTTGCTTTCTCGCATATTTAACTTGTACCGTAGACGAGGTTCTTGTAATTAGAGCAGTCCCAAACTTTGGGGTGGCTCTGTGTTTTTGATTTTAATTTCCCTAAGCTATAGGACCCTAAGTGGAAGTGCCATAGGCTGTGTTGCTTTGTTTCCTACGTGTTTCAGGAAACACCATACACTTCTCCAGAGTGGCTGTTGGCAATTTACATCCCGCCCATCAGCATAACAAGGCTCCCTGTTCTCCATGACCTGTCCTGCCTTTCTGTATTTTACACTTGTTTCAGATGGCCGTTTGGACCGGGGGGCCGTGAGACTTCATTGGAGTGCAGATTTCCTTTACACGCTTGCTTGGTTGGCCAAAAAGGGCGTATGCGTTTTTTCCTGAATATATTCAGGAAAAAACGCATACGCCCTTTTTGACCAAGTGCATCATTTTTGACATTCTGCCTCTTTTCCTATGCTTTAAGTTCAATTCCAGTCCACCCCGTGAAATTGTTTTCCCGAAATTCTGCCCCGCTTTCAAGTCCTCTTCGAAGACTTACTTCAATACATTTTTGGACGATAGCTGTCATTCATAACTCTGCAGTTTTGTGAATTACAGTGCCCCTGAGCTCCTTTCTTCAACTCGCTATCTTGTGAGCTGGCCGCAAACCAACATGATTGCTTCAGGCCCTAATCTGGTTCCGGCACGTCATGCTGAGCCTTTGGTTAATTCCTCTTCCTGGTGGGAAATGAGCATTAAATTTGCACGTGCAGACACCTACAGCTAGTCCCTGATTGGTTCTCCCTATTCCTGTTCACCTTCCGCAGAATTTCCAAACTGTGCCAAACAGGAGGTTAAAGGCACTGACTCTCCAAGTGGAGAGAGTGTTAGTAAAGGGTCTGGAATGGTGAACCCGTGTAAAAGGGGACGAAAACTGAGATGCATTTGAAAACGCTTCCCACTCACACGGTGTACCATACTTTGTGTTTCCCATGCATGTTTTAGCTGAAGGAAGAATCGCTTAAACCTGGAGAGTTGGGACCCATGGAATGGGTACCATGCAGTATGACTTCAAAGGGTCTGCATTTGCTCATCGTACCTCACCAGTGCTATCTGCCCGAAGTGTCCAACCTTATGTCTCACTCAGCTCTTGGTGCAGATGTGGTTAATCCCGGTTGCATCACAAGCTCTGAATGAATTATTTAAGTATAGCTCTCTATTTCACTGTCATTGTGTTTTGTTTTTGTAATTCATTTTGATAATTGGATTTATCGGATTTTCTCTGCTGCGTTCATAAATCTATACACACCCTTGATTCTCTTACAGAGACATATAAATCCATGGGTTTGAAGATTCTTACTAGTCAGGTGTATTCCTAGGCGTTGAATATGGGGTGTTTAGTCCATTTCGTTGAGCAACTGGTAGGTCTTGACTATTACATATTTGGCTTATGGAAAGGTATCTGTGCTAATTTCTATCTCTGGTTTTATGCAGCACCCCAACTCTCCTTTATCCTTAAGCAAGCATATGTTGGTTTTCTAAATTTGAGACCCCGTTCTGTTTAGTAATTCAGTTCATTTGTAGCCACGTTTACATTCCATGTATTAGTAATATCGTGTGTCTTTTTCTTTTTGAATTATGTGACTTCGAATGATCATACGTAACTCCTCTGTGGTTGTTACAACTGGCCATATTTCATTGATTTCCAGGCTGAGTAATATTCCACTCTACATAAGTGCCACATCTCTATCCATTTTTTCCCTCCAGAGACTTATAAATTATATCCTAGTCGAGGATCTTTTAAACATAGAGGCGGTAAATATTGGGGTGCCTGTGTCCTCTCGATTTTTGTTTTTCCCAAGATATACGTCCATGAGTGCAAGTGCCCTGTGCTCTGTAGCTCATTTTTTAGATGCTTTAGTAAACACAATACACTTCTCCAGAGTGACCGTTGGCAATATACATTTCCAGTATAAGCCTCAGAGAGCTCCCTTTTCTCCTTGCCCTGTCCTGCATTTTTGGTGTTTACACTTTATGAGGAAGGCTCTTCTGACTGATGCGAAGTGATATGTTTTGTAGTATTGATTTTCAGTGCCCACCTGTTTGGTTGGCTAAAAAAGTGTATGCCCTTTTCTTGAATACATACAGAAAAAGACGCATACACCCTTTTTGGCCAATTGCAATGTTGGCAATGTTCAGCCCCTTTTCTTGTGCTTAATGGCGAGTCCTTTCTACCTCTTCCAATCCCTTTCCTGCCATTCTCCGTTGCTTACAAGTCCTTTCCTCTGACTTTCCTCAAGACATTTTTCAGTGATAGATATTTTCAACTCTGCAGTTTCGTGAATTTTAGTGTCCCTGAGTTCCATTTTTCAACTTCTGTTTATGGGAACTGGCCACAAAGCAGCGGAATTTCCTCAAGCCCTATTCTGTTTCCATGGGCAACCCTAGCCTTTGGTCAATTCGTCTTCCTGATTGGAAATAAGAGTGACATGTGCCTGTCCGAACACCTAGGACTTGTGTCTCATTGTTCCTCCTCCTTCTGCTTCATCCTCTGGACAAATTCCAAACTGTCTGCAACAGGATGTTGACAGTGCTGACATCTCCAAGTGGGGAGACTGTTCGTAAAGACGCTGGAGGGATGAACCCGAGCACCAGGAGATGAGGAGATGAGATGCCTTTTCCAAACTCTTCCCGATCAGATGGTATACCATCCTCTGGGTGTGACAGGCATGTTTTAGCTGTAGGAAGTGTCCCATTCATGTGAGGAGAACACCAGGGCTTTTACAAAATCAGTGTCTCTCCACAACCCAAACTGGGGAATTTTTTAAGCTACGGCTACACATATGTTCATTAAGGGCCTTGGGAAGTAGGCAGAGTCCAAACTTTAGATGATTGAAGTCTTCAGGGTCAGAAGCACTCACCACCGGCTTCCCTTAGGTTCCATTTTAACTGTCATTAATAGATGATGTCAATAAAAATATCTATTCTTTTTCAGATTATTTCCCCTTATAGGTTATTGTAAAATATTGAGTGTAGTTCCCGGGGCTATACAGTAGTTCCTTGTTGATGATCGATTTTATACATAGCAGTGTGTATGTGTTAATCCCAAACTGTTAATTTATCCCTCCTCCCACCTTTCCCCTTTGGTAATAATAAATTATAAGATTTTATACTTCTCAGAATTGGGGGAACTGAAAGAGAGGTATCATTTTCAATGGAAAAGCATTTAAAACAAGATTGAAGTTTTAACCAAGATTTTTAGATGTACATCCTTGGAAAGAAATCACTTCGTTTCTCTAATATTGACCTGACAAATAAGACAAACCTTTTCACTGAACTTGCTTATAATAAAGTGATGGAAATATCAAATGGGAGTGTTAGAAACATCTTATTTTACCCGAGCCTTATACACTGTTCTATGTTAATTACAGTTTGGCTCAAACATCTGTTCATTGAAGTTACAATGTTCTCAATTTCTGTTACTGATCCTCCAGAGTGGACCCCAACAAGTGTCCCCCTGCCCAGTGTCATTGGAGCCAACAGATTGAGACTGAGTTTGGTTCAGAAGCAAAGGAAACTTTATATTTTGATCAGAGAATGGAGAGGTGAGAGCATGTGCTACCCCGTGGGCTGTGGGCTGGGCTGCTGTGTAGAGATCCTGTCAGAGTCAGTGGGAGGGAGGGGGCGGAGCTCTCGAGGGCCCGGTTGGCTGCAGCTCAGGCTCTATATCGCGGAGTGTGCACTGTGTCCCAGGAGCTGAGGTGTCGACCCAGCCATTCCGCACTAGGAAATCTGGTCTGAAGTGCCGGCTATTGAACCTCTGTATGCGGGACCCTAGGAGCACGTGAAATTAGACAAAGCACAAAGGATAAAAAAGGTTAGACTTTATTTTATTGCCCAGATTCTATTTTTATCTCCCAGGGATTTTTAAGGGGCTTTGCCTGGGAAAAAGCCCTCTTCTGCCTTTTTTCCCCTTCCTCATTCTTAGAGTGCTGAGGGTGCAGACCCTTCTTCTGTAACTGCTGAGTGCTGAGTTAGGAGCCCTCATACCCGTGGGCGAGGGTCAGAACTTCTCCCCAGCAGCCTCCAGGTGACGTTGATTGTCCCCAGGCCTCCTGCCTCCCCGCTCGTCCACCTGAGCACCAGTATTGGAAGCGTTATAGATTCTAATGACCTTTAAGGGTCCAGGAAGGAGATGTGCAGTGACGCTGTGAGGTCCAGTTTCACCCCGCCCTGCATTTGTTCGGCCACCTTAGGCTGACCCTTTCTGCCAGCCTAGATGCTCTGACCAGTAGTCTGCACTTTCTTCAATTAGGCCCCTGAATTAACGTAAAAAGAGCACCAGGTGTCAGGACCCTGCCTGCTCAACTCCCAGACAGTCCAGGGTCAGTGGTGATGAAGGACCATGATGGCCACTGAGTCAACAGCCTTTTGAAGTAAACAGGAGTCCAGCCGGTCTTATTGGCCACCATCATCACAGTGTCTGTAGGCTCTTCTATGGTGACAGCGTGATATACGCTTCCCCCGCCAAGATTATTAGGTCCGCTCTGGGTGCAGTAAGTCCTGCAAGCAGTAGTCTACTCTTTTGGGACACACTCTTGTTGTTTTATGAGAGAAACTCCAGGTCAAGTGATGGTCACATGAGTCGTCATGGTGCCCCTTTACCCCGGTTATCTCTCTGGAGGTTGGAGTTGGAGGGCCTCCTCACTCGAGGTCAGTGTGCCCACGGAGCAAACCCTGCAACTTCAGGGCATGGTTGGGGCTTAGGATCACCACGTGGGGTCCTTTTCCCTTAGGAGGGAGGTGGCCTTTTGTGCTGCTGATTTCCAGGTTTTCAGATACCGCCAGTATCTTGGCCAGATGTGGCGGTGGGCCAAGCCCATTGGTGACCGTAGTTTATCCTACCGGGATGGCATTCTTGCATTGTTCCATTTCAAGTGGTCCCAGTTTTTGCACTAATACTCCAATAGCGATTCACCATTCACCAGGAATGTAAAGGTCAAAGGGTTTAGCTAAATTAGGGAGTTCCAGGGCAAGGGTCTGAATTGACTGCTCTTTCCATTCTTGAAAGGCCACTTCTGGATTCTATTCAAAAGGATCATCATCTTTTCCTTTCAGTGTTTCATATAGAGGCCCAGCTAGTAGACTGTAGTTAGGGATCCAGAAGCACCAACCCTGGCCTCCCCAGGAACCCCTAAGCTGTCTTCTAGTTTTAGAAATGGGTAAGGCTGTAAATTGTTTCTTCCCTTTCCTGAGATGGGCTTCTCCGACCTTCTGTGAGAATGAAGCCCAGGCAGGTCACCGTAGTCTGTGATATTTGAGCTTTTTATTGGACAACTTCTATCCTTTATTGGCTTGGTAGTTCAGAGGTCTCCTTAGTAGGGCTGGCGATCAGAATGTCGTCTGCATATTGAAGGAGTGTTTCCTTTTCCAGAGGTAGAACTTTTAGGTCTTTAACTGAGCTTTCCCCAAAGATGGTGTGGGAATTTTTGAACCCTTGGGGCAACACGGCCCAGAAGTATTGTTTTAGTTGTATGTTGAGTCCTGCCACTCACAAGCCAAAATTTCTTGTGACTCTGGGACTAATAGAATACAAAAGAAGGCATCATTGAAGACTAATACAGAATACCATGTCCCGGTGGTTGGTAGAATGACCAGCAGGGTGTAGGATTTAGGAACTACTGGAGGTCTATCCTCGGTGGCTTCACTGACTGTCCTGACATCCTTTACCAGGACTCCAGCAGCCCATGGGGCTCTCGAGGTCAGGCCAATCCCAGGATATGGAGCTCACCTGGGCAGGTACCCCACCCCCACCGCAGCCCACGGTGCTCTCCTGTTCAGGCCCCTCCCAGGATATGGGGTTCCCTGGGCAGGTTCCCCTGCAGCCCATGGGGCTCTCATGGTCAGGCCCCTCCCAGGATACAGAGCTACCCTTGCAGTTACCCTGGCAGGGCTGGGCACACAGGTACCGTGCACATCGCCCTCATTGCAGAGCACTTCCAGCTCACCTGTCACTCAGATCTGACACAGAGCACCTCAGAGCAGGACTTGAACTAAGAAACAGCAGCTCCAACAGGTCTGTGACCCTGGGCATCACTCTGTGTGGCCTCCCTCCACCTGGTCTTCCAGAGACTTCCACTGCACCCGGGGCACCAGGCCTCTGTCTCCACCCACCACCCACCCCTCCTCTCCCTGACTCCTGGGTTCCTCTCATTAGGAGAGGGTTTTCTTGAAGTTGTCTCCCACTCATGGGCCAGATAATATAATTAGAAAACAAGCCAGAGCTGCAACCCCTTGTCTATCCTGACTCTCAGGAGCCCACACCTGTTCCTTGGACCTGGCCGATTCAGCAAGTTCCAGTTTCTGCAACTGTGAGTGCCTGAAGGGTGATTATTGGCTGGCCTGGGAAGCCTGACCATGCCGGCCAGCCCTCCCCAGGTGTGCCTGTTTGAGATCAATATAAACACCACTCCAGGCAGCAAGAGCCCCTGCAGCTGTGCCTGACGCCATTTTCTCTGCCCTGTCAGCAGTCTCGGGGCTGGACTGGTGGGAGGGAGTGAGAGGCCACGGCTTTGTGGGTGGCCCAGTGTGAGTGGGGCTCTGCTGGACTTTCTGCAGCAGTTACCAAGATGCCACCTGCTAAAGAAGAGGATGTGTCACCCATACCTGTCTCTGGAATTTCTCCCTGGGCAGAGGTGAGTGAGGAAGAAAGCAGTGGGGGCCCGGACAGCAGGGGTATCTCAGGCAGGGAAATGGAAAGCTTCCAGAAGAGTACCCAGGGCCAGGACCATCCTGGCTGGCCTGCAGGCACCAAATCGGCTGGCATGCTGTCGCTCATGTGGCTCCATGGCCCTTCCTCTAGGCTTTCAAGTCCTTGTACATATTCAGGTGTTTTACCTGGGAAGGGTGGGAACATTTCAGCAGCAGCTGGCCTGGGGCTCGGCCCACATTTACTCACAGATGCCTTGGCACGGTCCCCCAGCTTTGCAATGAGGACGCTTGTTGCGTGGGGCCTGCTGGCTGAATGGGAGATGATTCCCCACCACTGGCCAACTACAGAATTGTTTACAACTGGAGCAAGTGCCCTGATACGGTTTTCCTCTGTGTAACTGGTGGGTTCTGTTTTTTTTTCTTTTTTTCATTTTTGGTTCAAGGTAGATTTTATTCCTCTTTTTTGTATTTACGGATATAAGCATGGAAATAATTTATTCATATAAATACATGTATGTGAAGGGAAGAATATTTTTTCTGTTTTACTTTTTGTAATTTTGAATTTTATTTTATTTTTTTATACAGCAGGTTCTTTTTGGTTATCTATTTTATACATATAAATGTATACATGCCAATCCCAATCTCTCAATCCTCCCACCACCACCCCCCAACAGCTTTCCCCCCTTGGTGTCCATACGTTTGTTGTCTACATCTGTTGCTCTATTTCTGCCTTAAAAAACGGTTCATCTGTATAATTTTTCTAGGTTCCACATATATGCATTAATATACAAGATTTGTTTTTCTCTTTCTGACTTACTTCACTCTGTATGACAGTCTCTAGATCCATCAACGTCTCTACAAATGACCCAATTTCATTCCTTTTTATGGCTTAGTAATATTCCATTTTATATTTGTACCACATCTTTATGCATTCGTCTGTCTGTGGGCATTTAGGTTGCTTCCATTACCTGGATATTGTAAATAGTGATGCAATGAACATTGAGGTGAATGTCTCTTTTTGATTTATGGTTTTGTCTGGGTATATGCCCAGTAGTGGGATTGCTGTATCATATGGTAATTCTATTCTTAGTTTTATAAGAAACTCCATAATGTTCTCCACAGTGACTGTATCAATTTACATTCCCAACAATAGTGGAAGAGGGTTCCTTATCTCCACACCCTTTCCAGCATTTGTTGTTTGTAGATTTTCTGATGATGCCCATTCTAACAGGTGTGAGGTGATACACCATGGATGAGTCTATTTCGTTGAGCAAAGAGTAGGTCTTGTCTATTACATATTTGGCTTATGGAATGGTATGTGTGCTAATTTCAATCTCTGGTTTTATACAGCACCCCAACTCAACTTTCCCCTTAAGCAAGCATAAGTTTTTATCTAAATTTGAGACTGTTCGGTTTTGTAATTCAGTTTATGTGTAGCCAAGTTTACACTCCCTCTATTAGTGATATCTTATGATAATTATCTTTCTCTGTGTGACCTATTTCTCTTAGAATCATCATACTTAAATCCACTCAATTTGCTGCTACAGGCCTGATGACATTGATTTCATTGCTGAGTGATATTCCGTTGTACGTAAGTAGCACAACTCCTTTATCCATTTTTTTCTTTCTGGGATATTTAATTTGTACTGGACTCGAGGTTCTTGTAAACACAGCAGCCCTAAATTTTGTGTTGGCTGTGTCTTGTTGATTTTAATTTTCCTAAGCTATAGGGCCAAAAGTGGAAGTGCCCTAGTCTCTGTAGCTTTGTTTTTCAGATGTTTCAGGATACACCATAAACATCTCCAGAGTGTCTGTTGGCAATTTACATCCCGCCCATCAGCATAACAAGGCTCCCTGTTCTCCATGGCCTGTCCTGTGTTTCTGGTTTTTACACTTTTTTCAGATGGCCCTTTTGACGAATGGGAAATGAGATTTCATTGTAGTACGGATTTCCATTGCTCGAGTGCTTGGTTGGCCAAAAAGGGCATATGCGTTTTTTCCTGAATATATTCAGGAAAACATGTATACGCACTGTTCGTCCAAGTGCATCACTGTCAAAGATCTGCCACTTTTCACATGTTTTAAATGCAATTCCAATCTACCTCCTGAAATATGATTCCTCAATTTTGCCTCGTTTTCAAGTCCTCTTTGCAGACTTACTTCAATATATTTTTGCCAATAGCTGTCATTTATAACTCTGCAGGTTTGTGAATTACAGTGCCCGTGATTTCCTTTCTTAACTCGCTTCCTTGAAAGCTGGCCACAAAACCGCAGGTTTGCTTCAGGCCGTAATCAGGGTGTGGCACGGCACTCTGAGCCTTTGGTTAATTCCTCTTCCTGGTGGGAAATTAGAGTTAAATGTGCCCCTCCAGACACCTGCCTCACTCCCAGCCCCTTGGTGATGTGTGTCCTCTGGTTTGAGGCCACATGTGATGGGTTCCTCATCTTTTGATGATGTGGCCCCACTGGTGTGAGGACACTCCTGCCTGCTTCCCATCCCCTTGGTGATGTGGTCCCTCCGGCGAGAGTCTGATCCTGGTTGGGTTCCTCACACTTCTGTGAGGTGGGCCCTCTTCTCTGAGGTCACTCCTGCCTGGCTAGCACACCCCGCCTTGGCGACGTCAGACCTCTGGTGGCAGTTGGAGCCTGCTGGGAGCCTCCTCCCCTCGGTGATGAGGCCCTCTGGCATCAGGCCCTAACTGCTGGGTTCCCACATTTTCTGATACGTCCTAAGTGGTGCGAGGGCACTCCTGCCAGGTTCCCATCCCCATGGGCATGTGGGCCTTCTGCTCTAAGGTCCCAACACCTGTGTTGTTCACCGTTTCATGATGTTGGCTCTCTGGTGTTAGTTCACTCAGGCCTAGATCCCATAGACTCTGTGCTCTGAGCCGCCTGCTGGGAGGTTCCTACTGCTGAATTCCTTACCTTTTCTATTCTTTGGGTTCTGTGTTTTCATGCTCCTCCTTCCTGACTCACTCCCAGCCCCTTTGTGATGTAGGTCCTCTGGTTTGAGGCCACATGTGCCGGTTTCCTCACCTTTATTGATGTGGGCCCACTGGTGTGAGGACACTCCTGCCTGGTTCCCATCCACTTGGTGATGGGGGCCCTCTGGTGAGAGCCTGATCCTGGCTGGATTCCTCACCCTTCTGTGAGGTAGACCCTCTGCTGTGAGGTCACTCCTGCCTGGCTGGCACACGTCACCCTGGCGATGTGGGCCCTCAGTTGGGAGTTGGTGCCTGCTGGGAGTCTCCTCCCCTCGGTAATGAGGGCCCTCTGGCGTCAGGCCCTAACTCATGGGCTCCCAAAATTTTCTGATGTGCGCCCTGTCGTGCGAGTACACTCCTGCCAGTGTCCCATCCCCATGGGGATGTGGGCTTTCTGCTCTGAGGTCCCAACGGCTGGGTTGCTCACAGTGTCAGAATGTGGGCCCTCTGCTGTGAGTTCACTCCGGCATGGATCCCATAGCCTCGGTGCTCTGGGCCACCTGCTTGGAGCTTCTAACGGTGGGGTTCCTCACCTTTTTATTCTATGGGCCCTCTGTTGTGAGTCTCCTCCTGCATGCCTCACTCCCAGCCCTTTCGTGATGTGTGTCCCCTTATTTGAGGCCACATGTG
Organism: Delphinapterus leucas; assembly: GCF_059928025.1. Taxonomy (NCBI): domain Eukaryota; kingdom Metazoa; phylum Chordata; class Mammalia; order Artiodactyla; family Monodontidae; genus Delphinapterus; species Delphinapterus leucas. The sequence goes on from NW_028322232.1 coordinate 16,969,576, forward strand.
CTGTGTTCCTCACCTTTGGCTGATGTGGCCCCACTGGTGTGAGGAGACTCCTGCCTGGTTTCCATCCCCTTGGTGATGTGGGCCCTCTGGTTAGAGTCTGATCCTGGTTGGGTTCCTCACACTTCTGTGAGGTGGGCCCTCTGCTGTGAGGTAACTCCTGCCTGGCTTGCTCCCATTGCCTTGGTGACGTCGGCCCTCTGGTGGCATTTGGAGCCTGCTGGTAGCCTCCTCTCCTCGGTGATGAGGGCCCTCTGGCGTCAGGCCCTAACTGCTGGGTTCCCACATTTTCTGATACGTGTTAAGTTGTGCGAGGACACTCCTGCGAGGTTCCTATCCCCATGGGGATGTGGGTCTTCTGCTCTGAGGTTCCACCGGCTGGGTTGCTCACAGTTTCATGATGTGGGCCCTCTGCTGTGAGTTCACTGTGGCCTGGATCCCATAGACTCCGTGCTCTGGGCCACCTGCTGGGAGGTTCAAACTGCTGGATTCCTCACATTTTTTATTCTGTGGGCCCTGTGTTGTTAGGCTACTCCTGCTTGCCTCACTCGGAGCATCTTGGAAATGTGGGTCCTCTGGTTTAGGCCACATGTGCTGGGTTTCTATAATGTGGCCACACTGGTGTGAGGACACTGCTGCCTTTTTCCGATCCCCTTGGTGATGTGGGCTCTCTGGTGAGAGTCTTATCCTGGCTGGTTTCCTCAC